>NW_015090968.1:2657594-2692821 GCF_001431845.1 Calidris pugnax | reverse complement strand
CCCCCCCCCCCCCCCCCAACTTCCCGAGGCGCCGGGGAAGGGCAAGACGACAAACGACGACGGCGGTGTCGGTATCGGCGGGAAGAGCCGGGCGGCGAAGAACAATAACAGGCGCCTCAGCGGCCCCGGACCCCTCCGGCAACGTCACGCACCCACCTCCTCCTTCCGCTCCGCCCCCCCCACCACCTCCGACCCGGAAGTGCTGAGGTAGCGGCTGAGCCCGCGGGGGCGGGAATCCATCCATCCGCCCGCCCCGCCCCGCCCCGCCCCGCTGAGGGGAGGAGGAGGCGGCAGCCCTCGGAGCCCGTTGGGGCTTGGCTGAGGGGGTTTTTTGGCTCTCTCGGCTGCTCTAACCCGCTGTGATCACAGAATCATCACAGAATCCTCTAGGTTGGAAGGGACCTTAAAGATCATCTTGTTCAACCGTCAACCTAACTTTGACAAAAATAGACACCCGCACAACAAACAAGAAGCATCACCATCACTAAACCATACCTCCCAGCACTACATCAACCCGTCTTTTGAACACCTCCAGGGATGGTGCCTCAACCACCTCCCTGGGCAGCCCATTCCAACGGCTGATAACCCTTTCAGTGAAAAAATTTTTCCTAATATCCAGCCTGAACCTCCCCTGGCGCAACTTGAGGCCATTTCCTCTTGTCCTGTCGCCTGTGACTTGAGAAAAGAGACTGACCCCCATCTCTCTACACCCTCCTTTCAGGGAGTTGTAGAGAGCAATAAGGTCTCCCCTCAGCCTCCTTTTCTCCAGGCTGAATAACCCCAGTTTCCTCAGCCTCTCCTCATAAGACTTATTCTCCAGACCTCCCACCATCTTTGTCGCCCTTCTCTGGACACGCTCCAGCACCTCAATGTCTTTTTTATGGTAGGGGGCCGATCACCCCTCTTGCCCCCCAAGCGGCTCCTCGGTGTGTGTGTGTGGGGAGAAAGCCGGCTTGGGCGGGGAGGGGTGGGGAGAGGGAGGATGGCGGTGTCTGGGCCTGTGTTAGGTGCCAGCGGGTCTGCAGCAGGGTCAGGGGGGGGCTGAAGTACTACAGGGACATGGTTTAGTGATGAGTTTTGTCAGAGTTAGGTTGGTGGTTGGAGTAGGTGATCTTGAAGGCCCCTTCCAACCTAGGTGGTTCTGTGATTCTGTAAGTACGAGGATGCGGCAAAAACCCGACGTGGCTTTTTGGAGCGATTTATGGTGTTTCCAGGAAAAAAAAAATTCTTGATCGGCGAAGCCAGCTTCTTTAGCTCAGAAAAAAAAATTCTTGATCGGCGAAGCCAGCTCTGAGCTAAAGAAGCCTTTAAGCATAAACAATGAACGAGTAATTCTGTACAAGTTTATTTTCATCGCTTCCCAAACTTGAGTTCTGTCTTGGAAATAGTTTTTTATCTGACACTGGAACAGGTTGCCCAGAGAAGCTGTGGATGCCCCATCCCTGGAGGTGTTCAAGGCCAGGCTGGATGGGGCTTTGAGCAACCTGGTCTGGTGGGAGGTGTCCCTGCTCATGGCAGGGGGGTTGGAACTCGATGATCTTTGAGGTCTCTTCCAACCCGAACCATTCTATGATTCTATGATCTTTCCATTTCTGCCTTTCCTCACCCAACGGGAAGCGATGAGCCGGGGCGGTAGCCTAAATTCCCAGCTGCTGTTGAGGACTTTGTGCTTAGGGTTCACACGGGACTGGTGAGTTGGAAGAAACTTCAAGGTCTTCCGTAGCCCAGGCTGCTTCATGAAGTGTCCCGTGTACCCAGACCTTTGGCCCTGGATCAGTCAAAGGTAGCTTGGCTCATGGGTTGGTTCCACGCTGAGGTTACGTCAGATAGGAATGTATGTTCTAGGACTCTCCAGTCAGATGCTAAGGCTGATGATGCTTTGGGATGCCCTTCAGCTTAGCTCTTTGTTGACTGTGAGTTGGTGGGAATGTTGAAGAGCTGTTGGCATTTTCTTCAGATGAAGTCACAGGTCTGCCTTTCTGGCTGTACCAGTCTGGTAGCTTTTAAATGCACAAAGATTTTTTTTATTTGTGGTGTGGCAGGTCAACAGCTTGGTCATCATCGACTTACACTGCTTCTAACAGGTGTGCATCTAACTCACAAAAACCTTCAATAAAGCTGATTGGGCAGTGTACCAAATTCCGTTTCCGTATTTCATTACTTTTCTATCAGAAAGATTTCCCTGTAAGTCAAAAGTAATCTTTTTATATGTATTTTCTCTTCTTTCCTCTGGACAGACAAAATAAATGATTGATATTAAGAGCAAGGAGCTCCTGTGTATGTTATAAAATTATGTCTACATTTTTCCATGTGAAAAAACCCCATGTTTTCCGTGTTCTTTTGTCTCCTCGTTTTTCTCTCCTCTCTACTTCTCCCAGTTTCTCAACCTTATTTGTAAAGTGTGAAGACCAATCCAGCAGTTCTCATGTGTCCATAGCCAGCCTTGTCACCTCAAAATAAAGTTGTATGAGCATCTCCAGTCTTGCTCATCTCCGTGATTTTTAATTATTTTTTAAAAATTTTTTCAACAGCATCTGTTTTTTCCTTTTCATCCTAGATCCCTCTTCTAGACAGTTACTCCCAAATGTCTCCATACATCTGGTATCTCTCTGTTAATCACTGTTTTTCCCATTGCTAAATTTCGGTAGCTTTGATCAGGGCCAGTCAGTTTGTCAGACGTATTAAGAGTTTTTCTTTTCATTCTGTCCCAGCCATCTTGTTACCCAGGTTGTTCATGAAAATAGGTCTTGCCTGGACAGGACAGAGCATTGGAAAGCCGTATATGAAATTTTCTCCTAGTTTAAAACCCCTTTACAACAGGGTTTTTCCAGCCATACTGATTCCTTCTCTAGCATTTTTCATGTTTTTAAGAATGTGATGCAAAGGGTGTCTAAAGCCTTCCTGAAGTCGAGATATGTCACACCCACTTTTTTCTTTCATACCATGTAGCTTTGTCAGAGCTGGAAACAGGCTTTGTTTCACCACTATTTATTCTTGAGAAATCCATCTTGTGTATTTACCGCTTTTTGCAAACTGCTGAACTTTATTCATTGAAACTTTTTTTTCTTTTTTAAGCCAATCGTATTGCGTAACTCGGCCTTCCTCAGCCAGTATTTCAGCAAATCTAAAGCACTGGCTATGTTGGAAATACAGGTGATTTGTCACCACCAGAAGACATGAAGTGAACAAATCAGGGTGGAAAAAACTCCTTTCCTTTAGTGGCCAAAACTCCTTTCCTTTAGAGGACCTTGCTCTCCACACAGAAAAAAGCCACTTCCCCATTATTTTACGTACAAGGAGTGAAGTTTTGTTAATTACTTTTTTAAGTTGTTTTTTCATTCATTAAAAATTCCTATCCAGAGTTTTCTCAGAAAAACAAGTTTTTGCCTTTTTTTCCTGTTAAAGTTAGGCTTCTGCTTTCGTGTATCCCACGCGTGCAGCGTTTTGCCTCTGTGTTCCCTGTCCTAATAATGATCATGGAAACTGGCATCTGGACGCAGCAGAAGACCTTGGCTGAAGGAGAAGCTGCATCTGGGCTCAGCTGTCAAACCTAATCAAGAATTCACACTAAAATAAGTTTTTCCAAGCGCTCCCTCTGCAGGTAGGAACTTTGGCTGGTGTTCACCCTGCTCGCCTGGGTTGGCGTGACCTCAACCACAGGAAACAACACTGCAGGAAGCCAGGCCACAAGAAGATAAGATCTCACCCAGTAGCAGTAAAGGTTGCTGCTAAAAGAGATGGGGCAGCTCAGCCCCAACTAACCCGCTCTTGGACCTTCCCTCCTTCTGGCACTGAGCTGGCTGCCGAATGGGGAAACTGGAGTGGCTAAGATTTAATTTTTCTGTATTAGCTTTCAGGCAAATCCATTCTTCTCCTGTAGCTACACAAACCATGCTTTTGATAGCTTTGCCAGATGGAGCCCACCTCAGTTCTTGCTTCTCAAAGAGGGTCCTGTGGTTACACCAGTCACACCCGTTGTGTGATACCAGCCATACAGACAGATATCGACTCTGTCTCCTCTCCTACAGGAGCCTCTCCCTTGGCTGTATTGTGGAATATGATGTCCTTCACCACCTTGTGGAATTCTATGTCCTTCACCACCTTCTTGTGACATGCCCCATGTATCCATTGGTAGCAGCAGGGATTCCTACATGGTAGAGCCACAAAGGGTGTGACTCTGAGGGCTGGTCAAGGCTTGGCAATCTCTCCTCAGCATCCCAGGGTAAAAAGTCTCAAGTGTATTCATCTCATTGATGGTATTTGGTCTCTTAGTTTCCAAATTATGTGATCCTCTAGACTTAAGGTTTGACACAAGCAAAATCAGCCAGACATGATTGAGTTAAATCTGTTTCTGCCCCTTTACTCTGCTCTCAGTGAGACTCCACCTGGAGTACTGGTACAACTTTGGAGCAATCCCAGGGTAAAAAGTCTCAAGTGTATTCACCTCATTGATGGGATTTGGCCTCTTAGTTTCCAAATTATGCGATCCTCTAGATTTAAGGTTTGACACAAGCAAAATTGGCCAGGCATGATTGAGTTAAATCTGTTTCTTCCCCTTTCTGCTCTCAGTGAGACCCCACCTGGAGTACTGGTACAGCTCTGGAGCACCCAACGTAAGAAGGACAGGGACCTGTTGGTCCGTGAAGATGCTCAGAGGGCTGGAGCACCTCTGCTATGAGGACAGGCTGAGAGAGTTGACATTGTTGTCTCAGGGGACGGGGTTGTTCAGCCTGGAGAAGAGGTGGCTCAGGGGAGACCTTACTGCAGCCTTCCAATACCTAAAGGGGCTACAGGAGAGATGGGGAGGGACTCTTTATCAGGGAGTGGAGCCATAGGCCAACGGGAAATGGTTTTAAATTGGAAGAGGGGAGATTTAGATGAGATATTAGGAAGAAATTCTTTCCTGTGAGGGTGGTGAGAGCCTGGCCCAGGTTGCCCAGAGAAGCTGTGGCTGCCCCATCCCTGGAGGTGTTCAAGGCCAGGCTGGATGGGGCTTTGAGCAACCTGGTCTGGTGGGAAGTGTCCCTGCCCATGGCAGGGGGGTTGGAACTCCATGATTTTTAGATTTTAAGATTCTTTCTAACCTAAACCATTCTATGATCAGAAAAGGGAATTTCCATTTTGTAGAAGCGCAGATTGCTGATGGGGAGAGCACAGAGACTCCAGAAATGGGAGGTATCTCTAACACCCCTGCTTAGCCATCTGGCAACCTGCTGGTGGGATTGACAGCTCAGGGAGAAGGCAGCCCTGCCTGTTTCTGCTCTGGCAGCCCTGTAAAACAGAGAGGTAACCAATTTGATGGTGACCCACGTGGCAGGGCCGTGTCCCACTGGCTGGCTCGGTGGCTGGGGTCAGCAGCAGCACAGTGAAGAGACCCCCAGTCCTCTCCTGGCCCGCCGGGCAGCCGGCAGGGCTGGGGAAGTTTCACGTGTGCACATCTGTGGAGTGTTTCAGTCTCTTGTGGTGCTGCTGCTGGGATATTTATGGTATTGGTGTTTGGTAGAGGCTTGCAAGGATAACACGCAAGAATTTGTTGCTTATGGTATCCCATGGTAAACACAAGTTAATTTACAGCTGCATAAGAGACTGACCATATGCCTGAGTTATTGAGTGTTATCAGCTGTTCTGCAAATCTCAGATGCCTCCAACTAGAGATTAACATAAAAATTATTTTCTTTCAAGTTATGTTTAACATACATTTGTGTAAATGCGATTAAGATTAACCTCCCTCTCCAACTCCCTGAAAGGAGGGTGTAGAGAGGTGGGGGTTGGCCTCTTCTCTGAAAGGAATAATGACAGGACCAGAGGAAATGGTCTGAAGTTGCAGCAGGGGAGGTTCAGATTAGGTATTAGGAAGAATTACTTTACTGAGAGAGTGGTCAGGCACTGGAACAGCCTGCCCAGGGAGGTGGTGGAGTCACCATCCCTGGAGGTATTTAAGAAATGTGTAGACATGGCTCTTCAGGGCATGCTCTAGTGCCTGAGATTGTTGGGTTGTGTCTGTTTGTGGGTTTGGTTTTTTTGTTTGGTTGGGTTTGGTTTTGGGTTTTTTTTGTGGTTGGACTCAATGATCTCAAAGGTCCCTTCCAACCATGAAGATTCTGTGATTCTGTGAAGAGGTGTGTAAGTAAATAGGTGGTGTATTTTTTTTAAATTTTTACCTCTCACCTGTCTAAATTTCTGTTTTCCAGACAAATGAATATCTTCTTTTGTTAAACATTAATACTTTACCAGAAGGGTACTCAGTCTCACTTATTACAAAAACTAGTATCCAGGGGATATAAAAGAAGCTGTGGGAATTCAATATTGAATCATATTGCTTGCAGAAGGTTTCTTTGGTTTTGTTTTTCTGTTTGTTTGTTTTTGTTAATGTTCTTTTTCATACATGCTATCCGTTAGTGATTTTATAAAAGAAGCTATTTAGAAATATGATGAAATATTTCACTAAAATGACAGGATTGGGATTATATTCTGAGAAATTTGATACAGTTGAGAAAACTAGAGTTAGCTCTTTTTTGTGTGTCGCTCAGTTTTCCCTTATATTTCTGTGATTTATCACTGGGCAAACTCACGTGGGGTTTATAGCAAAGCTGTAGGTTTTGCAGGATCCTTACCACTAATAGTAATATTTAGGAAAGAGCCCCAGAGGCATCCAAAGCTCTAGATACACTGCAGAGCAAAGCATTAGACAGGAACTTTTTATGAAAACTAAACCACAAAAGCAGAACCCTAGTGCAACATTTGAATACAACCACACTTTCATTATAATTTGAACGGTACTATCATTTAACTATTGGAAGTCAATCTATAAATGCTCTTCAGTTTTGCTTACAATTTTTAAATCATTCCTTTTGCTGTCAAATTATTTATACAGATGCTGAATAGGAAATGTTATTTTCTAGTGCCTGGCATTGAATCTGTCTGTATGTACTTTTTCAGAACATTATTTATATGCTGCAAGTTATCTTATTTGTGAATTTTATTTAGTAATTTTTAGATTACATTTGTATTTTATGTAAGTAACAAGGCAATATATATGGCATATTTTATTTATCATAAATGTTGAGAATGGGACCCCACCTCAAATGTAAACATGCAGAGCAGATCCTGCAGATAGACAGTCAAATGTATATAAATCTCAATATTTGGAAAGAGAATTTCTGGATCCCTGTTAAGCATAAAAAGTGAACAGCCCCTTGTTAGCCATCCTATTTTTTTCCTTTATTTATGGAAGATATTTTGAGGTCTTATAAATTCCATCATAGAATCTCTTTAAGACGTTATTAAGGTTAGGGAAAATAGAGACAATCTGGCCTATTGATATATCCTCTGAAGTTATAAAATAATTATGTTAATGGCAAAAAGACAGATTTGTCAACTGGTCAGTGTAGTACCTCCTCCTTCCAATCTAGGGGTTTAAGTACTTTTTAGTACTTTATTTTTAGGTTCATACCACTTTTACTTGTCCCAAACTTGTAAACGGAAGTGATGGTGGAAGCCCACGTGATGTCTTTTACGTACAGTGTCAAGCAGTGGTATTTACTGACTTTTTATGTTGTCTGTGGTGAAATCATGGATATTTTATTTTTATATTGGTGGGTTGGATTATCACAACCACCACCCACACTGAATTTCTTAACTTATTTTTCCAGATTTTTCTTTAATATGAGTGTATGCTCAGATATGTCCTTGAGATGTGGGCACACTTGCAGCCAGAGAGCTGCTGAAGTTGCTTGTTGTATTTTTTTGTCCTTAACGTTGAAATTTGCTGGCATAATCTTTCTGAAAGAAATTCAGAAATTCTCTTTTGTTTTCTAACCCCACTCATTGCTGACTGGGTCTTACATGAAGTGCTCCAACCCACACCCTGGACTTTATAGCTGAGTCTGGTAATGAAATGCCATTTTTCCCCACCAGTTGCAGGGCTTAGGATTCTTGATTTTGGCAGTGCAAGGTGCTCATTTACTGTTTGTGTTTGGTTTGATTTTGTGACAGGGGCTTTGGAAGCATCAGGGAGGGCTCAGATGCGTTTGGTCTCTTTACCTCCTGCAGACAGAAATCTGTGTTCCCCTCTTCAGGTCCATCTGACAGATCGTTGGCCATCATGAATGGGTGATTTCATGCAGATTTCTTGTTTGCACAGAAGGAATAAAGCACATTAGTATTTTAATTCCCAGTCTTCCATCTCTTGGGCTTCATAATAGGATACTCACTTGTGGAGCTGGAATATAGACTTGTCTTCCATGGCTTTTTAATCTATGTGTTCAAGAAAGTGAGCATGGCTTAACGTTTGAATGATGTAAAAATTTATGCTCTGATGGGCTTGATAGGTATGTAATTTATAACAGCAATCATATTAAAATCTCCATTATTTTTTATACCAGCAGAGGTACACAGAGAAGAGCAGGATGAGGGATGAGGAGGGGCTGAGCTGCAGGTGTCTGCTGGACTCTGGACAAATGGTCTGGAGCAAAGAAATGAACATGCTGAGATGTTCCTACTCAGGTATGAGGGGAGTGAGTGCAGGGAACAGAAAGAGTAGAGGCCTCTGGGCTGGGAGAAGTTGGGGACTGGGATGAGAGAGGATTTTGGGCAATATGAGAAGAAATACCTCCAGTGGAAAGCTGGATAAGAGGACTGGAAGACCAGGGGGAGTTAGGGGCAAAGAGTTGAGAAATTAAAATTTTGGAGTGGGGAAGTGGGAAACTGGAGATGTGCCTGTGAGGGACAGGCAACTTGGTCTCTGAGGACACTAGTCCAGGCAGCTTTGGCTGGGATTTCAGCTCACAGCAGGATCATATGCACAAAGGCTGTTTGCCCACAATTTCTGTAGCCTCTGTTTTGCTTTCAGAAATACAGCAGTTTTACTAAAGGCCAATTAATATATTTTTAAAAGACCTAAGCTAAGTTTCATTGTTGCTTTTGTTCTGGTGAAAGACATTTGGAAACGGGTGTCTTTTTTAAAACCTTTGTTTAGAATAGTGTAGTATTTAACTAACAGCCTTAGTTAAATGCTATTAGTTAAACACTAAAAATAATGCATTCTGAAAGACACCATGTTTCTTCAGTCACTATAGTTATTTAATATTTTATTCCAGATCAATTATGTTGACAAATAATTTTGGGGAATGAAAACAGCAGTTTTAATAACATTTTTTGTTTCCAAAGTACAGTCTTGAGACTAAGTTTTCAAACCAGTGCAACAAAAAGTAAAAGCATAGTTCTTCAGTTTCCCAGCTGTATTCGTATTTTAGGTTTTTGCACCCATGGAAATATTTACATGACCTCTGTTTTATCCCTGTTCATTTCCTAATGGCCCTTGCCGCTGTTATCATTGCACCCTGTTTTTCCTTGCAAATAACCTTGTTTTTCACTGGCCTGATATAAAAATAAACAGTTTGATAAAACAGCATGTGATAAATTTTAATACATTTTTCCCCTAAAAACTGGGAAAACAGAAGGATCCTTGAAATAACCTTGAAATGTCTAATGAACCAACTGAAAAGATATGTTGATACTAACCAAAAAGATATGTTGGTTTTTTTATTTTTTATTCTCAGAAGCATTAGAAAATGTGTGCTCATGTCACAAGAATCACAAGAGCATGGAGCATTAGTGCTACACAGACAATGTCAGAGATCAATAGAGAAGTCTACTTAAACTAGCATAAAGGCAAATTTTCAATTTTTTTTTTACTTTAGAGGAAGAATTTCTCTTAATTTTCTTGAGATCTCTCTTTAAAATTGTTTGGACAAAGGTTTAATAAAGAGAAAATAGAAGGTAAATAAAGAGTTACTGCACAGACTCACAGGAAGTAAAAATAATAAAAACTTCCTGTTTACTCACAGCAAGAAGTGAGAAAACTTTAAAGGAACTGGTTTGCTTAAAAGATAATAGGAGTAGGTAAGCCTGGTCATGTTTCTTTTCAAATTGAGAATATTTTGGTCTGACAGGGTTAAAAAAGATTTTTTAAACTTTTTTTTGGTTTGGTTTTTTTTTTTTTCCCTATACACCTCTTTTGATGTCTTTTGGTGGCTGTACAAAATTAGGCAGTGTCTAAGATTCTGGAAGTCAGCAGATTTGCTAAAAGATTTGAGTAGAGAAAATCTTAGGGTCAGTGAAGTAGGGAGGTGATTATGCCCCTGTACTCGGCACTGGTGAGGCCACACCTCGAGTATTGTGTCCAGTTTTGGGCACCTCAATACAAGAGAGATATCGAGGTGCTGGAGCGAGTGCAGAGGAGGGCAACGAAACTAGTGAAGGGCCTAGAAGACAAATCATACGAAGAGCGGCTGAAGGAGCTGGGGCTGTTCAGTATGAGGAAGAGGAGGCTGAGGGGAGACCTCATCACTCTCTACAACTACTTGAAAGGACACTGTAGAGAGGTTGGGGCTGGTCTCTTCTCACAGGTAATTAAGAATAGAACGAGAGGGAACGGCTTCAAGCTCCAACAGGGTAGGTTTAGATTGAACATTAGGAAGGAATTCTTCACAGAGAGAGTGGTTGGGCATTGGAACAGGCTGCCCAGGGAGGTGGTAGAGTCACCAGCCCTGGCTGTGTTTAAGGGACGTTTAGATGGGGTACTGAGGGATATGGTGTAGGGGAGGACTTTGTAGAGTAGGGTAGATGGTTGGACTCGATGATCTCAAGGGTCTCTTCCAACCTGAATGATTCTATGATTCTATGATTCTATGAAATAATCTTTTCCCACCAGGATATTAGCAGACAACCTACCCTACGTTTTTGTCTGAAAGCTATAATAGCAATGTTTGGTGATTCTAAGTAAAAGGCTTGTTGCTAAAATGATGTAAAAAGGCTTTAAGTTCCTATTGAAATTATTTACATGTTAACAACCAAAAAAAGCATGAAACTAGAGGTTTATTTCTCTTTTAAGTCCTTGTTTGTTGTGCATTTTACTGAATAGCCTTCATCTTAAGAATTTTAAATCAGAATATGTTTTACTTTAAGGGATACATAAGTAGGCTCCTTTTGTATTCAGCCATTGTTGATGTAGGGGGCAGCACGTGCTTCTGCATGTATTTTCCTTCATTTGATTGAGTCGGTTTCAGAACTGCAGCCTTTTTAAGGTTATTTCAGCACAGTTTCCCCTCACTGGTACTGAATAGCCTTCATCTTAAGAATTTTAAATCAGAATATGTTTTACTTTAAGGGATACATAAGTAGGCTCCTTTTGTATTCAGCCATTGTTGATGTAGGGGGCAGCACGTGCTTCTGCATGTATTTTCCTTCATTTGATTGAGTCGGTTTCAGAACTGCAGCCTTTTTAAGGTTATTTCAGCACAGTTTCCCCTCACTGGTCTTCAGGCTGTGAAGGTCACACCAAAGCTGTTATTGCCCACATGGGGTATCCCATTGTAGCCTTACATTGTGAGATAGGGAGCTTTTAATTCCCCAGATCAGAAGGTGGGCAAGTATTAATTTTTTTTTTCTCTTTGTTAAGGTTCCTATATCATTGTCTGCCAGCCATTCATACGTGGCTGAGAAAGGTAAACAGAACATCCTAGAAAGGCAACACCCCCTGACCCTGTCAACTGGCGTTCATTTCAGCTGGCAAATTATCAGGTGCTCAATTTCTAGCTGTTTATTCAGAAAATATGGTTGCTCTGATCATGAGATGTCAAGTAGTGCGAAATTTTGGATGTCAAGGATTCTGCCTTATGTATCATGGCAATAACTGTAGGAGGAAAGTAATTCTACTGGCTCCAAGGTCCAGATTATTTTTTGTCAGATTTCTCTTTGATGGAGAGTCTCTGACTTCGTAGTTCTATAGTTTACCTTTGTACTGCTTTAAAAATTTCAATTCTTTTAGTCCACAAATAAAAAGAAGAATTGTATCACATCTTGACTTAAGGATGCTCTTGTCTTAAATTCAGGTGGTATCACTCACCACTGTAATCCCATCCTTTTTAACAGTGAAGGTTGTTCAGCTGTCACAACCTTCATGTCACCATAATTACTCAGCATAGAAAATGCTCACAGTTTATAGCAGTGCCAAGCCCTCAGCACCATAAGGCTTGCCCTGTGGTACATTGATAGTCTTTTTCTCCAAGGTCTATTCCTCTTCAGCATTTTTTTTTTCCTGCTATGTTTCTCAATCCTATTTGTGTTTTCCTCAGAATGACCTTCATGTATTTTTTTTTTTGTTGTTCAAAAAATAAATTAAAATTGACAAAATGGCCTTCTAGGTAACAATTCCAGTCATGGTATTTTCTTCCCATGTTTTCAAAAGGTAAGATGACCAGTCTCTTTGCAGAACTCCTTGGTGCTGCAGGGAAAAAAAAATACACAATATGAAAAAAAATACACAGTACACAGTATTCCCTAGTACGGGCACAGAGTGGCCCACAAACTATGAAAAATAGTGTTTCAAAAACAAAACCCAAACTTGCTCCTTTTAGGAAATCATGAGCCATATAACAATTGCCAAGGCCGTATAACAACAGTGTGCTACCTTATTCCCTGTAGGGACTGGGAGCCTACCTCCAGTGAAAAAAAATACACAGTACACAGTATTCCCTAGTACGAGCACAGAGTGGCCCACAAACTATGAAAAATAATGTAGCGTTTCAGAAACAAAACCCAAACTTGCTCCTTTTAGGAAATCATGAGCCATATAACAACTGCCAAGGCCGTTCTCTTTAGGGACTGGGAGCCTACCAGTTTTCTTTGACAGAGGCAATGGAAGAGCATACTCAGGGAAGAGCCTGAATGAATTTTTCCATGAGCAACCAGTAAAGTGGAAATTTTCCACAGTTCTTCTTGCCGTACACGTGAACATAGCCACATGATGGGGAGAAGCAGAGCTGTCCCTGACAAAAAGAGTGACCAGGAGCAGACTAGATAAGTTCTTTTTTGCATTAGCAGTCAGGCCATAACCATCTTCTCATCCTCTCCATTTTATACACTATGTAACATACACAACCAGTCTTTACCTCCTCAGTCAACGGGGTGCTCCCATGGTGTATCAGGCTTCCTATAGCAAGGGTATGCAATAAAGTTCTGCCACGTTTTTTGCATTAGCAGTCAGGCCATAACCATCCTCTCATCCTCTCCGTTTTATACACTGTGTAACATACACAACCACTCTTTACCTGCTCAGTCAATGGGGTGCTCTCATGATGTATCAGGCTTCCTATAGTAAGGGTATGCAATAAAGTTCTGCCACGTATTTGGGAATGCAACTTGTCCTGGCACACAAAGAAACAAAAGAGCCAACCTTCCCAGAAGGGTATGGCAGCACCAAGCTAATTCACGTGAGTCAGACTAAGTAGAGAGCAAAATATTTGTATCCTGGTGACTCAAAGCAAGGTATTAAAACAGTTCCCTCGAGTGAAACCATCTCGTACACTCTCAGTTGAAGCAAAGAGAAAACACAGAAAAAAGCTTATGACTATTACAGAATTTATGTCCAACAAAAATGGAGGCAGTAGTGCAATATCCAGTTTAAGTAGTACAATATCATGTATAAAATAAAAACAGCCATTTAGGGAAAAAATAAGTTGATTACAGTAGACATTGAAAGGAAGAAGAGAAGAAACAGAATTTATGTCCAACAAAAATGGAGGCAGTAGTGCAATTCTTGTACAATCTCAGTTGAAGCAAAGAGAAAACAAAGAAAAAAGCTTGTGACTATTACAGAATTTATGTCCAACAAAAATGGAGGCAATAATCCAGTTTAAGTAGTACAATATCATGTATAAAATAAAAACAGCCATTTTGGAAAAAAATACATTGATTACAGTAGACATTGAAAAGAAGAAGAGAAGAGAAAGAAAAGGAAGAGATAAGTACAGATCAATTGTGCGAATTGACTGGCTTTCCAAAACGAAGAGGCCGTACAGAGATTCATAGGCTTGTTAACATTGCCCAGTAAATTCATCCCTAATTTGTCTGAATTAAGCCTGCTTCTCTTTCCGCTTTTACTGGAAAAAAAAAATTGCAATTGGGACTTTTTGAGGCATCAACTGGAGGGTTTGCTGAACATTCCATGTACCCTGAGGCTCATTCTTTCTGGTTTCATCTTAGAAGTTGGATTTTCTGCCAGTAATTTGCATTTAATTTATGAAAAAAAATACAGAATATGTCAGTGTACTTTCTTACATGAAAATTTTGCTGTAATCACAGCAGGCATATTTATTTTGTTTTACATAAATTTGGAACATGGGATTGTCCCATTGTTTGGAATAGTTCAGTAGTTCAGCTTTACAAGTGCCAAGTTTACGAGAGTCTCTTAAAACATGCAAACATTTTATCCTACACCTCAGATAAAGATGAAATAGGTTAAATACCATACTTGCAGGAAGCAGATATTTCTGTTCTAAGGTGAGTAAATTCCATGCATTTTTGTATATAGATAAGTTGGACTCTGCCTTTTCCACCAAAGAGAATTACAGAGGTCTAACTGATGCTTAGAAATGCATGTGATCTAGCTGAGCTTTAGACTGGAACTGAGAAACGAACTAGTAATAAATGGTACTTTGCTGAGCCTTATTTTAAAGTAATTACCTTCATCAGAATTGAAGTTCTGTTAATCCTGTCTACTGAATGGCAAAAAATGAATTTACAAATTAAACTCTCACGTACAGTTCTGTGAAGGGAAAAATACATTACCTATTATATGTTTATTTATACAAATTAATATGATTAGGGTCGTATTTGATAAACAGAAATTATAAAAGCCCAAAGAAAGCTGTGACACAGTGTACGTGCTGGTTTATATTTGGGGTAAATGTGAAACAAAATGATGTACTGGAGAGGATTCAAAGCACTGTTGACTAAAATACTGCCACAGACTGGAAAACACAGAAGATGTGTCTCTGTGGCATTAAGACACTTTGGAAATGTATTTGTATTGGGATTAGATGGGCATAATGACATTATTTCAGAAGTTTAGTATTTTTAAAATTGACACAAAAAGAGATATACTCATTGTTCCCCAAATCTACTTTAAATTATATGCATGAAGCACTAGATGTTATTGTTAAAAGAGCAACTGTGCTTTCCAAGAAATAAATACAGCTGTCTGCAGTAAAGGGTTCCTGACATAGTTTTGTCATGTGTATTGTCTTCTTCATTTACGAGAAAATCTGTTCTGTCAGAAAACATATACATTCCTTATCCTGCTCTTTTAAAAATACCCAGTTAATTGGATCTGATGTTTCTTTGTATCCTGTCTCTGATTTTCAATACTACTTAAGAATAAGCATTTTCAGTATTACTACTACTACTACTTTCAGTATTACTTTCAGTAATACTTTCAGTATTATTACTACTACTACACTACTACTTCTTAAGAACTGTTGCCTCTTCATGGAGGAAATCGTAGGTGATGCAATAAAGATAAAGTTAACATCATGTAGAGTACATTGGAGAAAACAAGCAGCACATTGTGAATGAAAAGCCTTAAAATGTAACCAAGGAGCATCAGCCTGAAGACCTCAGGTTTCAGTTCCAGCTGATGAACTTGGCTCAGAGTCTATTTAGCACATCTTGACCTTAGACTACTGACTAAGAATCTGAATCTATTAAAATAAATCAGGTAAGCCCCTGGAAAATTTCCTCTGATCCTGAAACAAGACCAGATTTTAGGCTCGAGTTGAACAGTTTAAATTCTTTATCAAACAATCATGGTCTTTGCATCTGACAGTGACTAGGGAACCGTTGCTGAAAGGAAGGCAGCACAAGGGCAAACATAATCCCTTGGCAGAGAAGGCTGCCTTGTGGAGCGCTGGAAGGAAGGGGAAATGAGCACCCCAGAGCCCTCTCCCAACGGTGGAACAAGGTCAGCCAGAGCTTCTCAGTCCTTTTCAGTCAAGACAGAGTTGTGGAAGAACCTGCTCTAGTGGGAGGTGTCCCTGCCCATGGCAGGGGGGTTGGAACTCGATGATCTTTGAGGTCCCTTCCAACCCAAACCATTCTATGATTCTATGATTTGGTACAGTACCCTTGTTATGGTTGAAAAGTACAGAATAAGAAGGGAAGGAGACCTTAAGAATCATTTAACTTCATAAGAAATTGCAAACCTAAGAAGGTTTTCTAACTTCATAAGAAATTGCAAACCTAAGAAGGCGGCATTTTCCGGAGTGTTGCTGGTAACCACAGGAAAGAGGAGCTACTGGAATCTGAGTGTGATGGTCTGCTCTAGTAGAGTCTTCCTCTAAGTAGCAAGAGCCAAGATTTGAAGTATGGAAAAGATGCTTCACTGAATAATTTAGCTGCTTTAACTGCGTGGGTTGCAGTTGCGTGCAGACGTTTCCTACAGCTGCAGTTACTCCAGTAAGGTTAAGAAGAGGCTGTGTGATAGTTTATATGATAGCAGCCTCCACTGAGAAACAGAGGAAAGAAGCCAACTAAAATTTGCTAATAGCTTCTTTTTAAACTGGATTGAATTTCCCCTCAGAACCTCACGGATTCCGAAGGTTTAAGCATCGCCTGTGATCTAATGACAGAGCCAGAGATTCTAAATGTTGGAACAGGCAACCATTCAGAGCAGCCTAACACCTCCCTGAAGATGCCTTTTGGCTCATGTACTTTTCCTGGTGTGTTAAGTGATGCTGGATCTTTAAAAGAGGAATTATTGAGAGTTTAAATTGCAAGAAACCTCCCTGTGAACATCAAATGAAAGAACAAGCCAGCCTTGGCTTTGCATATACTGAATGGTGATGTCTATGGTGTCTCACAACTAACAGCCTGCTCTAGGTACTCTTTGCTTTTTCAGTATGCAATGTCTTCTCTTTTCGGTGAAATCATTTAAAAAATTGTGTGTATGGAAGCACACATATTACTGTCACGGATACACTGCCAGGAATTTGAATTAAGAGAGATGAGAAATAGACAGTTTAGATTTATATAAAGAACTCAGGGCCAAGCAGTGCAACTCTAACTCCCTTGAGGAAGCCTAAATGCTTGAGACGATCGTAGGGATGAATAATAGCTACATAAAATCTTTCCAGGCTTTGCTTCTGTAAATAGCAGCTATAGTAACCCCTGTAGTTTAGTCTTCAGTGGAGCTTATTCCTGCTTCACTGTAATTATTTTATTACCAATGAAAGGGATCTGAATAACATGATTGGCTTTTAAAATCTAAATGCACTGCAGTTGTTTCCTACAGGCTACTATTTCAGTCTTTGGACGCTCTCACTGCAGAGAGAAATTCTGAGATAACCATGAAAAACCTTCACAGTGCTACTAGAGTTAAACAACTATGGTGATTTGATACTTCAGAACATAGAGCTTCTTTCCCCAAATCATGATTTACGGTTAACCATCGTATCCAACATTGTCAATACCTCAGATATTAAATCGTAAAACTGAAACTATTGATGTTTCATTTAATGCAATAGTGGCTTTTTGTTGTTTCCATGGGCCAACGCTGACTGCTGACCACTGATTTTAAGGAGCTGTACATTTGTGCTCCTCCTCCCCAAATCCACAGACATCAAGGTTATCTTGGTGTAGTTCCCCCAATAACTACAAAGATTGATATGCATTTCAGAACGACGACGTTTAATCTTTGGTACAGGTTAATTTAATTTAGTCATACATGTTGACAGTTATTCTGAAGTACACTGTTTTGACATTGTGTTTCTTCTAGGTATTTGGAGAGTCTGAGTCATTTGGAAGAAACCTTGAGGAGGGTCAGCAGTCATGGCTGAAACATCATTTTCTTGAGTGACTGTCAAAATAAACAATTTAGGCTAGCATAGGTTATTGAGGTCAGTGTTTCTTTTGCAATATTCTATGTTAATTGAGAGGCCTACATTACAAAATGTACTTTTATTATAGACAAAGAAGTTTCAAGGACACTTTTACCGTCCCCCCAGTCACATCTTCCTGGTTAAATAATGTAGAAACAGCAAAGAAGCTTATTGCTGCCAGCTTCTGTGGCTGAAAAACTTTGCTTAAAATTGGAAGCAGGATATTTTTAGGATGGACACTTTAAGTTTACTTAGACCATACGTTGGAAAGTTGGCTAAAGAACTGGGACATTAGCTAGTGAGTTGAGTTTACTGCCCTACCACAGATGTGCTGTTGTCTTGGTAAAAATTCTGGTTAGCACTTTCTTGCATTAGACAAGTATCACCAGGATCAGGAAAGACTGAAGAGCTCAGATGTCACAGCAATGGGGGCAATGCAAGAGTATTATATATGCAACCAACTGAAACTAGATAACTCAGGAGGAAGTATCTGCTTCTGTAACCAATAGTGAGCGTAGAAGGACAAAGCCACCATCATCTACTGCGATTCCCAGGCTGGAATGATCAAGTCTGTTTATATTTGGGCCAGATTAGTGATGATGTTTTGACCACGGTTAGAGATTACTCAAGATCATTTAGATCTTTGGTATGACAGCTTCTTGTAGTGTTGTAGAATATTGTCCCAGATACAGATGGATGTTATATTGGTCCAGAGAAGGGCAATGAAGCTGGTGAAGGGTCTTGAGAGTAAGTCGTATGAGGAGAGGCTGAAGGAGAAAAGGAGGCTGAGGGGGGACCTTCTTGCTCTCTCCAACTACCTGAAAGGAGGGTGTAGCCAGGTGGAGATCAGGCTCTTCTCCCAAGTCACAGGCCATAGGACAAGAGGAAATGGCCTCGAGTTGCACCAGGGGAGGTTCAGATTGGATATTAGGGAAAATTTTAACACGGAAAGGGTTATTAAACATTGGAACAGGCTGCCCAGGGAGGTGGTTGAGGCACCATCCCTGGAGGTATGGTGCCTCCATGCAACCCATCAAAAGATGGGTTGACATAATGCTTAGTGACATGGTTTAGTGATGGTTTTTCGTCAGAGTTAGGTTGATGGCTGGACTAGATGACCTTCTAGGTCCCTTCCAAACTAGCCAAATCTATCATTCAATGATTCTGTGTTGCTTATGTTGTTTATATAAACATCCTTAGAACTTGGGATTGTCTATATAAGTGTTCTCTATATATGGGATACAGCTATATTGGCAATTCTTTTCTGAATTTACTATGAAATGTAACCAGAAATTTTGTAACAGAACTGAATTCAGTCTTCCACTTAAAACAGTGATTAAGCTTATCCTCTCTGGAATGTTATTACTTTTGTACTAAGTAATGAGTTCCAAACAACTTAGAAGTAATTACTAAATATTTTGAGTTATTAAATGTATGTTCACCAAGAAATTTAGTGCAGTGCCAGCCTTTTATCTGGAAAAAACACCTGTGCAAAGTAATTCTTGAGCTGACCAGTTGCAGAGGGTAATTTAAAAAGCCATTTTGATAATATATATCCTTTCTCTCCCTTCCTTCCTTTAGTGTTTTTGTACGTACTCATGCTTAAAAAAAATTCAAATATACTTCTGAAAGCAGATGAGGAAGTTTAACAGTTTGCATCAATACCATGCCAATAAACCTTAAATCCCGTACAAGAGGATGAATTTCAGTTGATTTTAATCAAGCAAAAAAATTTCTTTGAAGGCTCACCAACTTCCAGATGTATTTGATGTTCTTTTGACAGCCACAGCATTTTTCTTACACTCACCCCATACAGTCTTCAGTGGTGATATGACAACAATAAGGCTATTCCACATTTTGAATACAAATCCCACCTTGAAGCTATGGCTGATATTTTATCCACTGTTACAAGCTTCATCTGTATTTGCTCAACCAAATAGGATTTTTGTGCCTACAGAATACACTTTTCTCAACCGTTAATGGTAGGGTTTTTCTTGTTCTAAGAGTGAGAAGAAAGATTTGACTTCTCAAAGGCCTGGAATTAAGAGATCTGTTTTATACCAGTATGTTTTTCTCCAGTTTCTCAGAGCCTGAGTTTGGTATAGTTTATCATTCTTTGTTTTCCTTGATCATTTGGTAAATTAGGTAAGACATTAGTACGTCTTCTCTAGAGGAAACTGGTCATATTTCTTGATATATACATGCTAACTAGGGATCCAGTATAAATCTTCTAAGGTGTTTGAATACTCCTGAGTATTTTGTAAGCTATTCTCCTATACATCTCCAATAAGCATCTTACTGCTGATTCAAAACAGCCATTCTCTGTGTTGGCTAATCCAAAACACAAATTCTTTCTTTTTCCAAATAGATCCCACCTGTACATGCTGAGTGTCCACAGCAATTTCCTATCTGTAAGCTTACCAACAGTCTTGTCTTTTGAAAAAGAACTCCAATATAGTTCTTTAAAATAATTAGGTTAGTATGTTTTATTTTCTCCTCTTGAGTCACTGAGCAGAAACTAGCCAAACAAATACTGCTGTTAAAAATACTGCTGTTAAATTTTCAATAGCCAGGTCCTCAAGTCCAGCCATACCACATTAGGGACTTTCTCTGGGGAGACAATTAATTCTTTTTCCTTTTCTGTCTGCCTAAATTATAGGAATGTGAGGATGTCCACAAGTGCCAACCTGATGAAGGACACAGTCTTAACGAGGCCAATTTTAATACCACGCTAGTGAACTGCAGCCATATTATTTACTGTACTGCACTATGTTTATAATTTCAGGAATATTGTAGCTATTGATCAAGTGCCCAGTCCATCTGGGGACAATTAATGAACTAACTCAGTGGCCTTTGTGCTTAATTAAAATAAGATTTCCCTCTGTACTTTCTAAAATATTTATGGTCACTGACAGTCAAGCACACTGTTTCCTTACTCTCTAAACTTCCTAAGGCATAGCTACAGAAAATCATCTGCCCATTGCCTCCAGTGTCCCACAAAACCTCATCTTTTACTCTTCTCTTTCAACTAAATTAGTAATTCTAATTTATTCAGAGTATTTTAGGTGCCAGTGTTGTCTGCTTTGTGCCTGTTCACTTGTTATTCTTCTGCATGGCATTTTGGTTACTACCCTGTAATCCTGTATCTCAGCCACTGGTCCCAAATTACACCTTTCGCAGAAATAGCACTCCCTTTTTTCAGTTATCCAGGATACCCTGGTCAAATCCAACTTTCATTATGATAAACCGAACTGGTTGAAGCTTACTTATTTGTCCATTTACAGGGAGCTACGATTTTAAACTGTTTTATTTTAATTCTTCTGGTTTTGGTTGCTGATGGTTAACAGATTTTCCACTGGCACATAGTTTCCTTTATGCTTTCCTGGAACAGTGTGTCAATGTTAGTTTTTTATTACAGTGTTTCTGAATTCTCCCTTCTTTTTTTTTCCCCCTCGTTGAAGTTCATTTCCATTTTTCTAGCTCTTCTTCTGCAAGTAATTTAATATTTGATTCTGTGAGAATGGATTTTTGCTGTAATTTTATGCCATTTCCCCCCAAATAATACTCAAAGACTTCTCTGAAATATTATTTCTTTAGCTGATGTACGAGTCCTCCTATCCCAGTGCAAAAATCTGCCAACTATTCATTAGATTATACTTGTGAGTAACTAAATCTTCTCCAATAACTTCTCCTAGAGCAATCTGCATCAGGTAAGTGAGACTCTTCAGTTCAGCTTCTCCTGCCAGACCAGTTAAATGCCACAAGAGGTGGTTTTAAAACTAGAAATCTATTAACTTGAGGCACATAAAACCCCTCATACCACAGCTTGCATGGGTACCTGTCTTGCCTCTCGGTTTCCCAAAAAACAAACAAAACTGCTACAATCCTGTGATTACTCCCTTTTACCTTTTTGAGTTCCAATCCTGAAAGAAATAGAATGTTTATAAGTATAATTTGGCTTCCCCTTAGAAGTCCTGTGACTATCCCGCTAACCGCTTACAGCACAGAACTTCTAAAATATAATTGAATATTGGTCTTTCAAAAAACCTTGTTCTGCACCAGTCAGCACTTCACACTGAGCCCAACGGCTTAGAAACATGTTCCAAAGCCACAGACCTAGAGGGACTTAACCCCAAAGGGCCAAATTAAGGGCTAATATCTTGCTGAAAGTGTAGTTCAGACATTGAAGATATAAATTAATTAGAAATTGCTCTCCAAATGGCATCCTCCTTTTCCTGCTTGCTGTAATTCCATGTACTATAAAGGCCACGTTTTAAAGGGAAGGACTGAATCGGGCTTTGTGCTGGTTTCTGGAAAGATACCCAAGATTGCCTGAGTTATGTGGGGCAAAGTGACAGCAACAGTGACATCTGCAGAGCTAGTACTGTCACTATCAGCAGCACAAATGTGTTCTTGCATCTTTTATGAGTTTAATTCAGCAGAGGATAGAATGGATCTTTTGACAAATTCTGTGCTACAATTACAAGTCTGTTGCTGAAAGAAAAGGCTGTTTCTCAACTGAGAAATCAGAGACTTTGGTCATCTGTAGGCTGAACTGCTACAGTAATTTAACACAGAGGCAAGGAACATATAATCCAATTATGGGGAGTAATATCTAAATCACTCCTATTCCTTTTTTAACGGTTTGCTTTGGAATCCATTAGGACAAAAGGATCTTTATGTATGTAAAATATTAATAAAGTGAAAAATTGAAGCGATCTTACTTCGTTGTAAGTGAACAAAGTGCATTCATTTATGTTCCCCGTAAGTCCTGTCATTCTTGTCCAGAGTATGTTGTCATGGTAGCCACTATGGCCATCTCAAAAAAGTAGTAATAACAAATGATGGTGGTTAGAGTTACGTGGCAGATTTCTTCTCCAATTTGGTACGTAATGTGGGGTTGAATAGGCAAAGACAAGGGTCTGTTTCAGATGCAGAGGTAGCAATATTCTGAGGCTAAACTCTAGAAAAGTGGGACCTAACAATGCTGCAAATGCATGAGGTAGAACAAATATTAGAGGGGATTTGGAATTTTTTTTTTAAATTATAGCTCTTATTATTAAAAAAACTTGGATCTCAGCTCCTGTAAACTAGTTTAACATCTTTGAACTAATAACAGTTATATAGCCAGATTATACAAGTCAAGATTTGGAGCCCTTCTCAATTAAGAAGGCCTTTAGATGAGACCTTGGTTGTGTTTGAGGTGGAAAAATCCCTTTGCAGTCTGTGGCCAGAAACAGGCTGCTCTCCCAAGTTTTCCAACATGCAAAAGTACACTGATTTAATTTCAAATGTTACATTAAATTTGTTTAGTTAAGGCTGTGATAAAGGAAATGTTTATCAGAGTCTCCTCAGTCTTCGCCTGGAGGGAGACTCAAGACCAAATATTCTGGCCAATATTAAGGGTGCAGAATTACTTTCATGTGAATGACATGAATGGAGAGATTAGTTGTCTCGAAAGAATTATTTTTCTGTCCCAGGCTTTTAGAAATGTTTTCTAGGGTTCTGGGAAATCAGTGGCTAGTCCAAAGGCAACACAAAGGAGTAGTTATAAATATCCCTCTCCTTCCAAATCCTGCAGAAAAGATGGCAAGATTAACATACATGTGGCTGCAGAATTTTTTGGTGCTGTCAGTCACCCTTAATCTCTTCCTATCTTAGGGAGGCAGGAAAACACAAGGATTTGAAGGGCCAATTCAAAGGGCAGGGTGACAATTCATTTTGCTTAACTGTAAGACTGCAACTGTGAATGGAAAGAACATTCAAAAAATCTGCATATCACAATCTTAATGTCACAACAATAGCAACCACCCCCTTGCCCAACTAAGCCTTCCATTGCTGTTTTCATAAGGAAGATGATCTCGGCCTTGCAAGTAGAAATGTTTAGCTGTTGTTGCCCCGATAGCTTCCTCAGAGCGTAACATAGTTACTTCCTTGAAGCTATCCTAATTTACATCAAAATCTTCCACCAAACATCTAACTTTTTTTCCCCATCTAGGTTTAGCCATCAGCCCTTCTAAGTTCCCTCTCCAGTCAATGGAGATAGATGGACATCTTCAGAAAGCAATTCAGAGAGCTCCTTCATGTAGTAGTTTGACCTGTCTTGCTCCATGATCCATACACAGAGCCATGATTTTTACTTTGGGCATTATGACATCAACTTCTTCATGTTCTGGGCTTTATTTTAGCAGGTAACAAGCAAGTGATGAACCTGTGGTACTACCCAATAAAAGCTGAAAGTTTCAATTTTCTAAAACTTCTCTTGTAAATCTTCAGTTAGGGATTGAGGTACAGATGAGAGAGGAAAAAACCAAGTCATATACACATAAATAGACTACATGTCTCCCACGATATCCACAATCATAACTCTGAATAGAATCCTTGCCAACAAACAACGTCCGTCTGTGAAAGGCATTTTAGAATTTCTGAAGTACTCAGTAAATGGTCAATTCATAAAAGAACAATGTGACAGATTTTGTCCATGTACTGTAGATAAAAAAGGAACAACAACTACTTAGGATGTTTAACATTTATCATCTTTAGGAAAAAAAAAAAAATTGGAATCGCTGTCCAATCTCAAGGGATACTTATTCTGTGTCCAGTATGACCCTAATTATAATCATAATATAATGAAGAAATGTTCCCTCTCTTCCTGTAGCTGCACAGTGGCAATCTGCAGAAAATTGCCTTCAGCTGTAGATATATGAATATATGTTTTCTAACAGTAAGCTGTGTTCTTGTAATAGCACACGGGTTTTTGAAGGGTTCCTCTCATGAATTGTGATTAAGAACGGAGAATCTGCCATGCTACTAGGAAAGTTCCAAGTAGCCCGAAGTCAAAACCAGGTGCCAGCTTAATTTAATGTAACTGCAAAAAAAAAAGCAACTGAAACCCTGCCGAACCCAAAAAGGCACCAGCATTGATATAGTGTGAATTATAGATAGTTGTTGATATAGATTATAAACCTTATTCCAAAATGAAGTCCATAGCAAACTCGCATACTCTGGTGCACTAGTTGCAAGTCTGCTGACAATGCTTAAATCTGCCTTTTCTTAGAAATATTTCCATGTCTTAATCACTTCTAGAAACTTCCATTTGCCTCAGTTGCATTTTCTGATTCATAAGGGGTTTTTTTTTTTGCACAATTTCATAGAAGAATTCAGCTTTTTTTTTCGGTCATGACAAATAAAAAAATATTTATTCCCAGAGTGATTTATTTTGAAATTCGTTGCAATCTTAGCACCGAAGTAGTAAGTGGAAAGCAAGATGAAATTTGGCAGGGTGAGAGCTCCCAAACTGCATTTTGATTCCTTCAGTTTGCGTTGCTGGCACACTGAAAACGTCATGCAATACCATAAGGGAATTAAAGAAAAACCCACCCAGAGCTGTGCACTTGCATTAGTTCTTACTCTTGAAGCAGTGCCTTGTAGCTACATCCTTAGAAATGACTGGCTTCTCAGTATCAAGAGATTACTCAGCAACGCTTGTGTGAACAAGTGTAAAAATCAAGGCATACTCCTCGATTAAGGGTATTTTTTTTTCAATGTCTGAAGAGATCTTCTCCTGGTTATTTGCATTTTCACAAGGAATATAAGGTCGGTTTTCATTCAGATAAAAAATTTCAGTCAAACTACAAAAATATGGGACTTAATTGAATATATACATGTAGCATGTGAACTCCCTCCTTTGTGGACAGCGGGATGGAAGAATATTGCCGAGGTTTTCCAGCTCGTTACCAGAAACCTTGTTGTTGCAATCTCAGTGGAAGGAACCTGGCAAGCAGGGAAGGTCATTACCCAGTCTATCTTCCTGCCTCCGAAGGACAGTAATATTTATTGATTCTCAGGAAGAAATAAAGGGAACTTATAAGCAGGAGTAGCAGATGAAATGAGTAGACCACCGACACTGAAGAAGAAAAGCTGAAGAGCAGTGTGTTGGCAAAAGGCCAGTGTCGCTACAAGTGAAAAGCAGAAGCCATGTTCCCAGGCAGGAGAACAGCAGAGAGGGGTTATGGATTTTGCCCTCTTGCTTCAGCCAGATTGCTCATATGGTCTGACTTAGTTACCAAGTCTCATCTTTACTTGCCATTGTGCTTGGGGTATTTGCACTCTGGTATGTGGGCAGCTTTTATTAAACAATATTCTTTGATGTCAACCATGCAAATGACTGATGGAACATGCTGAAGGCCATGTTCTACCTAAGAGGTGGTCTTAGGGTACATACACTTGGCTGAGTGTGCGGTCAAGCAGCCCCAGATCCCTGAGCTGCCTTCTGCAATAAGAGGGGTCACAAAATTTACCCCTCACTGCATTGAAAACCCAGTGAAAGGTTTGAAGCAACAGTTGCTGAAGAGGTGAGGACCTCTTTTAGCATGGTGGTTTGGGGCCTGTTAGCTCCACTCCTAGCCTTTGCTATGCACTTGTGTTCCTTACAGGCTCCAGTTGGAGAGATGGTGGTGGTGGTGGGTTCTGCAATTTAACTTGTTTCTTTCCAGTCAAGAGCTGCTGGGCTTTTAAAGCCTGATCTCCAGCAATGAGAAAAGAGTGATTTGCTCTTGGTGATGATGGTCATGAATTAGAATTACAGTAAAAAAATGTACAGAAGTTGCTGTGAATGTTCCTTGCTTCCGGGTGGCCAAAATTTGGTGGGAACTCAGGGAGATCAGTAACTTAAAAAAAAAACAAAAGCTGCACAACTCCATAAGTTACATAGTTTAGTAAGTTACGTAGTTTAGTTTTTCTCTAAGTGTAAATGCAACAAAATTCCCATGCTAAGATTTGTGCTACAGCTGAAACTCAGGCAGTGTAAAAGGCAGTATTATGTGTTTGTCCCACGACCACAAGGAAACTCCCCTGCCTTTTCTTGCTTCGCGTCCTACCCTGCAGGATGCTGTGTTTAAATTGCCTAATCTAGCATTAAGAAATCTTTTGTGCTGGATTAAGTACTGTCTTCCTGGCTGGAATAATAATGCCCTGTTTCTGAGGGCTATGTGCTATTAGAGTACAGGAAAAGATTTCAGTTAAAGTCTCTGCTGCGAGTTTGCGATGTGTTCAGATAAGTCTTAGCCTCCTGCTGTGTCTCAGTTTCCCCTCCTGTGCCCCAGGGACGTTCTGCCTGGCTGCTGCTGTGCGAGCGGCGCAGTGTGCACGTGGGATGGTTGGGCTGGCTGAGAGCTAGGTGACCCAAGGAAGTCTACCTGCAGCTATCTGCAAGGCTTGGTGCCGCGGCAGAGTCAGCGAAAGAACTAAACTGGAACTCCATCAGCTCGAGGGAATACGATCTCCAGTCCCAGCCAACTGAGCCCTGGTAAGTGCACTGAAGGAGTCGAGGCACCTTTCTGATGCTCGTGTTCTATGAGATCAAGTTTATAAATGTAGATCTGTAATCGAGTCAGGACGTGTGACCTCTTTTGTCTGATGTGGGCTCTCTACTATAATCTATACCTTCATTATCTCAAGTGCAGGAAAGCTGTAACCCACTCTTGCTGTCAAGGCGCAACTAAAAACTACCGTGAACTGGAGGTGACTTGAAATGCAGCCATGCAATTATTAAGTAATGTGTCACGCAAGGAGCACGGTGCATTACACCAATTGCTTTGGGAGCGCGAGAAGGGAGGTGAAATTCATATCCTCTGTTTTGACCTTTGTCTCCCGAAGTGGCTCTGGACCAAGCTACCTGAAGGGTCATTTATTTCTCTCCGCTGTGCGCTACAGTTGTGACTACAGGCACTGGAGCTGGGGGACCAGCTTAAGTTTCAATAGGTCTGAGATGTGAACTGTGTATTTTGCCTGAGCACTTCTCGCCTGTGTATTGTTTTATCCAAGAGGCTGTTCTTCGTAAGCACAGGGAGGAATGGTATCATGATTCATACATTTAAGTAGGGAGGAGGATTATATGTTCATCTGGTTTGACCTGCTGCATGGCAATGCTCCTTCTGCTTTCCTCAGGATTCCTGCATGATGTGTGTGCATACATATATATGAAGTCAGACCAAAATACGTGTTTTACAGTCCCATCCAGCCTCCCAGTAAGATCTTCAAGTGATTTGGAATTTACTGTGTCCCATGATGAGTTGCTCAAATTGCTCCTTTTCACTCTGGCACCTGTATGAGTTTGTTCTGTTGATGCTATGTGAGCAGCTATGTTGCCTGCACTAAAATTCTCTTTAAAATATGATTGTTGTTAGTATTTGTGAAGCATATAGGATTTTCTAAAAATAGAACTTCACTTAAACACTAAAACCTAGATGCAAAAAATATCTGTTTTGTTCAAATGATTTTTGTGGATACAGTTTGATTGTTGTGACTGGGTTTTCTTTCATAGTTCTCTTGGCCTTTGTGTTTTCCAAAGCTATTGTAAATATTTCAGTCACTGTGTGAAAAGAATTTTAATTTTGGAAAAACTTATGGTATAGCTTAAATATTTATAAAATATTATGTAAACAAACCATCGTTATTACTCCTTAAATGAATCAGAAGTAAAAATGATGACATGCAAGTAATTGTGATCCTTTGGAGCATTAAAAAATACTCCACTAGGTGGAGAACTTGCATCAAGTATGCAACTAAAAATATTGGCACTAACCGAAATCTTAGCCATTGCTGCAAAAATTAAACTCCTAATAACGGAATAGCTTTTGTATCATACTCTCCTTTTATCATTTCTGGTGAAGAGCACTTTTAAATTTGTAGCGTATAAATTCTGTGAGGTTGTAGAGCACTATATTAATTTATGTTTAAAAATTAATAAAAGGATTAACATATATTTCCTGATATATTAACTGAAGTTGATTTCAGTAGTTATCAACTTTTCTGTGAAGTGTATTAATGTAAAACATTTTTCTTTACCATCCAGCTCATTCTAATGAGGTGCTGACAATGCAGACTGTCTGGAGGACGAAACTGAAAAATCTTTGCCAAAAAGAGATATTTATTTTTAAAAAATCCTATTTAACTGGATCCTAGATAATAATAAACTAAGGAAATGTTCATATTTTATTATTTTCCCTGATTCCATCAACATGGCCAATACTAAGTTATCAAGTTTCTCAGAACTAGGAAGCGGGCAATTGCTGACAGAAGGGAATATTTTAATGTGTCTTTTTATAGGTCCCAACCATTAAACAGAATCAGGACTGGCTTTAACTTTGGAGTTTCTGCATATTCAGGAGCCATGTGCATTGCAGGATTCTGTAGGGCCCATATAGATGGGAGGAGAATAAAGACTAATGGGGCCAGGTTTTTTTTAATCTGTTGGGACAAATCTTCCGGGAATTTGCAATCTCTGCATTTCTCTGCTGGAAATAATTAAAAAGTGGCATATGGCTTGTGTAGGAGTCAGTAAAGCTTCTCGGATCCACATGTTCAGAAAGAGAGAATTCAGAAAGGGCCATTCCTTGATTAGGTGTGCAAGTTAACATTAAGCTTCAAGGTGTGCTTTGAGGTGGGGTTTGGGAGAAGGCAAGAGAATTGGAGTTTTTTTGTTTTCTCATGGGAGTGAAGAATCAGGAAGACAGCAGAAAGGGGTAAATGCTCTATGTTCTTCTTTACTATTTACATATGTTTAATTACTGCAAGTGTTAGCTGGGGTTTGGGAATTCAAGTCCCTGTGATGTTCATGTCTTTATTCTGGTGGCCTGACAGAGTTAGGAAGAGGGCAGGTGATGACAAGGTGGAAGGCTGGATGGACTCTTTTATTATGCTCTCAGCCCTGCAAATAATTAAGGTCAGACATGGGGTTTGGAACTGGATTTTCAAGACTATAATCTATTCTCTGTGGTTTGCCCCGTTCAGAAGACAAGATAATAGGTTACTAGTAAAGGCAAATGCTGTGTCTTTTGTTGTTTGGCTGCATACTGGGTTATAACTAAGATTAGGGCTAGTGGTGGGCTGCGTCTCAGGTTATGACTGTAACTTGCTTTAAATTTAGGACTGAGGTTAGGTTTCGGGTTAAAAGGCATTCTCTCTTTTTGACATATGCCTTCCTAAGGGCCCGGATAATTGCTGTGGCTTATTACTAAAGAGTTGGAAGTGGGCAGGTTTTGGAAAAGATCAATGCTCTGCGTTGTCTTGTAGAAGCGGGATTTATACATCTCTATTCACTAGGGTTAGTGTTAGGAATCAGGAGTCTAAAGTTCACTGTTCCCAGTTTATGGTTGGATTCTCCAGGGACTAGGGAAATACAAAAATGACCTGTCTCTCTACAGGAATGCGCTTTTTATTCGCTTTCATTGCTGTGCTCATTGCTGATGTTGATGTTAATGTTAGGATTGGAGCTAGGGTTAAAATTCTGGGCTTAATGCTTAAAGGAACCTCTTTATTTTTTTCATTCTAGAGGGTGTAGATAATGACAAATAGAGAAAACAGTTGGATGAGTCAGTGCTTTATGTTCTCATTTACTTCTGGGCTTCCTTCAATTCATTCATATAATTAAATTTTGCATTAGGATTTTCACTTTGCATGGCTTACAAAGACAGGAAAAATTAATATTTGTTAATATTTATTTATAGTAATAATTACTATAAAATAATAGCTTTCAAAAATAATGAAATCATATAGGAAAGAACACTAGAAGGGACTCCGGCTAATAATTAAGTTTAGGTTCATGGCTGGGAGTAAATTTAGAACTTAGAAATCTAAAGCTTTAATACTACAGTATATTCTCCTCTTATGTAAGGTCTACCCATGTGTGGAAAGGGCAATTTCTTAAGGATATTACTGGAATTAGAGGCCCTATCTAATTAAACATAATTAAGATTGAATTTACAAGTTATCACTTAGAAAACCAACATTTGAAGAGTCGAGTTCGTTATGGCATTTTGTAGGGTGCTCCAGGGTATAAAGGGGAATTGATCATTAGGGGGAAACGGATTATTTTCTTTCCACTGATGAGAGGAATTAAAGTCAGATCCATGGTGAGGGTTTGATCGCACTAAGACCCCAGTTTATTCCTGGTCTTTATATTGCCCAGAGCATTAGAAGAAGTGTTGAAGCTCTGTTTCTGTTATTTTAAGTGACAGTCACATTGGTATAATGACGATTAGGGGTAGGGGTATGGCTAGGGTTAGAGTCTGGGAACTGAAACCCTCCAGAGCTTGAGTTATGGCTCTAACGCTTCAAATTTAGGGAGGGCATCAGTGTCAGCAGCGGCTGATTGTGTTTTTCATTTCCCAAATTTGTCAGCTTCCCAAGTTAAAGGCAGGACTCAGTTTCGGGTGTGGGTATCGAAGCTTGCCTGTCTCTGGTGATTGCTGAGGGCTGCAGGGCTGCCATGTTGTCAAAGAGGAGCTGGAGAATACACTTTGCCTTTATTCACAGTGCTTGTGTTCACTTTTACAGTAAGAATTTATTCCCTGGCCACAGCCGAAGGTAGGGTTGAGGCTGAAGTAAAGATTATGTGAAGCTAAAGCTTAGATTTGGAGTCTCCTTTCTGCCCCTGCCCAAAGGCACTGCCAGACCTGCCTGTCCCTGCCCAGGGCCCAGGACGCCATGTCAGGCCCCGTGGGTCACCAGTGAGGCTGCAGCAGGGCTGGTCTCCACCTCCCCATGGGCCTGCTTTCCCTGGCCATGGGTCCTGACAAGATGGGCCCATGTCCCGGCCTATCCCCAGGGAGGTGCCTGATGGCCGGGGCTAGGGCTTCCCCACTGTCCCCTGGCTGCTCCTGGATGGGGTGAGATGGGATGGGATGGTCTCCCAGGCCCTGCCCCACCACCCCGGGATTTTATCATCCTGTAAGAGTGCTGCAAGAACCGATGTGAGATGGAAGGTGTGTGACAGTGATAGTTAAGACTTAGGTTTTCTTCTAGCGTATGAATTTGCCTCGTGGGCACGATGAAGGCCTGCATTGGTGTTGGGGAAGGTGAAGGTATTCTCACACTCTCTGGCTCACTCATTCCTTGTTTCCATTTCTAGGGCCTCATTTTCCTTGAACCATCCTCCTGCCTCCCCTCAGAAGATGGCAATTATTTTACTCAGATGTAGATCCAGGCCTGGTTGACAGTTTGCTTTACAGAATCACAGAATCACATGGGGTTGGAAGGGACCTCTGGAGATCATCTAGTCCAACCCCCCTGCCAAAGCAGGTCCACCCAGAGCAGGTTGCACAGGAACATGTCCAGGTGGGTTTTGAATGTCTCCAGAGAAGGAGACTCTACCACCTCCCTGGGCAGCCTCTTCCAGGGCTCTGCCACCCTCAAAGTAAAGAAGTTCCTCCTCATGTTTAGATAGAACTTCTTATATTCAAGTTTGTGCCCATTTCCTCTTGTCTAGGGTAACTCCCAGGCAGTTCGGCAGAGGGCTGAACTCAATCTGACTTTCTCTGCCAGGACACATACCCAACAACCTGCTTCTGTCCCAAAATCCCATCGTACCGCTCTCTAGGACACGCTGTATTACACTGGTGGCCAGTGAGTACGCTTTGAACCCAAAAAAACCCCAAATACAGGAGCTTGGAGAAATTTCCTGGGTTCCACAGGAGACACTGCAGTTTTCTTTGGTCCAGAAGGCCGCTGAGCTGGCTGCCACAAAGCCTGGACACAAGAAGATCCCTCTGCAAGGTATGGAAGAGATAAGGAGGGTTTTAAATTTTTTAAAAAAATTATATTTTGGCTGGTTGAATCAGTTTGAGTTTCCTGGATATAGAAAACAAAGGATTCAGTTTTCTAAGGAAAACTGACTTCTTCAAATTTAAAAGTTTTTTGGTCTTTTTGGTGTGTAGGGGAGGGGGAGGCATTCATCACTAAAAGGAAAAGTCTAGATCCACCCATCCCAAGATGTGGTAAATGCAGACTGCTTCTCAGAAACCTAGATCACAGAAACTCTTCTGACTAATGCGTTGTACTGGTTTTGCACCTTCTGGTTTGGTGATAATGAAATATAGACTTTCAGCTTTTCCTTCTTGCTTTCTCAGAAAACATATCCTGTTTGTTTTCATAAGTGCTTCAAAGTGTTTAGAAGTGTTTAAATGGAGCCCATGTCAGCGTACCAAATTAACAAGGCAGGCATAAGGAGTGCTATCGTATTTATATCTTACAAATCACCTCCACCTCATTATCTGCTTTTTGAAGGAATGGTCAATTTGGAGTCATCATTTAACAAAACAGTAGCTACCAATTGCCATTTTTTAAATTTTATTTTTATGGTACAGCTTTGAAAAGGATTAATTGGTCAGGAAAACAGAGCTCCTCTAATTTCACTATGGGTAAGGAGGGTTTATTAATGTCTTTGCTATCTTGAGAATAATTTGATCCATTTTCTAGCACTATGTTCCATGTGTAAGAGTATTCTTGACTACTCTTCACCATAAGTTTTGCTCTGCTGGCTTTTGTAACCATCGTAACAGCCTGTGTGTGCCTGTACAGGTAACACTACAGGAGGGTGATGTACTCTCAAATATTACGTGATGGACAGAGAACAGAAAATAATTTATCTCAGTTGTGCTTCAACACAACAGAAGTGAGAGCCAGACTGAGAAGAAAAGCTCCTGTTTTCAGATCTCCATATGGAAACATTCCAGATAGCTGGATAGTCTGAGTAATTGTTCTCCATTTAATTAAGGTAGAAACAAGAGATCATGAGCCGAGATGTCCACAGTTGGAGATGGTAAAATCGTGGGATACAAAGTTCAGGTGTAATGGTGGAGAATTTTTGTTTGAAAGTGTGACACTGGAACACAAGTGAAAACTCACAAAGAGGAAGGTTGTGAATGCCTTCCTCTTCCCACAAAGCAGATGTGCAAAAGTGACTTCCACAATACCATTGCACAACACAATGAAATTTATAAGAAAAATTACTGTCTGCTGGAAAGTGAAAGCCTTACTTTGTGTTCAGAAGACAGCAGATGCAGGCATCTTTTACCTTAACAGTTCAAACATGTTTTCAAGCTGACATTTTTTATTTATTTTGCAACTGGTTAAGAGAGCCTGCATGAGTTATTCAGTGTAAGGGAAATATTGATTTTCAGTCCAGAAGTACTTCATCAACTCCATGTTTTCATGAATACAAGAACATTTATGCAAGTCCCAGAAGTATTACTTTCCCAGAAAAATATTTTAGCAGTCCAGTTTCACACTGGGGTTATTATATCCCGTTTGATCAGTAAGATTAGTAATTTGGAGCTAAAGTGCAACAAGAAGAAATTCTGTTTTCTTTTATTCTCTGTGCCTGTATCCTCCACAAGTTAAAGAATTTTCAGGGATCATCTTTTCCATGTGGATGTGGAGAAATCAGCAGTTAAGCAATCACACTATGTATATGGAGAGTTAGGTGTGCAAGAGTGGGGCTTAGGGGAGCCATTTGTCCATGGGCAACGATAACAAGAAATCCCAAGCGAGCATAAGCCTCACTGCATAAAAAGCTAAGGCTCTCCATCTTTTGTAACTCTCTCCTAAAGTTAGGTGCCCTTTCTCAGAAATCCCCACAGTGGGCAAGAGGCAGATCCCCTACAATTTATTCAGTGCTGTGAAACATACATTGTTGTATTCGGGCTTGGTTTTCCATCTTTGGAGGTGGCAGTGAAGGGAGAGTTGAGCGTGGGTTTTATAGTTTCTTCTGATGCAAATTTTGCGTACTGTGTGAAGTAGTTGAATGGATTTAGACTGTTCAGATATTTTCAGTCTTTGAAATCCTCTCAAATTGCTACATGCAGAGTGGAGACTGATTTTAAGAGGACTAATTGAGAGAATTTCACTCTAGTTTATTTGAGACATGGTGATATTTCCTTGGGAAATGGGTGATGTGGTTCGAGTCATCCTGAGATTTAACCTTAAGTGTCATATATATTCTGGATAAGTTATTTAACCTCTAAATTTTTAGTAAATGATGAGGCCATTAAAAGGTAAGGACAAAAGATGCAGTACTTTTTTTCTTGATTTTGTAGAAGAAACAGGGGGTTTTTTTGTATCTACGAACATCAGTCACATACGGCCTCACGAGGGAGAAAGGCAATGGTATTTCTATCATTTGGGAATTCCCTTTGAGGTCACAAGCAATTCTGGGTGTGCCTCAGACATTTTATTGGCAAAATTTAAGTATCATCTGGAAACTTCAGGCCTTTCTGGAGCAAGGACATGCTGACTGAAGGCTTTGGGTAGGTGTGTAAAGCCTGGATCCTAATCTTTTTATCAATCTAGCTTTACTCATATCCTTGCTTGTGTGCTTCTGATTGCTAAGTGAAAAAAGCCCTAAGGAGTGAGAACACCCCCTTTCTCTAATTGCAGGGTGAAATCCCAAACAAATGGCAAGGCACTCACTGACTTCAGTCATGCCAGGAATTCACATGTGGTTAAAAGATAACTGGTTTTGTTTTTATTGTACGTCTTTCCCCTTTGTTCATGAGCATTGGCAGTGAACCTAACATAATGAGACTTACAGAGCTTCCCTGGACAATATTATTAAAAAAAGAAAGAGGAAGCTGCCTAATGTATCTAATAATAACTGAATGATAGCAAAATACTCAGATGGTTGTCTTTGTCAGCAGGGAATGTATTTAGTGACAAAAGGGGGGGGGGGG
>NW_015090968.1:2621223-2657576 GCF_001431845.1 Calidris pugnax | reverse complement strand
GGGGGGGGGGGGGGGGTGTCCAATCTTATATTCCTATGAACTATGCAAAACACTGAGCAATGAAGGATGGCAGGAAATATGCATATTCATGTCAAATAATATAAGTAAACTTCCAGTAGAAAAATTCTGAAATATTTAACTACAATTCCAAGTTAATACTTGATAAGCAATTAATGTGTTAGCATCTAGACTTCTTTTCTAGACATTATCAATCAGTTTATATTTATACATGAATGACATTCTATGACAAAAAAGGTAAATCAGATGCTTTTATTACCTAAGAATATTGTGTTTAACCCAACTCAGTTTAAACTCAGTCTAAACATTTTTTATCCGCAAAAAGATTAGTGGTGCTCGATCAGAAAAAATGTTTATGCCAATATTCAGCTTTGCTCTCACTCCCTCAAATATTAAAAAATTAATTGTTGTGACTACTATGACTAATACTTTGTTTTCTATTTGTTCTTTTTCAGCCTGTACTGCCTTAATTTGTTGTTCTTACTTGTCATTATGTCTTTTACACTACCTCCTTGTTTTGTTACTAATTAAAATATAATTGTTATGACCAAATTGTTCCTGACAGTTAGAACACAGAACATACAGCAAAAATTCTAGCTCCTACAAGTCGCATGGGATATTTTAAACTGTCATTTTGCTTCACATTAACTGATTATAAATTGACTCAATATAGTTATTAGTTTTGTGAAATGGTTCTACATATGGCCTGCATGCGTGTTTGGCTACAGGCACTTGTCTGCTATTAAACCCAAATTGGTTGTTGTTTTGGGCAAATGTTTGTATAATGTCCAAAGTGTTCTTCACAACAGTGTTAACAAGTAAGTAATTGATTTACAAATTACCCTAAAATCTGTCTACTTTGGATAGTTCTCTGAGTTTATATTGCAGAATAGCAGAAATGTGGTCCTTTATTAGAGAGTGCTTTGGCTATTGAGCTGGGCTCTGCGTTGTGTTCTTTTTCTCCTGCTTCCTTTTCCCCACATTTAGTAATATGCTTTACAGGAGATACTTATGAAGACAGCATATGAGTCTATGCCATCACAATGATCAAGAATTTGATGCTGGATTTGTTTATGTACACTGGTTTATTCCAATTCCCATCCTTATGAGAAGCAACACTTGCTTAGAAAACTAAAAACTTTTTTGCTCTTTGTTATTTGTCTTTTATATTTTTCAGTGAACACAGCATCTGCTTACATCTTAAACAACATTAATGAACATCTATCTTTCTGATTGCATCCCTCAACTGTTTTTAGTTGAATGTTCACCAAGGTCTAGTTTTGCTGTGTTTTGCTTTTTCATCATTGGTTCACACTCACTCCCATGCTACTTGAAACACAACATTTCCTTTTTCTCTGTGATTTCATATATTTTAGTTAGATGTGTTAATCCCTCAACTGTTTTTAGTTGAATGTTCACCAAGGTCTAGTTTTGCTGTGTTTTGCTTTTTCATCATTGATTCCCACTCACTCCCGTGCTACTTGAAACGCAACATTTCCTTTTTCTCCGTGATTTCATATATTTTAGTTAGATGTGTTAAAATCCCCATGCGTTGCAAAGCACTCTGTATTATGTGCCAGTATCTCTTGAAGGCGCTGCTTTTGGGATTCCACGTTAAAATCCCCATGCGTTGCAAAGCACTCTGTTTTATACCTGTGCCAGTATCTCTTGAAGGCACTGCTTTAGGTATCCCACGCGTTGGACTTCACCAATGTCATTTCTCTCCCTTCAGCGACGAGGAGGGCTTTCCTGAGGTCAGGAGAGGAAAAGGGTGTGCCTTTCAAGACCCTTTCTGCCTTCCTGAGAAGGTCACCTCCTGTAAGATCTTCTGGCTGTTGCTATTGTTATACAGGACAGCTCACAAAAGTGTCCAGGCAAGATATTGGATGCAGTGGCCCTTGTGCTGTTCCTCCCCACCCCCTCTCCCAGGCACGGCGCGCCAAAGTCTGTTCTCAGCACAGGCTGGAATCTTTTGCAGGGATCCAATTATATGTAAATGTGTGGGATTCAGTTTCATAAATGGGATGCCAAGCTGCTGCTAAAAACCTCGTATGCCGAAATGTTAATATTTCATAATTAAGAATATTACACTGAAATTATGTTGTTATGTTATGTGTAATTTTTCCCATTCATCAAATTTTAGATTTTACTTTGCATTATTGTTTGGACGCATTTAACCGCTTTTCATCCAACTTTCTTGAATAATTACTTATCTGTCATCTGTTAACGTCTGCTTGATAGCTAAACAGCCAAGTCCTGGCATCATAGCTAGGGATATTTGCTAGTTTACTGCTGTTGCTTTCATATTCATTGTTTGTTCTGTAATGGCCCTTAAACATTTCCCATGCATATTTGGGCTAGAATGATTCTTTACATAATGCCTTAGAGGAAAACAAGGTTCTTCTAATAGCAATTAAAATTAGCAATGATATTAGGCTAAGAATTTAAAATCACATCTCACTCCTGTGCAAATTCCCTTTTATCATTTTAAAAAAAAATCAATTTTCAACAATGCTGTATACCTCATGCATAATACACAGCTTCAGTGATTTACTTCTTGTTTTGGCACGGGCACAGTTGAATGATATAAGAGCTAATTTTGTTTTTCTGCTTTAATAGCTTGTGTTGTCTGCATAATGAACCCTGTTTGAGCTTCATCAGGAGAGTTACACTGTTCATACACTTCTGTTAGTAAAACATCTCCTGTTCTTTGAGAAGTTTGTCTTATCTGCAGTTTGAAAGAAGACAGTCATTCATAAAATCATAGAATTGCCTTGGGTTGCAAGGGACTCTTCAGATCATTGAGTCCAACCATCAACCTAACACTGACAAAAAACATCACTAAACTGTATCTCTAAGCACCATGTCTACCCATATTTAAATACCCCCAGGGATGGTGACTCCACCACTTCCCTGGGAAGCCTGTTCCAATGCTTAATAACCCTTTTGGTGTAGAAATTTTTCCTAGTATCCAATCTAAACCTTCCCTGGTACAACTGGAGGCCATATCCTCTTGTCCTATTGCCTGTGACTTGGGAGAAGAGACTGACCCCTACCTCACTACCCTCCTTTCAGGTAGTTGTAGAGAGCGATAAGGCCTCCCCTCAGCTTCCTTTTCTGCAGGCTGAACAACTCCAGTTCTCTCATCTGCTCCTCATAAGACTTGTTTTCCAGACCCCTCACCAGCTTCATTGCCCTTCTCTGGACCCACTCCAAAATCTCACCAGTGCCAAATACAGGGGGATGGACAATCACCTCCCAAGTCCTACTCACCACACTGTTCCTGACACAGGCCAGATGCTGTTGGCCTTCATGGCCACCTGGGCACACTGCTGGCTCATGTTCAGCCAACAGTCGACCAACATCCCCAGCTCCTTTTCTGCTGGGCAGCTCCAGCCACTCTGCCCCAGGCCTGTAGTACTGCAGGGGTTTGTTGTGACCCAAATGCAGGACCAGCATTTGGCCTTGTTGAACCTCATTGGCCTCAGCCCATCAATCCAGCCTGTTCAGATCCCTCTGTAGAGCCTTCCTACCCTCAAGCAGGTTGACACTCCCACCCAACTTGGTGTCATCTGTAAACTGACTGAGGGTGCATCCGATCCCCTTGTCCAGATCATTGATATTCACAGAAGCATCTGGAAGAGACAGATCTATAAAGGTGGGTTTTCTTGTTAAGGTGGTTGTTAGCAAGTGGATCCAAGAAACAGAAGTATGGAACAAAGTTGAGGGATCACTAATGGTATTGAAAGAAGTTCCCAGCTATGCTGTACATTTTGATAAACAATACTATGATGTTTCCATTGGATCAGATGAGGAATTATGCCATACTTAGAAGACTCAAAGAAGCAGGTTTTTGTAGCCTGTATATCTATATAGAAGGATCAGATGAGGAATTATGCCATACTTAGAGGGACACTCAAAGAGGCTTTCTGTAGCAAATATATTTATATAGAATATTTTTTTTATTATTATTTTTTCTTTTTAGAGAAGAATGGCAAAGAAATAGCAAATATTTTTTTTTATTATTATTTTTTCTTTGTAGGGAAGAATGGCAAAGAAATGGCAGTGAGGACTACCAGATGGATCAAAAATTTGAGATCTCTGGACTTTTGGGACGTATGACCATTTGGAAGTATTCCTAGAAACTGAGCTCCTTTCAATTTCCTCTATAAGGAAACAGTTCAAATTAAAAAATGAAAGGGAAAGCTGGGAGAAGCTTGTGTAATCTCCACTCTCAATGTTTACCATAAATTAAATAGGGCACATGAAGGTTAAGCAAGAGTTATGAATCCGGCTAAAGGAATACCAAAGATCCTAGAAGAAAGATTGAATGCAGTTAAGAGTAGGTTACAGCTGAAAGGTAACAAGGCCACTGGAAGGCAGCAGAGGTAGGGAAAAGATCCTGTTGAGGGAGAGGCACTAGGCAGTGAGGAGTGATGGAACTGCTTGTATATTAACACAGGCCAACATACATTGCTGGTTTATTTTTATGTTTCTGAGAGAGAGGCTGGTATGATTTTGTTGGCCAGTTATCTTAATCTATGTAAGATTTATCATAAATGTTTATGATAAATCATTACATAACAAAGGGATAAAATTAAGCTTAAAAAAAATACTGGTTTTATAGAAAGGTTTTGTAAGATTAGTGAGCGGATTGGGGTGTAAGAAAATTATTTTTGTAGTAATAAAAATTATTTAAGTGCATGCCTCTGTCTGCCTGGATTCAAACTGAGTGTTTAGGTCCTAAATTTACAGTGAAACATAGTCACAGAAAATAAGCAAAGTCAACTAAACACACATACTGTGTCTCATGCATTTGTGCTTTCATAAAACACAGAGGTTTGTCAGCTGGGTTATGTAGGCAGAAAAACGAGTTAAAACTCTTAGTGTAGTGATTTTACTCTTATAGATGGGATTCCTAGAAGCTAAATTGCAGTGAATACCAGCTGGAAATCAGAGGATGAAAGGCAAGAAAGTGCTCTCTGGGGACTCGTGTGTGACACAGACATTGAAACAGGGCTTGCAAAAGCTGAAGGCCATCTTTAGGGCTGAGGTAAAACTCAGCTTCTACCCTTTTTGAATAATGTTGAGAGAATTGATATAGAATTAGTGATGCCATACAGTGTTTAGACGTTTTCTGTAAATCCCTAACAACTGTATCTAACCAAGCAGATTCCAGGTATGAGAATTGGGAAAACAAGACAACATAAAGAGAAAGGAAAATTAGCTGATGATATTCTTGCTGTTCATGTACTTCTGGTTAGAGTCATTGATGTCTCTCCATCCCAAGCACCCTGTGAGAATAAACACTGATCAGATGTGCTTTGGAGAATTTTTGTAGGCACTGAGAGTGATGATATTGCTTTCTGCAGAGACATCTTGATGAGGCCTCTGTCAGAGAGTAGATGAAATGCACTGGAGCTAAGTTCCAAATCCAATACTTGAAGCCTGCGTCCATTTTACTATCAGTAGGTAGTTTTTTCTGCTTATAATAGCACTGTTTGTCATACAGGTTCTGAAGGTGTGTAGCAAAGATGGAGCAGTTCAAGTTAAGAGGAAAAATACTGGTTCCTTTACTTTTATTCAAGCAAAATGTGGATGAGCCAGAGGGATTTTTCATGCATGGGTACTGCCTGAAAAGTACTTTTTGCATTAAGCTGAAGTTATAAAAAAAAGCCATACAGAGATAGGGTACAAATAAATAATGCAGGTAAGTTATATTAAGGTTATAATATCTCTTCCTTCACAGTTTGCATATTTCTTTGCCTGGTGAGGAATAGAAATACCACAGAACCCAAATTATTCAGATGACCTGGACAATCAAAACAAACACCACTCCCAAAGAAAGATTTGGCCTGAAGAAATAAGCATTTTTCACTTAACACTCAGCAGTGTACCTCAGTGCCCGTCGGTGGAAGAATTGAAATTGCAGCTATACCTCTGCAAATTCTGGGACTGGAGGAAAAGGGTTTTTCCTGTGCCCTCTTCAACTTTAGAAATTGCTCCTGACCTCAGTCCTGGATTATTTTCTCACTCAGGGCATGATGGAAAACCTCTCTTCTCCTTCACCCTTTTTCAGGAGTTGAAGAAAGGGATGGAAAGCAGGAATGAAACATGAATTGGTCTTTGTGTGATGATTATTGGGCATGGGTGAAGGGAATGTTAAGGAATATGTTGCTTTGGATATCTAAAGTGAGAGACTGGGTTCGTATTAATTTCTATAAATAAGAACAAAAGATTCTGAAAATCTGAAAAAAGAACTGAAATAAACATTTGAAAGGAAAACATACTTCTTTGAGGATATTTCCTTGACTAGCTTTTTCAGAGAAGTTATGGCCAACACTGCTGCCTCACCCTGAATTGCAGGGTGGAAATGTTTTCTCTGTAGAAACCCAGCAATGAAAGGAATCTCTTTACCCAGGTCATTCCAACTTTAGTCAAAAACCATACGTTTTTCTCTGCTTTAGCAAAACAGAGCTTGTCTGTTGTATTGTGTGAACCTCTGATTTACGTTAGCTAGAGAAAGCACAACTAAACCATGAGTCACGGCAGCCGGTGGTAATAAAGTCATGTTGTCTCTGGGCGGTGGGGAGGAAAAATGCTGCAACTGGTGCTCAGGGGCTTCAGTTTGCTGTTTACTGTGTCTTACTTGGCATGGGAAGGCAGTAGGCCATAAAGCAAGCTGCTGCTCTTTGATAGAAAGAGAATTAAGTTCTAAGATTATAAATAAGGGGTGCTTGTCTGGCCAGGTTTGCAAAAAACAAGCTCTCTGTAGTATTCGATGAATATATATTTTGGATGTCTTCTAGTCCTCTTCATAATAGCATCACTGTCACGCCTCTCAGTGTTGGTCTAGTAAACAGTCTCAGAAAATATTCCTGTTAATATTCCTATTTAGTGAAGGTTGGACTCGATGATCTCTGAGGTCCCTTCCAACCACTACGATTCTGTGATTCTGTGATTCTGTGACATAAATGAACCATATGAACAGCTGAGGAAAAAAAAAGGTCAAGTATTGTATTACATATTATATATGCGGTTGAAAGTTCAATGCAAGGAATTGCAATAAATCTAGGACCACGTTCAAACAGCTTAACCTCCGCTTAAATTTTTAAGCAATAGTGCTCTCTGTTAACAAGTTGTCTCTGAAAGTCTAGGGTTGGCCAATAGGAGACAACAAGCCCAGGGATTTAGGTGAAATTTGGGTCAAATGAATACATCTATAAAGCACATTTCAGAAAATGTTCTAAAAAGTAAATCCAATTGTAGCGCAAGCTACAGCTCAGCAGATTATACACCTTATGCTTCACTATGTGAAAGTCATCTGAAAAGCAAACATTTTTGTGCAGCGGAGAAACTAAATGAATGGGAAATATATATATATATTCTAAGGCACTTGGGAAGAAGCCCCTTTTGGATTGGTTTTTTTTTTATTTTTTAAAGATCAAATTGCTTTTTTAAGATTTTATGGGCTAAGATTTTTTGATTAACTTATTAAAATAAAAAAAAAATCCTAATTAAAAGCAGTGGTTAAAAACATGAAGTCAAATGTTTGGTTTAAAAGCTATCACAACAAAATATTCAATGCTTTTAAAATAAGTAATTTCATTAAAAAGGAAAATATGAAACTAAAGTACCGTGACCTTTTTATTCTCCCCAGTCAGTCCCTGTTTCTGGCTGAACTTATTAGCTGATTTTATCCAAAGTTCCATAGGTCTACTCCCCCCAGAGTTCATTTACTTTACACAAAAGCTTATTTGCCCAGCTCTGAAGCCAGCCTTAAATCTCACCTCTTTTGTAACTACTCCTTGGAAACGGACCAAATTTCTAAAGCTTGCAAGATTCAGAGAAGGTAGTTTGGTAAAAGACTGTATTTTCCAGACCTGTTTTTTTCTTTTTTTTTTCAGAGAAAAACAATGTTAATGCTTTGACGCCTAGTCAGTGGTGTATAGCTGGTGGTAGTCGGTGGGTACACTTAATATGTTGTAATAATGTAATATTTCATATTCTGACCTTTGAAAATTGATGTCATATATATCCTGCACATAGTAAATGTAACTGTTTCACAAAGGTTGGAGGAGTTCCTGAAACATTTTGTTCAATATCAATGTGTTTTTTGCACCAGCAAAACGAAGAGAGAGATTTTATGGAAAAGAATGAGGTTTTCCAGAGAGACTAATTACTTTTTGGCTTTGGTAGTCAAAATATAAGGGGCCTATTTTTTTTTTTTTTTTTATGGAAAAGAATGAGGTTTTCCAGAGAGACTAATTACTTTTTGGCTTTGGTAGTCAAAATATAAGGGGCCTTTTTTTTTTTTTTTTTTGTTCCATTTCAGAAAGCGGGAAGCATGTCTCTTCAAAGTGTTTGCAACTTGAGACTCAAAAAACCAAGCCAGATTTTACAACAAGATTTTACAGACCGTAATAAGCCTAGCTGTATTTTTACTCCAGTCTTACAGAATTTTGGTTTGATTTAATCGAATGCGCAACATCTGTGATTACGATACTGATCATCCCTTCACTTGTACAGCACCAGGCCTGTAAATTTTGCTTTACATGTGCAACGGGGATGCTGCCTGTTACCTACGACCCTCTCTGGAGGGGGTCAGTAGGGAAAGCAGAGTCTGCTCCCAGGTTAAGGATGTCTTGGCTCCATTTCCCTGGACATCCCTGGAGACATTTCCATGCAGATGACACGCGCACGTCAAAGCAGGTGATCTTACTGCCATTCTTCCATCAGCATTCCCCAGAACAGAGAGGAGGCAAACCTAAACAGTGCTCTAGAAATAAGTTTTCAGGGATATGTTGAATCAGTGCATCCCTAAGATGCCTTTGAGCCTCCCCCCTCCTCTCTGCTTTCAATCAACGTAGCTGGATTACGCGAGCTATTCTGGCTGCGTGTGCCAGAACTACAGAACATCTTACATTTGGTTATTAAACTTTCCTACCATCTTTTTCAGGTGGATGAAAATAACGTTTGATTCTAAACTGACTGGAAGTGAGTTAGTGGCAGAGGTATTACACTGAAGTGTCACCGCAGCAAACCTCACAGAAGAGAAGTAATAATTAAATGCCTTTCAAAGACCAGGATTCGAGTCCTGAAGCTACAACATTTGAAAGCTGTACCCCCTGAAGACCACTCTGAGGTACTTATAACGCAGACACTGAATGGCAGTCAGACTAAGCGCTGACAGTAAAGTAAATTAAAATAATTGAAGGGAGCAGTATAGTATACAGTACAATTTATAGAGAGTCAGGAGGAAAATAGATGAAGATTCAATGTATACACTAAATTATATACATTAGTGACTATTTAACATCTTGTGTCTGTCATGTATTTATTTTATTTGCTGTGAAAGCTAGAAAGGAAAATGAACATAAAATATTTAACAGTCAGTGTAAATGGAAAAAATGTTTTCCCAAGATAATGGACTCCTCCAGCTATTAGGCAACGAAGCAAAGTAGAAACATTTGTTTTCCAGGCAGAAGGCATTGCTTCTGAGATAAATTTCTATGATAATGAACATAAAGCAGGCATACAATATAATTAACCCAAAGGTACCTGCTTTTATACAGTGAACACTGAGCGAGCAGCGATGGTTGCTCCTTGTGGCCTCATTCTCCACATCTTCCCTGTCGTGCTCGAGCCCTGTGTCTCATGCAGGCCCTGCCAGGGCTCGATGTGCTCCACAGAGGTAGCCACCTCCAGCAGCATGTTGGCTCCCAGAGAGTGATGCTGGCTGAAAATGAACTTTTCCTTTCTAACAGAAGTGATGTCTGTTGTGGGGGGGGGGCGGGAGGCAGGCTGTGATAGACTGCTTTTTACTGCACAAATGTCCTTTACTTGTTTCCTGTGAATTAAAGCCTTTGCAACAGAAGAAACTTCTAACCTTCTCTGATGATTTTTATAGGTGACATTGCTTTTCCCCACGGATACTTTTTATGCAATAGCTGCCCACCTGCCTGTTTGTCTCAGAGCGATGCTGCCCCCAAACCTTCTAAACACGACTGCAGGCAGGATTTTAAATCCTCTCCCCGTGCACCTCTTGTGCTTCACTCTGGGCACAATTAGCACTTTTGTTTTCCTGCTGACTCCTCACAACCTGGGTCTCAACATCTTGTAGTCGCAGATTTAATGTATTTTAGATGGTGCAGACCACTTGTTAATCTCCCTGACTTTCCTGCCTTCTTCAGCACTTCCTATTTCTTTAGTAATACTTCAACGTATTTAATGTTCCTTTTACAAAGTATCATATTTAAATGTCATCTTTAGAAAGTTGTTTTTTTTTTAAAAAAAAACCACCTGAACATATATTTCTTCATCAATTTCAGAAATATTTACTTTTGCCTTGGTAGTAATGTCCTTCCATTCTTTCAGGAAAACAGCCACTATCCTAAAAATGTAACTTGGTAAATGCATTTTTAATTACTGTATAAAACACTTCATTGGGATATTATCACTAGAAAGTATTTGAAGTCAAATAAATAAATAAACACAACCTGGTGATACTTGTAAAAATATGCAGGATAAACTTCAGGGACTCAGGATTAAATAAAAGTCTCTGTCACCCCAGGCAGCAGCTCCTTTGTTTGGACAGATCAGGCTGAACTTGTCACAACTTCCCCTTATGGTTTGAAGTACTTGTACTTGATGCTTGGACTATTTGATCTTAAAATGTCACCAAGGCTATTTGTGCTGGGTCATATAACTTCAAACAAAGTATTTGAAACTTCTCCTTCCTTTCTTCTTATCTGATAGGTGGATAGCTCTTCTATTGCTTACTGTGAAACCAGCAAACACCACTTTTTCTTTTGTCTTAAATCATTACTTTTCCAAAATTGATACTATTGTCTATTTGGAAAAATTGATATTCTGGTTATGTACATCATATTAGTAGCAATAAACACTGCTAGGCTGCACAGAAGTGCTTTAACACTTAACATTTTCTTTACAGTTCCTCTGTCTTATGGCCGCAGTTAGTAAATACAGAAATAGCCTGGGACTCTGACTACATCTCTGTTCCACTTCCATATCCCATAGCTCTTATTCAAATTATGTTAAAACATTTAATGACAATAAGGGCTCTGGCCTTAGCTTATGGAACTTTAGGAGTCAACTCATTGGTATTTTGTAGCCAGATATGTTTATCTGATTCAATCTTACTGGCAATATGAAGATTTATAAGAGCAGTCATATGGCAGATGTAGGTACCTGACCTGGCTCTGCTTGCCCTAGGGCCAGAGCTGGAGGTACTGGGGTGCTGTGGAAAGAACTGGGGGTACCTGTGTGCAAGCCAGGTCAAGACCTGAGGAAGTGGGTGGTGATTTCAGTGAGGCTGGTCTACACTGTCTGCAGGCACTGGATGAGAAATCTGTGCCACACGGCTATTTATAGCATGGGTTTACAATCTTAGGTCTCTGTGACTGTTAGGTGAATCACAGTTTGTACAGACATCAAAATATTCAGGGGCATAAAACCAAGGCAAAAATATCCCCACCTAGCTGAAGGTAATACAAACAGTTTGGGAAGAGATAAATCTTCTGGGAAACTAATGGAGTCTGATAGAAGTCATGTTGCAATGGTAAAGTGCATGCTATGCTTTCCTGAAAAATCAGGCATTTATCTATGGTTGTCTAATTTAGACTTTTTACTTAAATTTGAACCTGCTTTTGGAGTACTTTCCCCTCCCATCATGCAAGATTCATCCCTTTCAAACTCAGTAAGGTACCATCTCACCTCCAGGAGAAACAAACTTTTTCAAGTATAGTTAATGATTTGGCTGAAAATCAGAAGTGTAAATAAACAAATATTTGGTAAATTTACGATCACTGTCTGTAAAACTGAGAAATCAGTGAAATGAAGATCATTGCATAAGTAGGGAGAAAGGAGAGCTCTCCGTATGCATTTTATCTTCATTTAAGAAAATGAAATCTACACTTGAGGCCAGTGGAGATGAACCTTGGAAATCTAATTTCATTTCAAGGAAGCTCAGGAAAACAAGTGTGGACTGCTTTTACCTGTTGTTTCAGATTTCCCCCCTATTTAGATAGAAAATATGGAAAAATTCACATCAAGGTGTCTGCTTTTGCAGACACATTATTTTAATGGCACTCACTGACTGTATTTCAAAAGCTGTGCAGGCTGGTAATTTTTACACATGGAGAACAAAAGTTTAAAGCAGTAATCATAGTTCCAGGCTAGAGCTTCCTTTCCTGAGAGGGACATAGGATGGCCAGCGAAGGCCCCTGCCCCCCAGATAATGGAAGAAAAACTGCTCTGCAGTTCCTCATGGCTTCAAGTCTTTTGTTTCGTATTATTGTGGTTATAATTATTATTTCCATGGTGCCCAGGAGGCCTAAGCAAGGATGAAAATTCTATTTTCCGTACCTCCGAACAGATATTTGAAAAGACAACTCCATTTCTAGAGAACTTGTTGGAAAGAGATTGGGTTTGAAAGAGGAGCAAGGTTGCTTTCAATACTGGCGGGTGAACGTACTCAAATATGCCCTCACAAATGCACTATTCAACTCAAACAGGCATTTTCCAGGCAAATAAAGAAACATGTAAATTCGCATCAACATAGGGAGCCATGGTCTGTCTCCTGCTTCTGAAAATTTGGCTCTATGTACATGGAAGTGGAAAACAACAGCTGTGAAGGAGGGAATTTGGAGCACAAATGAACACCAGACCCAGCTGCAGATTTGCATTCTTTGACATCTGGTGCTGACTAGACACTGGGGAATTCTGTGACAACATGAGATTTTATGCATCTGTCAGCTAAATCTAGCATTTCTCTTTGGGACATGTGAATGGATGAGGTTGATCTCAGAGAGCTTTTTTTAAGCCAGAACAAAAATAAAGGAAGAGGATTGTATCTGATTTGGACTCTCAGTTTGTAGGCAGAGCTGGCAGGTTGCGTGGAGCTCGCCTTGAACTGGGATTGCACATCTGTTCTGTAAGAATTTACAAGATAGCTTCCACAAAACACCAATATGTTTGATTTCAGAAGTGCTGGGGCTTGGGCTTCCACTAAAGCATTTTGGTGCATAATGAGGAAGGTTAAGATCATGTCTGCATGTGTGTGTGCATGACACAGTCCCTTAAACTAAAGTATTTCTGCCCTTACCCTCGTAATTTTATCTCATTCCAGTACAGCTGATTTTTTTGTTCTTTTGAGGTGAGAAAAAGTCTCATGCCTTATGCCAAACCAGTGTGCGTCACCACAGTTTACATGCAAACAAAGGAAGAAGGGTTCGAGCACCAAAGACATTCATCATTAAACATTGTAAATCCCCAACACGTCTGCATGTGTGTGTGCATGACACAGTCCCTTAAACTAAAGTATTTCTGCCCTTACCCTCATAATTTTATCCCATTCCAGTACAGCTGATTTTTTTGTTCTTTTGAGGTGAGAAGAAGTCTCATGCCTTATGCCAAACCAGTGTGTGTCACCACAGTTTACATGCAAACAAAGGAGCAAGGGTTCGAGCACCAAGGACATTCATCATTGTAAATCCCCATGTGCTCTCTTTAGGATTGTCCCTGTATCTTGTTGGACAGTACACACTGTAAAACATCATTGCAAAATGAAATCAGATCACTAATTCATGGAATTTTATTTCAATCTGTAGTGGACAGCAACAATGTCATTCTTAAGAATACTTAATACTTTGATTTTTAGGATCATTTATCTTAAGAATACTTAATACTTTGATTTTTAGAATCATTTAGAATCATAGAATAGAATCATAGAAAGGTTTGGGTTGGAAGTGACCTCAAAGATCATCGAGTTCCAACCCCCCTGCCATGGGCAGGGACACCTCCCACCAGACCAGGTTGCTCCAAGCCCCATCCAGCCTGGCCTTGAACCCCTCCAGGGATGGGGCAGCCACAGCTTCTCTGGGCAACCTGTTCCAGTGTCTCACCACCCTCAGAGGGAAAAATTTCTTCCTGAGATCTAATCTGAATCTTTTTTCTTCCAATTTTGACTGGATTCTTCTTTACACACCACCAGGATAAACACAGGCTTCACACGAAAGTGTTTAACCTCTCTTCCTCGAAACCTGGCTGATGAAGGGTGGGTGTAGACCGAAGCTGGATAGAGATGCTGTGGGGTCTGTGGCTGTGACGTCTCCACCTCAGACACCTGGGAGCACACACTGTGTGGCAGAGCACCACTAATGAAGACCACCCTTTCCTGGTGTACTCAGGCTTCACGCTCCCTGCTACGGTGTGTCTGGGATGATGTAAAAATGGTTGGCAGCGCAGAAGATGAAATAAGCTTTCCTCCTTCCTTCCTCATCTTCCTCTCAGATAGCTGCTACGGTGTGTCTGGGATGATGTAAAAATGGTTGGCAGCGCAGAAGATGAAATAAGCCTTCCTTTTTCCTTCCTTCCTCATCTTCCTCTCAGATACGCTGCTTGAATTGCTTTTGTTTTGGGATGAACCCTCCTTCCAAGTGATTCCTGCACCGAAAGGAATGCAAAGAGCTTTTTACAGCTGCTCCTCATAGGCCATGCCTGTGGGCTCCTCAGATATCCATCAACAGGACCATTTCCGTGGTGTTGCCTAGTCCCCATTATCTGCACACACTAATCAAGTTTGCACCATTTTCAGGTACAGTGATTTAACAAGGTCTCGTGTTAGTTTTGGTTTATTTTTTAAGGAAAAGTGCTATCATGCCTTTGCCACGTATGTGTAAAGAAATGCCCTGAACTGCTTTGGCTGCCAGTTGTCTCTTTGCAAAGTAATCTTTGTGCTACGCATGTGGCAGCAAATGCTTCTGTAGTACAACTCCTGACTCCTTTAATTATGGCTTATTACCCCATGAAGGATAAGAAGCAATTAAAGCTCTTAAATATACCCTATTAGTGACAGCTATAAATGTACATATTACTTTAGCAGCGCTGTACTGGAGTTTGGTATGCTAAATAAAGGCCCACAATTTTTCTAAAAATACACTTCTGTGACTTTGAAAGAGACACAGGTGGAAGTTTACCAGGAGAAAATAGGCGCAGTTGACAACTTGTGGCTGACAAATGGTAAACCTCAGTTTCTGAGAAACTCTTTGTTGGTTGTAGATCAGGCATGAGAGAAACCTCAGGCATGAGAGTCACCTCCTTTGAGGTGACTGCCAAGCTTTTGCCCTGGATACAGATGTGGCTTCTTAAAGACAGAATGTATTTACAGCCTGTGAGATGCCTGCTATTTTTAAAAATGCCTCTCAACAAGCAAATAACAGAAATTTGTGTTTATATTAGAGAGTGTTGGTATGTGTGTGCGTTGTGTGTGTGTGTCCATGCGTGTGAATGCAGCCCTTGCACATAATGCACAACCTGTGTGAGGCTGTGATAGGTGGTGTTCCAGTCATGTAATTAATTAAGTCCAGGCTCACCCTAATGCGCAAGCTCCAGGGTGTGCAACCTTCTGAAGCTGGAGCACTAGATTACAACACTGACACGCCTAAGCGAGGGCCTGACATTAACCTCATGCTACTTTTAAATCATTCCAGCCAGTCTGTTTTGAATTTCCAAATGTGTCGTACTGTTCTAATGAGTTAATTCATTTGGTATCCATTTCCTCCTGTCAGCTGCTTTTGGAAAAATAAATCGTGCATTGTTATCTTAGCCTTGTCCATCCTACTAATGGTTTAGGAAATGCAGCTGAAGATTATCTGGAGTTTTCTATGGCAGAGGTTGACCTGCGGTAACGGGACCACAATCAATCACATCTGGAAGGAATCACAAACTGCAAAATGCTTGTTCATTTTATTTTCCGTCTGCAGCATAAGACTTAATCTTTTTTTCTCCACCATTCATGCAGAGGGGGAAAAACAGAAGTGAAAGCTCAACAACTTTGTAAAAAAAGTCCATTTTGGTGCATAAATGTCATCCACCCAACCAAGATGGACACATCAATATACTACAAATCCCACATTTACCAGTAGCATGCTGGAAGTCTTCTCTACTCCCTTCTTGTTTGGGTGTAGCAATTAAATTGATGATATGGTGACAATTTGCCTGTGCTTTCATAGTGCTGGTGTGAGGCTGGGGGTGGAGTGGGGACGGATGTAGTGCTTCCACCCCACAGCTTCTGCCAGCCCTGGACTCGCAAAGGAGCCTTGTCCAGAAGGAGCCGTGGGTCACCCCGGATGCTGCTCTCGCTCAGCCCCACGGCGCAGCCTTTGCCTGAGATTTGTCAAGACCTTCCTCCCCCTCCATTCCCCCAATACCATGTTTGAGACGGCGCTACCTGTATCCTCTAATTCAATTCTGGCAAGAGGCATTACTGTTAACTGGTCCTGACAGAGTTTATAAAACAAAGAGCTTGCTGGGGTGCCTCTGATTCCTGCTTAAGAGCTGGAAAAACTCCCACGAGAGGCAACTCCTATCTATTAATCTATAAATAGGCATGTTTAGTTTGGAGAAGAGGAGGCTGAGGGGAGACCTCATTGCCCTCTACAACTACCTGAAAGGAGACTGTAGAGAGGCAGGTGTTGGCCTCTTCTCCCAAAGGACGAACGACAAGACCAGAGGAAATGGTCTGAAGTTGGGGCAGGGGAGATTTAGATTAGATATTAGGAAGAATTATTTTACTGAGAGAGTGGTCAGGCACTGGAACAGCCTGCCCAGGGAGGTGGTGGAGTCACCATCCCTGGAGGTATTTAAGAAACTTATAGACATGGCTCTTCAGGGCATGCTCTAGTGCCCAAGGTTATTGGTTTATGGTGAGGTGTTGAGTGTGGGGTTTAGTTGGTGGGTGCGGTGTTTTTGGTGGGCGTTTGGTGTGGTGTGTTTTTTTTTGTGTTGTTGTTGTTTTTTGTTTTTGTTTTTGTTTTTTTTTTTTTGTGGTTGGACTTGATGATCTCAGAGGTCCCTTCCAACCACTAAGATTCTGTGATTCTGTAATTAGCAGCAGTAGCCTTCCCTGCTCTTTCCAATCCCTCCACCACTTCCAGAAACTCCCATTTTTTTTGCCTTACACGTCTTCCTCAGTTTCCTAGCAAGCATTTCAAACCTGGTACCCTATGATTATTCCAGAAACTAATTTTTGGGAATGCCTAGGTGCTTTTTGATCCCCGGCATCCTGGCTGTGTTGCCCCTGTCAGCTTCTTGTGCTGTGCTGTGTGCTAACCCCACGGTGGCACACAATAGGGAGGTACTCATGCCCATGCTCTCCCTTCTCTCCAACCACAACTAGATCATCTCAAAATATCTGTACTGCTCAGAGGCTCTACGTCTCACGTGAGGGTTCACAGATTAATTTAGCACAACTAGTTTACCTTGGGATTTAAACAAGCTCCTAATTTAACAGCCCTGAATCTTTCTGGCTGCCCCTGCGCTAAAGTCCTGTTCTTCCCATAGGATCTGCAGGAATAAAGGGTATATAAAAAGAAAAAAGAAGCGTGAAATTCTTAGCCTTTCAGCCCTTCATTTCCCCGTGACTTTCAGACAGTTCTGACTCGCACACCGGAGAGACTCGGAGGTATTTTTTTTTTTTTTTTTATGAGAAACAGGTTGAAGGCGCAGGTTTTCATTGATCTCAGTGCAAGTGAAGTTCACCTCTCTGAGGAAATCCCTGAAGAGTCTAACGCACGGTGCCAGGTGCAGTCAGGACCTTGGACTTGAGTCTGTTCCCTCCTGCGCTTCCATTCCCCTCAGCAGGTGGTGGAAAGCCCTCTCCGTTTTCCCTTATTATGTTTTTTAAGTGTTGCAAATTATTTTGGCCATTCTAGCCCTACTTCAACTTAAGCCACCGAAGCAGAGCCCTGAGATGTCCTTTAATCCTGGACTGAGAACTGAGCTGGAGCACAAGCTGCTCACACGGCGGTGGGGAAATCCGTTCTCCGAGAAGGAATTCTCTACAGGCATATGTGGTCCTCTCCAGCAGTGAAGTAATGCACAAATCTGAACTGGGTGGAACAACTTGCACCCTGCACACAATCAGAATTTCCATTTTCCCAGAGTGTTTCACAGTGAGTGAGGTAAAAAACCCCTCCCTTGGAGATGCCGGTGACTCTTGGATGGCCCCGCGTGCCTTGGGTGGGCTGCTTCGCTGGTGTCCGTGGGTAGCTCATTATTTGCCTCGGTGCTGAAGAGCTGCAGCTACACATCTGCAAGGTACTCCAGGGAGAAATGGACCGCAGTGTGATTTCCGTAAATAGCCTCTCAAATCCAAGATTTGTGAAAAAAAAAAATGCTGTTAAGGCTTTCACTTAAATTCCATCCTTATTTCTATAAGTTAGTTCAATTTTAGCAAAAAAAAAAAAAAAAGAAAAAAAGAAAGTTACATATTCTCTGTAGCAGAAATTGGTGCAGTTCCACTGAAATGCGTGGAATTGCAAAAAATATTCCAGCAGAGAATTTGGCCCATGAGGGAAAAAGGAGCCTCAATAATGCTATGCTCTCCACATGAGCATTCATTTTCCTTATTGCCTGTACCAAGAGATCATTTTCTCTAGTCAGAACTGCAATTTTTACTATCAAGAATATTGCTTTTAAATAGAAAAATAAAAAGTAAACCATGATAATTTTCAATACTATACTACTATAGCCTCAATTTTCAAGGAAAAACATTACCAAACTCAATTTCGGATAACGTTCTATTATGTTCAAACCACTGTTGATATAATAACCTCTATTTTAGGTTGCTAGTAAAGAGTAGAACAATGTGACCCATTTAAAAACTGGCTCACAGAAAAATATTAGCAAGCCATTTATCATTTCTATTTAATTTTGTTGATAAGAACCATTTGACAGAAACATTCCTTTGTTACAAAACTAGCAGTAGCATAGGACGTATTTGAACATAACACAGGCACTTTGCAACAGTACTGAGACTTTCTGTTTGTTGCCAATTGTTTGGAAAAGAAATATAAAAAGGAAAACATTCACCTTTGAATTCTTCAATAGATGGAGCTTAGATTTTTTAGAAATCTCTGATTAATGGCCAAATCACACTCATGCAACTGAGGTGCTGCGATGGCTGGGTACAGGCTCTTTGGGAAGGATAGGATGGGATAGTGAGGAGGGACAGTTGCCCTTTATTTGGGAGACAAGCAGGGATGCACAGAGCTCTGCCATGAGGCAGCTGATAGCTGATGGGTCTGGGCAGGCTGGGAGACCAACGTGGGTCCTCCTCTTTCAAGAGGAAATGGGCACAAACTTGAATATAAGAAGTTCCACTTAAACATGAGGAGGAACTTCTTCACTTTGAGGGTGGCAGAGCATTGGAACAGGCTGCCCAGGGAGGTGGTGGAGTCTCCTTCTCTGGAGACATTCAAAACCTGCCTGGACACGTTCCTGTGCAACCTGCTGTGGGTGGACCTGCTTTGGCAGGGGGTTGGACTAGATGATCTCCGGAGGTCCCTCCCAACCCTATGTGATTCTGTGATTCTGTGACATTGGCGTGGGTGTCCACTACAGACTGACTGGTCAGGTAGAAACAGCAGATCATGTCTCCTTCAGGTAACTGGAAGAAATCTCATGTTCATTGGCCCTGGTCCCCTCAGAAGCCATTAACAACTCTGATATCTGTTGGAGGAGCAATGCTGCAGAGCAAAAGCAACCCAGGAGGTTTCTGGAGTGTGCTGATGACACAGGTGGTTGAGAAGTTGAAGAGGGGAAGTGCTCTGGAGGACATGATTTTTGCAAGCAAAGAACTGGTTGGGAATGTGGAGGTCAGGGACAGCCCTGGCCACCTTAACTATGGGATGGTGGAGCTTAGGTTCCTGGGAGAAGGCAAATAGCAGGTTAAAACCCCTAGACACTGGCCTGTTCAGGGACTTGCTTGGAAGAATCCTTTGTGAGACCATCGTGAAGAAGAGAGGAAGAGTCCAGGAGAGCTGGCTGACTATCAAGGGTCACCTCCTCCAGATTCAAGAGTGGTCCATCCCCATGTGCAGGGAGTCAAGCAAAGGTGGCAGAAGGCCTGCATGGACGAGCAAGAAGCTCTTGACAAAACTGAAAGATAAATAAGAAACATTCAAGAGGTGGAAGTAGGGTTAGGTGATATAGGAGAAATACAGAGACACTGCCCAAGGTTGCAAGCACCTGGTTAGAAAGTCAAAGCCTGCCTGGAGTTGAATCTGGTGAGGGATGTGAAGGCCAACAAGAGAGGTTTCAATGGGTACATCACCAGCAAAAGGGAGACAAGGGAAAATGTGTGCACACTGCTAAATGAGGCAGGGGACCTGGTGACAGGACACAGAAAAGGCCAATGTACTCAGTGCCCTTTTCACGTTGGTCGGTTGGACAAACCACGCCCTTAGCAGGGAGGAGTGGGTGCTTCACTAAATATTTGTGCTGCCATCCACAAGGACCTTGACAGGCTGGAGAATTGGGCTGACAGGAACCTCATGAAGTTCAACAAAGGGAAATTCCAAGTCCTGTCCCTGGAGAGGAACAACCCCAGGCACCAGTACAAGCTGTGGGGTCAATCAGCTGGAAAGTAGCTTTAACAAAAAGTACCTGGGAGTCCTGGTGAACACCAAGTTGAACATGAGCCAGAAACGCACCCATGCATCGAGGAACAACCCCAGGCACCAGTACAAGCTGTGGGGTCAATCAGCTGGAAAGTAGCTTTAACAAAAAGTACCTGGGAGTCCTGGTGAACACCAAGTTGAACATGAGCCAGAAACGCACCCATGCATCAAAGAAGGCCAACAGCCTCCTGGGCTGCACTGAGTGTTGTCAGCAGGTCAAGGGACATGATCCTGCCCCTCTACTCAGCACCGGTGAGGCTACACCTGAGGGCCTATGTCCAGTTCTGGCCTCCCCAGTACAAGAGAGATGTAGAGCTACCAGAGAGAGTTCAGCTCAGGGCCAAGAGATGGTCAAGGGACTGGAGCATTTCTCAGATGAGGAAAGGCTGAGAGAGCAGAGACTGTTCAGTCTGGAGATGAGAAGGCTCAGAAAGGATCTCATCAATGTGAGCAAGTACCTGATGGAGGTGAATAAAGAGGGTGGAAACAGTGATAGAACGGGAGGCAATGGGGAAGCATAAGAAAAACGTATGAAAAAATCCCCTTTTTACTCAGGGAGTGGTTAAACACTGGCATAGGTTGCCTGGAGAGGTGGTGGAGTCTCCACCTTTGGAGATACTCAAGGCCCAGTGGGACATGGCCTGAGCAATCTGCTTTAGCTGACCCTGCTACAAGCAGGGGGTTGAGACTAGATGATCTCTAGAGGTGCTTTCCAACCTCGGCCATTCTGTGAAATCATTGCTTACATAATTAAAAAAAATGCTATGTCTGTATGAAGCATTCTAGACATGAGGAAGAAGAGGCTTAGGGGAGACCTCATCACTCTCTACAACTACGTGAAAGGACACTGTAGAGAGGTTGGTGCTGGTCTCTTCTCACAGGTAATTAGTGACAGAACGAGAGGGAACGGCTTCAAGCTCCAACAGGGTAGGTTTAGATGGAACATTAGGAAAGAATTTTTCACCGAAAGAGTGGTCGGGCATTGGAACAGGCTGCCCAGGGAGGGGGTGGAGTCACCATCCCTGGCTGTGTTTAAGGGCCGTTTAGATGCAGTGCTAAGGGACATGGTGTAGGGGAGGACTTTGTAGAGTAGGGTAGATGGTTGGACTCGATGATCCCAAGGGCCTCTTCCAACCTAGACGATTCTATGATTCTATGGTTGTAATCATGCTTTTCTGCTGTTACCAAGCTATATTATAAAGAATTCCTGTATAAACCTGTGGGGTGTTACGTGTGTGTGGAACCCTGACACCCAAACAGAGAGACAGCAGGGACCTTTTGGCACCTGATTATGGGGCAGATGGGGGATGCTTTGCCTCTCCCCACCAGCTGCAGCCCTTAGGGGCCGGGCTGTCCCATCCCCAGGTAAGGAACAGGGTGAGCATCACGACCTTGGTCCTTCCAGCGTGCTGGGGAGGAGAAGTGAGCTGCTGGTGGGGGACAACTGGCCGTGCGGGCACCGCGGCAGCTGGGGAGCCCTTCTCTCAAGGAGAACCTGCACCTGATTTTTCCAGCCTACTTTCTAGACCTTTTGTGCTGATCCCGCAAAGCACAAAGGGAATAGAGCAGGGCTGGGAATATACGTGTGAAAAAAATATCTCCCCCCAGCCTTTTGGGCACTGAACAGAAGGAATGTGTAACAGCGTGACTTTTGCACCAGTTCCACAGAGATAAAACTGCTTCTGAAAGCAGTTTTTTCGGTTGTTCAGGAAAACTCATTTTCTTCCCAGGTTTGAATTAGACAAGGTCATTTTATGTTTTCCTTCAGCTTCCTATTATTGTTATGATTATTATCATCAATGAATTATTTTGAACGTCAAGCACATGGAGCAAACTAGACTCTTTTTTTTTTTTTTTTTTTACATCATCCTTTTAATAGTACGTTTTCAGTTTGCATTTTAAGAAATGGGGGACCACCACTTACTCTGTTTAGGATTAGTGCATTCATGAGTCTTATTTGCAGTGGCTATGAGAGACAGACAACATTTTAAAGCAAATCAAGGTAGTTGATATCTTCCCTAATGCATTTTTAATGTATGAGACATGGTAAGGACTAGAAAAGCATTCTGTGCTCTGCAATACAATTTGACAATAAAAAAAAAAAAAATAAAGCAAAGGGAGATAAAAACAAGCTAACACAACATATGGAAGAGGGAGAGATAAAGCCACACTATTAGTTTCCAGTTAGATAATTTTATTGGGATTTCCAGCATAGGACGAATGAACATGATAACTGGTGGGGGATGAGGATGTTGTGATATTAATAAGAATGTAATTCCATATGAAACTGTCCTGTGATTTATAGCTAATAATATTACTGAAATGAGGCTAATGAAGGCAAATCAATCTCATATAATCTTTTTTTTTTTTCTGGTAAATCTGATTCTCAAAGCATTTCTGATAGAAAAAGGACACATTTGCCTTCTCCTCCCAGCAGTCCCTGCTGACATGAGAGGTCCTGCTGAAATCAGTTGACAAGCAGTCTGGGGAGTAAATAAAACTCTGTGGATGCACTTCTGATGTGCGTTGCTTCTGCAGTCCCCTCTCATGACAATGTCCTTAAAGCCCCATTTTCATTGAGTAAGCAAACTGCTCCAGTGCATCTGGAGTGCAGTTACAGCTCTTACTGGCGTCCTAATAAACTCCAGCTGCTGTGAAAGTTACCTTTGATCTTGCTGACTTGGGTACAGATTGCAAAGGCTGTTGCTGTGCTCCACCAGTCTTCCCAGGTTCCAGATGATAGCCTGGTGCAGCATGACTGAGTAACAGCAGAGCTGACAAGGTCCCTGTATCAGGAACAGCGTGATGAGTAGGACCTGAGAGGTGATCGTCCCCCTGTACTGGGCACTGGTGAGGCCCCACCTTCAGGGCTGTGTCCATTTTTGGGCCCCTTACCACAAAAAAGACATTGAGGTACTGGAGCGGGTCCAGAGAAGGGCAATGGAGCTGGTGAAGGGTCTGGAGAGTAAGTCTGATGAGGAGAGGCTGAGGGAGCTGGGGTTATTCAGCCTGGAGAAAAGGAGGCTGAGGGGAGACCTTCTCGCTCTCTACAACTCCCTGAAAGGAGGGTGTAGAGAGGTGGGGGTCGGTCTCTTCTCCCAAGTCACAGGCAATGGGACAAAAGGAAATGGCCTCAAGTTGCACAAGGGGAGGTTCAGTTTGGAGATTAGGGAAAATTTTTACACTGAAAGGGTTATTAAACATTGGAACAGGCTGCCCAGGGAACTGGTTGAGGCACCATCCCTGGAGGTGTTCAAAAGATGGGTTGACATAGAGCTTAGTGACACAGTTTAGTGATATGGGAGGTTCTTTTGTATGGTTTTCTTTTGTGGTTTTTTTTTTTTTGTTTGTTTGTTTGTTTGTTTTTAATCAGAGTGAGATTGATGGTTGGACTAGATGATCTTGAAGGTCTCTTCCAACCTAGAGGATTCTATGATTCCATGATTTCTGCAATCAGCCCCTCTGCGCTGCACCCAGCACTGCTTGGTCTCGCTGGTGTTAGCGCTGGAGTAAAGCAAAGTAAGGAAAGTTGCATTATGTTTACCCACACTGTAGGAACACCACAGACTGCAGTGTATCTCCACTTCTTCCCATGATCTTTTCCCACTCCAGCCTGCCTTTGTCTAAGTAACTGCAAACCGTCTTCAGCGAGATCTGGCAGATCCTTGAAAACTTACAGATGGGCACTTTTCCCCCTCTTTGTTCTCCGTGTTTCTTTCCAGTATAGTTTCATCACCCATTTTCCTGGTGAGGGAGAATGCAATTTAGAATAGGTATCTTTATAGCATTTGGAAGAACACCTATTTCTTCAGAGAAATGTCATGGGATATATTTAAGAGCACAGACATTGAAGAAGTACTGGAAGTAACTTAACTTTGCTTTGTTTTGCTTTGAGTTCAGAATTGATAGTTCTCCTTATGAGGGAATGTCTACAATGAAATTACTAATCCTGTGAATAATTTTGTGGGTACTAATGTGTGACCATCATTCTTGGCAGAATGTAAAGAGAAGCTCCCACACATAATTTATCTCCTCAGGCGCAACACCTTCCTCTCTAGGATTCTGGAGATGGGCAGTCTAGCAGAGGTTGCTGTCTCCATCACCACGCTCATTTAAGTCAATGGCAATAACCTTTTTGATGTCAGTGAGGCAGGATAAGATCTTGTGTCAACAGCCAACGCTCACGTCTTTCCTCATCCCAAGAACCTTGCTGATATCTGACTTAACAAGTTCCATGTCCACATCACCCAAATACAAGAGTAGGCATAGATACGTGACAGCAAGGAGGTACTATGGTGAAGAAAAGGATGTGTATTTAAAGTTTGAATAAAAGCATGTTGTTATGGACAAGATAATAGCAGGTATTTTTCTGTTCCAGACGTCTTTCTGGATGGTGGTTCCAAGCGGCTGCTGAGGTTAGTGGTGTGAAGAACTGGAGATTATGGGCAAAAATGCATTTGAAATATCAGATGCTCGGAATAGCTGAAGTCTTATCTGAGCTTGGTGAGAACAGGCTGAGATATGACACAGGCTGGAGGAACACCAGCGACAAGGCAAATAAGGGAATGGCTACTGGTTTCAAAAGGAAAACAGTGGCTTATGTCTTGCCAGAAAACAAAAGATTTTAGTTAGAGTCCTGACTGGTTATTTGTGTTTGAGGTTACTTATGAAAACCACTTACCACAGAGCAGATTAGACCCTAGCACTCTTGTGCTGTCATCACTGTAAATTCATTAATGCTTCACTGAACTGTTCTAATGCCATTAGACCGCCCTGTGTCACATGTGTTGTGTCTGTGAATGCTCCCTTTGTCTCCCTGCTTAGCACGGAAGGTGGAAGGCGCTGGAATTGAACTGATTTTTTTCAAGCCAAGAATCTTTGCAATCATAAATAAAATAAGTCCCTTCAGCTTAACACTCATTGCCTCCTTTCTCGTGTAGAAGCAGATGTCAGCACAAGGAGAAAGCAGGTGCAGAGTGCCTCTTTCAGCTGCTTTTGGAGGAAAGCAGGAAGCGAATAAATCACCGGGAGATGTGTTGTACGTGTCTTTAGAAAAGCATTGATAACTTCTAGATACGTTTCTGCTAATGAGGGTGTGAGGTGCCAGCTCTTTGGAAGTTACAGCATGGGCTGTTGCACTCTCATCAACTCTGACGGATGCTGTTTGTGTGGGAATATAATTTAAACATGAGGATATAAGGAATGATTTATTATATTACCAGAGAAAGTACTTAAGAAAAAAGGCCTAACACTGGAAAAAAATGTCTGCCTTAGTTGAATGCTATTAGAATTACAAAATTTCTTATAAACCGGAACCCCCCGAACGGATGCTCTCCATACGTTGCAGTACTGTCTGAATCTGCAAATAAATAACCCTGAAATAGCGGTGGTAAAATATCATCATTTATGACAAACTGTGTCTTAGCTCCTGAACTTAACGAAGGCCACGATCTTATTATTGCTCTCAAAGTGAACAGCAACGTGAACTGAAAGGATGGCACATTTGGGTGTGTGGTGAGAATTTGAATATTGTCATTTTCCCCTGAGCCAATCCAATCACACAAAACACTGCCATTTTTCAATATGGGCAAGATTAGACCCAATACGATCCACAGTCTGAGATACCAGACGGAGGTGAGTAGAAAGGAGCAGAGAGTGCCATAGCCTCTCTTCCCTCTCTTTCCACATCTATCAGCAGAGCTGGTTTGGCGTGGGTGGAAACACACTATTCTTTGTAAAGAGCTGGCACAATTTGCCCTCATTAGCGGAGCATGCCCACTTTTATTTGCCACTCTTGCAGTACCTCATTTTAAACACCACGCCGCAGGGATTTTGTGGAGTCTCTGGGATTTTAACTAAGAAGGAGAAGCTTTTTCTTGTAAACTCCTGCAGCTTCCTGGCCTTGATGCAGGGCCATTTAGTGCCATCAGCCTTGTTGCTGAGATGTTTCTACTTACTGCTAATGTAGACAGTCCAGGAGAAGTCCCAAGAAACTATAAATGATGCCTTTCAACCTGAAAAGTATCTTCTGCCTCCCTGAATTCCATGGAGGGATCTGCCAAAGCTAAAAAACACGCCGGGACTCACAAGGAGCCTGCCCTGTCATGTGATAAGGTCTCTCTGGAATGAACTGTTGTTTAATCAAAGTAAATAGGTAGCCAAAATATCACAGAGCATCAGATTTTCTGCAAAAAAGCCCTGCTGGCTCCTTTGACGTGACGCCAGCCCAGGCGTGTCAGGTAGAACTGCTGGAGATGGGCCACCTTCTGCGTGAAGGGAATACCTGACCCTTGAGTGCATGTTAACATACCCAAGACAGAGCTTTTCAGTGCCAAAATGAGATTTTAGGTGTTAAGCAGGAATAATAATAGAATTCAGGAGAATTTCGGTTTGCTATGAGAAATACTTGTTTAATCAAAGTAAATAGGTAGCCAAAATATCACAGAGCATCAGATTTTCTGCAAAAAAGCCCTGCTGGCTCCTTTGACGTGACGCCAGCCCAGGCGTGTCAGGTAGAACTGCTGGAGATGGGCCACCTTCTGCGTGAAGGGAATACCCGACCCGAGTGCATGTTAACGTACCCAAGACAGAGCTGTTCAGTGCCAAAATGAGATTTTAAGTGCTAAGCAGGAATAATAATAGAATTTAGGAGAATTTCGGTTTGCTATCAGAAATACCGACCCACAGCTGGGAGCCAAAAATAAGCTCTTTCAGAGAAAGAGGTTACATGCAGTTGAGCAGTTAGGAAAGGAGCAATGGAACATAAACAGCAGTGGATCTTTTCTGCTTACCTGATAGTCCTGTTCCCCGAGACCTCCACAATAATCCTGTCTCCTGGTGCTCTTCCTCTGCCCCTTTTCCAGATGAAGAGAGGCTGAGCTTATCGGCTTTGCTTGACACAACAAAGCACACCGTGCTACGGACTAACTCCCTTCCTGTGGAACAAACATTAGGAAGCAGCTGAAGAGATATTTAAGACTCACGTGTTTCAGTGTAAACCAGAAAATGCCTGTTTTCAGATTCTTAAACCGGAGCGGGGAGACCGTGAAATACAAAATCTTATAGGAAAAAATAAAAGAGGCTTATATCAAACTCTTCTTTTTAGTGAAGAAGTCTTCCCTGATGCCTTTCCCAGCCTTTTTTTTTTATATAAAGCTGCTGTATATGAATGTATTGCGGGACATTGATAAGCTGCTAGAGCCACTGGCTAACTTACTGCATGGAAATCTGGGGTATTTGGGGCAAAGATTTCATATTCAGTGTGTGAAAGGCTTTTTGTTTTTAATAGCATCTGTTTGAAGTTGTTCAGTGGCTTGGGAAGTTAGCAATCCCTTTGCACTTCTAAATATGAACATTTCTGTGTCCGTCTAAGATCTCCTTTTTTTGAGGCTGGGGATAGAAAGATAAATTCCTTTAGAGATTCTTTTTACAACACATCTAATCTAGGGCCGGTATTACTGCATGATTTGCGATGATATTATCACCCTGGAAGAATAGTAATTCAAGAAATCAGCATTCAGTGTTCCTACTCCAAACATTTGAATCAGAACAAAATCAGCTGCTTCCTCCTAGTTATCTACGTTGAAACACGATTAATGAACAGTAAAATCTAAATCTGAATGGAACCATCCCCTGTTCCTAGGTTCCAGGTGAACCGTTTTGAATTGCAAAACTGAGGATGTGAGCTAAGAGTCTTCCTGGCAGCATTACAGTGTTATCTCACACTGTCCTCTGTCATTTACTGCCTGATCTCCCTTTAAATGCTTTCTCCTTCATAATTATTGTCTGCAGTTGACCATTGGACTTTGAAACTGCAAACTGCTTTCCATATCTTTTGCTTCCTGCTGTATATACTTTGAAATCATGCGGTTTGTTTTCTATTGCCAAGGTTACAAGTGACACGACTCAAGAGGGAAAAGGCAGAAAAAATTGCATGCAAATAGGGAGCTCTTTAATTGCTATAAAATATGACAAAGTGTCACAACTGAAAAAAAAAAAAAGCTGTGATACTTAGAATCTGGTGCTCATTCAGTGGTGAATAAAAATAATTAAAAATAAAACCTGTAATAAGTGCGAAAATGACTAAACAAATATTGATATGGAGTAGAAATTGTGGACTTCAAGAATGCTGCCGAACACTTTAGGGAAAAATCCACAGCCAGGGTTCACACAAATAAGTAACCATTTTCTAACTACATTAGTAAGAAAAGAAACACAAAGTCAATTACTGGCTGAGACTGTGGAATTGTTGATGAGGATAGAGAAATAAAATATTCATAAACATTTTGAGTGTTCCAGGTTTGGAGAGAAGGAGTCTGATCTTCTTACATCATGTGTGGATATAGAATTTTACAGTTTATCAACAGCTAAGTGGTATAATACAATATCATAAAACTTAGAATTTTTTAATCTGATTTTAATTTATGTACTCACACCCTAGAGTTCTACAAGAATTAGCTGAACAGATCTTCAGTCTTTTCCTCAATTTTTAACAAATCCAGGAAAATATTACAAGACTTAAATAATTTTAACATTATGTAAATATTAAAGAAAAAAAGAGAGAAATGAGATAATGTAGATAATTACTGCCTGATTAGGCTGATGACAGTTCCAGGAAAAATATGAAACACATTGATGTGGGATTGCAGTCATAAAAGCTTGATGGAGAGGAATATAATTAAGGCTAGTGACAACAGTTTTACAGAAAATATGTCTTGTCAAACAAACATATATAGCGAGATTACAGATTTTTTTATGAGGCATACAATTTACTAGTGTACAAGATTATAATTAAAAATGAACACTAGTGCTCATTCAAATGAATGGCATTTTAGGTCAACTAACTGTAAAATGATAGTGCAGGCTGTGTCCACATTGTGTAGACTGGCTCCTGGATACCCTGAATCAGGAAGAGGATTTAATGTTTATACTAAACAGCAGCAGAATAAAAGCTCCAACATCTGATTCAACAGAAAAAAAACAAAGCAAAACCAAACCAAAAATGAACCCCCAAAAAACCCCAACCAACCAAAACTAATGTGTGGTCAATTGTTTTCACATAAAAAAGAAATAAATGAGAACACAGAAGTGAAAACAAGAGCTACACAGGAGAATTCTGATGTTTGCATTTTTAATGTGGGAAATGGGAAAATGTCCAGAAAAAAGCTAAAACTGAGATATCCTGGTCTTAACCCTCTAATAAGTGTTAATGAGCTCCTCTTGTTTAGACCACACAGAGGTGATCAGACTAAAGTGGGTGAGTACATTAGAGAAGAAACAAAAAGCAAGAAAGCCTCTTCCATTGGGGCAAACAAGCATAATATGAACCAGCAGCTGGAAGTTAAAGCCAGATAAATTCAAATTTGAATTGGGTACCCATTAGTTAACACTGAAGGGGATTAACCACTAGAACAAACTGTCAAAGTAATGAATTCTTCATTTCTTGAAGTCCTCAGGTCATGCATTTCAGGAAAATATACTGTAGCAAAACACAAGTTATTATTTATTGATAGCCAAATAATTAACTTAATACATGAGCAACTGTGTGAAATGTAATAGCTTGTGATATAGGAAACCAGATCGTACCCAGAATGTTTGATTTCACAGCTTTACCTTAATGGGGCATGTGAGCACTTTGTCATCTGTGGATGTCTACACATTGATAAGCAAAACTTAGTAGAATGAATTAAGAACTGACTCTTTTTTGTGCCATCATTTATTTTACAGAACCAAACGTGTTGTCATCCTCCTGCCTCCCCTTTCTCATGAGCTTCCCAGACAAAAAGCCAACATCTTGAAGCCAACACTTGTGTTCTTCTAGTGAAAAACTGCTCAGGCTCATTATTTAGCTCATTCTCTCATTTTATTTTAAACAGTAGATATTGTGTCTTTCCCTGATTTAGTGATTCTTTTCAAAACGTTTAATTTGCAGGTGGTGGATTTAACATCTATCAGTTTCGCTGACAAAAAGCCACTTCATTTCAATAGGAATTAGATGAAACTCACAATCCTTCAGGAATCTCACTGAATGTTAAAGATCTGAAATTATTACAGTTAAGTAAATAAATATTTATCATCTCCTTATTGCAGATTTTTCCTCTGAGCATTCCATCTTCTTCCTTGAATTTGGGTCTGGGCTTATCTTTAGTTCTTCTTCCTTCCTAAAGAAATAAATAAGTATTTACACAGGAGTTTTGCCATGTCAGGGCCCCTGGTTGTCATTTGCATTCTGTGCTTCAGAGAGATTGTATTTCATCCTTTATCTGACTTTTCCTTTTCGTCTACCAGGGGAAAAAAAAAAACACCACCTCACTTCCCTTCTACTCTGCTATTGTCTGCAGGATTTCTCTTCACTTTTGTACTTATTTTACCTCATCAGCAATTCCTGTTGTCTTTCCCAGTTTTTATAACTCTTTACAGATTTTTTCCTGGGCTAGATCCTGTTAGGGAAAAGAAAAGCTCCTACATTAGATTAGTATCTATTTTTTTTGTTGTTGTTGTGCCCTTAATTACATTGTATTTTTTATCATTTCTCCGCTTCCCTTTTGACTGTGATATTTTTAGTCCTTAGAAATGGCTTCCTATTCCTTGGGTTTTCTTCAAAGAACTTGAAACTATCCTGCTGTAGTTTTAGTGTCCTCTAGATGTTCATGTGAATCCCCATGGGCAGCCACAACAGCCCCATTTCACACATTTGAACACGGGGAAGAACATATGCCAATTACGCTCATGGGTTTAGAAATATTAGCCTGTTCTCATTTTCCCTTCATCTCTTGTGGACTCTTACAGATGCAATTCTGCACTTATGAGCTTTATACCTGTACTGTAGAAAAACTGGTGTACATGCTTTCAGATCAGTGTGTTGATCTTTTTATTTCCCCCCCAAAAAAACCATGTATATTTTAAAGGGAAGTGCACACAGGACCAGCCTGTGGTCCTACTAACTGCCAAAGCTGAGAAGTACAAATTTACACTCACAAGGCCACTGAAACCACCTTTTGGTGGGGATGTGAGGGGGAAATCAGGATCCAGTGGACATATTTTGCAATGTTTGCAGGATGGCATTTGCCAATGTAAACCTGACTTGCAAACACACGGAGCCTCTCACTATAAATGGTTTCTTTTTGCTATAAATGCTCCCTTTATTGAAAACCCTCTCTCTTCACCTTTTCATCTTGGACTATTTATACTACCCGACCATCCTTTTCCTTTTTGCAACACATTACTTCAGCTGCAGAAAAAAAAATGACAGGCAAAGAATATTATTCCAAGAATACTGGAATATTATGCCTTGTAATGAACTAGGTCCTTTCAAAACGTGCGGAGAGGTTTTCAGTTTTGTTATATATAAACTTGTGCTTTAACGGGCAAACGCAGAAACTTTCTGCTCACACTTCTGAGTTTGGAAAAGAATCAGACTTATTTGGGAGAGTAATCTGGCAAGAAATAAAGACAGAAACAAGACCGTGTGAGAGATGATTGCTGGCCAACTTCATAGTCCAACACAGGAAGCCTAAAAAGAGAAGCCTGAAAAAGCAAGATGCCCCTGATCCCTTCAGTCGCCTGTGTTGCTGTACGGACATTGCCTTTTCTTTCAGGACACCTTGGCAAGGACTGAGATCTGGCTTGGAGAAGCCTAAACGGACCCTAAATTGCCACAGATGGACTGCTCTTATAACCCACAGAACATTTCTCTCCTTATCATAATATTGAGTCCTGCGTGCCCTCAACTACTCTATGCTGGCAGCAAGGTAATAAAGAAAAAAGTGAATAATAAAGGAAACACGATCATCTCTCAGTCTGAATTTCTCATCCCTCAAATCAGAGCAATAACCACCAGTTCCGTGGCCTACACAAAGTCCTGCAGGTAGGACTGTGCAGTTTAAAATAACTTGCATGTAATTCTGCTTTTATTTTTCCAACAGATTTCTTGGTAACAGGTACAGTTCTCTGCATTGGACACTCCCTTTCGGAATGGTGAAAGTAATAAATACAGGTGTCGAAATGTAACCTCTTAAGAAAACATTGCTAGTCATTAATGACTATTGAGGCATACAGATTTCAGAGTGTGTGGATGCAGAATTCTCCTTCAGGCCTGGTTTTCCCAGCTTATGGATTTTAAGGTGTTTAGAGAAGCTATGCTGTCTTTTGAAAAAAAAAATCAGTGGCTGTATAACAGATAATAATATCTAGATATAGGAAATACAAGAACAGTTGTTTGCAGCCTCACCAGGATTAAGTATTACACCAAACATATTTCAAAATGCTGCTTCACGTCTGCCAAACAGGAATGTCAGAGACGCCGCTGCTTCTCAACTACTGTCCTCTGACTTCAAAGAGGAACTGTTAAGCCCTGGCTCTGTGCCCGAGCTTTTTTTTTTTCCCCCTGATATCATCGAAGGGTGTGATCATTAATCCCAGTTAAACAAGAAGTCAGCATGTTTCACAGAATCAACGGCCGAGCTGGGTTTCAGGAGAGAGGTGCCATGTCACTTACAAAGGTCACTTTGGCTGGGCTTCTCCTACTTTTCACCACCAATTTGGTACTGGCTTGAGGGCCATAAACACCCCTCCCTCCAGATTTTTCAGTATGGGGAGCCAACGTAGCAAATACCACAAGCAATACATTTTTACAGAGTAAAGAGTGCATTTATGTGTATTATAGTTATATATTTAGCATGTTTTCTTAGTGAAGTCAACTATTGCGAGGTTCTACACAAACTCCAACTTTAGATGTCTAGTAATAATAACATTTCTGAAGGTTGATACCAGGCCAGTTTAGGAGAGAGATGGAACACAGATGGCTGGCACAAACCATGCGTTCCCTGCAAAGAGCACACTTAACTAAAGAGGAAAGAACTGCAAAGTGGAAGTGGACGCCTTGGGACAAGTGTATCAGGTGACGTAACGCTACGAGGGTGAGTGTTTGTAGACGATTGCACAGTACATCGTGTGTGGCCAAGGGCAGTGCACAGGGCACCATCAGTAAACTACACACAGGAACAAAAACAACTGACAGAGCATGGAATCACAGAATTGTTGGAGTTGGAAGGGACCTCTAGAGATCATGTACTCCAACTCCTCCGCCAAAGCAGGGTTGCCCAGAGCACATCACTCAGAACTGCATCCAGGCAGGGCTTGAAGATCTCCAGAGAAGGGGACTCCACGACCTCCCTGGGCAGCCTGTTCCAGGGCTCTGGCACCCTCACTGTAAAGAAGTTCTTCCTCATATTTGAGTGAACTTCCCATGTCCCAGCTTGTGCCCATTGCCCTTTGTCCTGTCACTGGGAACCTCTGAAAAGAATCCGGCTCCACCATCCTTTAACCCACCCTTTAGATACTTATAAGCATTAATAAGGTCTCCCTTCCCTTCTTCAGGCTAAAGAGCCCCAGGTCTCTCAGCCTTTCCTCATAAGGGAGGTGCTCCAATCCCTCCATCATCTTTGTTGCCCTACGATGGACTCTCTCCAGTAGTTCCCTGTCTCTCTTGAACTGGGGAGCCCAGAACTGGACGGCACGGCACTTTCCAAGAGCGCCTACGTCATTACAGGAGACCAAATCCCACCGATGTTGAACAAGGCTTAGATCACGCCTCTGTCTCCACACCTGATTGTCTCAACCCTTTTTTACTTGACGCTGGGTCCCCAAATGACTGGGTTGGTTTGTGCAGAGATTGGTCGGGTCAATACCCACATTTGTGGTTGGAGTTTAAGGTGAGGGCTCTGTCTCGTGCCCCGTTTCACTGTGGAGACGTGTCCTTGAACTCCTTTGTTATGTGCTTCACCATTAAAGAAGTTGTAGGAATCTTCCATGGAATCTAATCTGCTGATTAGATCATGCTATTCCTGACAGATATTATGGAAGAAATCGGATATTTGCACAAAAAGCAACTCAGCAGACATATGGGAATAAAGAAATGCCAGCTATTCCGTAAAGCTTTACCTGTTTTGCCTAATTTTGCAGAGAGATATGGAAAAAACCGAAAGGTTAAAAGGAAGGGCAACCAATACCAGCAGCTTAGTTCTTAAACTCAGTTATGAATGGAAAGCCATGAAAACTATGGAAAGCCATGAAAACTATTTATTGCAAAACAGGAACTCGCAGGTCTGATAATGTTGCCCCTCATAAGTGTGAAATTCTAGAACAGACGTCCCACAGGAAAGCTACTGCAGGAAAGGACTTAATAGAGGGCATGAATGAAATACTGTGCTTCAAGGAGTAAGGGAATGAACCCGGCCTCCCAGGACTGGTTTGGTTTTTTTTTTTTTTTTTAAATATAAGACTCTGTTTGAAGGGGAAAATTAATTTCCAGTCAGAAGGACCAGAATCGGTGATGATTTAGGGGAATGTTTGCTTTTTCCCCGTGCGGTTGAGCAATGATTCAAAGGGACTGAAATTAACAGGAACAACTCGTGTGTGTTTAAGAAGTGATTAGGGAATAAAACTTAACAACCAATAAAGGCAGTTTGGTATGGGAGATGGGTATGTGTAATGCAACACGGTATCTCGTGACTAAAATTAATGTTAAAAAATCTGAGTTTTCTGTTTGTACTGATGTCAGGTGCTCATTAGATAAGAAAAAATTATCTTTTTTTTCCTCAATAAGCTGCTCCACGGTTGTAGAATTTTTTAGGCTTTCACCCATCGATAGTGAGGGTAGTAAGTAATGATCCTGTAGAACAGAAGGGACGGAGCTGGGCTCCCTTGCTTATTCAGTGCTTCCTTATCCTCACTGAGGGCCCCCATCCATGGGGGTGAGGAGGAACCACAGCATCATGGAATGGCTGGGATTGGAAGGGATTTCTGGAGATCACCTTGTCCAAATCACCCACTCAAGCAGAGCCACTCAGAGCAAGTTCCCCAGGACGGAGTTCGGACGAGTATCTCCAGCGATGGAGACTCCATAACCTCCCTGGGCAGCCTGTGCCAGGGCATAGTCACTCTCATGGTAAAGAACTTTCCTGATGTTCAGAGGGAACCTCCCGTGTCTCAGATTGTGTCCATTGCCTCTGGTCTTGTCACTGGGCACCTCTGAGAAGAGCCAGGCTCTGTCCTTTTTGCATCTTCCCTTCAGGTATTCATACTCGTGGATGAGATCCCTCTGAGCCTGCTCTTCCCCGGGCTGAAAGCCCTGGCTCTCTCTGCCTCTCCTCAGGGGGGAGATGCTCCAGTCTCTTAACCTGACCCTTCGCTGGACTCTCTCCAATTGTGTCCACGTCTCTCCTGTACCAGAGAGCCCAGAACTGGTCCCAGCACCCCAGGTGTGGCCTCACTGGCGCCCAGGAGAGGGACAGGACCACCCTCCTTGACCCACCTAACGCAGCCCAAGGTATGGTTCACCTTCTTTGCCGTAGGGGCATGATGGCTGGCTCTCGCCCAACCTGGTGCCCACCAGGACCCCCAGGTCCCTTTCTTGCCAGCCTGGTGCCCCCCTCAAACCTGGGTTGGGGGTTGTTCCTCTCCGGGAAGGGGGTGGTGGAGGGGGGGGCAAGGTTTTGCCCTTCCCTCTGTGGAAGCTGCTGTCCCCTGGTGCCCCCCAAACCCCGCAGCGGGGCAGCAGCTGGGGTGTTACCCCACACTCCACCCTCTTACCCAACACACCACTCCCTTACCCCACACACCACATTACCCCACACACCCTCCCCGCCCCGGGAGGAGGCTCCGGAGTGGGGCTACGAGGAAGGTGAGGAAACTTTCCCCCGCGGCCCGGGGGAGGATTTCAGCGGCGGGGCGGAGGGAAAATCGACCCCCCCCACCCACCCACCCACGGCGGGAGCGGGGAGGCGGGAGAGCGGCGGCCGGTGTCGGGGAGCAGCCCCATGTCCCGTCCCCCCCCCTTCTTCCCCGCGGCGG
>NW_015090968.1:2586357-2620646 GCF_001431845.1 Calidris pugnax | reverse complement strand
CCCCCCCCCTTCTTCCCCGCGGCGGTGGCGGTGGGTGATGGCGGGGAGGGGGTCGGGCCGGCCCGGGGAGCCGCCGTGCGGCGTTTGGGTGCCGGTTCCGCCCCGTTAACGGCGTCTCTCTCCCCTTTGCGCCTCAGGGGTGGAGTGGGGGCTGCTTTTCCCGGATGCCAACGGGGACTACCAGTCGCCCATTAACTTGAACTCGAGGGAAGCCAAATACGACCCCTCGCTGCTGGAAGTGCGCCTGTCGCCCAACTACGTGGTGTGTCGGGACTGCGAGGTGATCAACGACGGGCACTCCATCCAGATCGCCCTCAAGTCCAAGTCAGGTACGCCCCAAACGCGGCCTTCGCTCACCTCTTGGGCTGGTGTTTGCCTCCATGGCCGGCCGTGCCCGCATCCCCGAGCATCCGAAGGGTGGCTGTGCCCCGTCAGCCAGGGGTTGTCCTCCCTCGGCGTGGACTGTGGCCGGTGAGAGCTTTGCTGTTGGCTCCAGCAGGGAAAGGAGGCAGCTTTGCAAGGAGAGCAGAAGGTTGCGATGGATGGTCAGTCAGAGCATCTCCAGGGATGCCTCCTGTGGTTGGTGTCACCTAATCCTCTGGCTTTATCAGCCGTCCCCATTCAGAAGCAGTCCAGACTATGGTTAAGAACGGTGTGATGCCAAACTGCTTTTGTACAGCTGGCAAAATTTGCGCCCACAGTCCAAAGACTCTGCAAGCTAAAAGATCTTTTTTTCCATTAGTTTGAGTGGGCTGTGAATGCTGACTACAGACTCGGGTAGCTTAACAGAGGCACTCCGGTTACACATGCGAACAATATTGATGAAGAGCAGGTAGCAAAGCAGCCCTCATTTTCTTAAAGGGTTTTTCGTGTCATTCATCCAATAAGAGTGAGAAGCAAATAATGAAAGAGACAATTCCAACTTTGAAATCACAGTATCTCACTCAGACCTTTCATCTGGGTAAACTATTCTGTAGGGAGGAGACAACTGTCAAGAAAATAGGAGGAAAAAAAAAAGTTGCTTGTGCTTTCCATCAACTGTGGTAGTTCTTACCATGTGTTTGGAAAAGCATCCAAGTTATTCTAACCAGCCTTAGCTAGTTACAGTCTTTTGGGGGTATTTAAACGGCTGGACATTTTCAAAACATGAGACAGTCCAACTTTTGTTTCCTTCTGAGATCCCAGTAGTCCTGAGCTACAGCTGTGCTGGGAGTGAGGGAGTCAGTTCAGTTTTACACTGAGTTTTTTAAAAAAGAAACATTTGTTATTTTAATAATTATGCTTTCCTTTATAATTTCCTTTCCATGACAAATCCCATGTATTATTGCGACACAGGACATTTCTTTCCACAGAATTTTGCAGATTTCCAATAGAATATAAATTTTGTGCTCCTGGTCAGTTTTACTGCCTTCATCAGGAGCAGAGCTCTTTTCCCAAGCAGCGAGGTTCTGTCTGCAGGACCAGGAAGGTTCTTGAATCCTCCTGTGGAGGATGTGAGAGTGACCGCAAATGATGTCATCGATTGCATGCCAAAATGCAGCTCCTTCAACCCTACCTTTCCCGAGGCCAGTTTGGAACTTTGTAGCAATAATTAATAAGATAGGACCAACACACTAAAATATATGTTCAAAACCATTGGAGACTTAGGAGAAGGAGAGACTTCTTTCTAAACCTGAATGCAGTCTGATGCCAGACTGGCGAGTCTTGAAATATGACACAATGTGAAGTAGAATAAGAATTTATGACTGAAGTATGGAATTATGATTTAGGAAATCTTGTTTTAGTCTCAGCTTTTCCTTAAATTTCATGTTACATAATTTCCTATTCTCTGTTTGTAAACTGGGGGTGATTTTCCCATTTTTGGGTGGGGGAAGACAACATTTGCTATCCCTACCAGGAGAAGAAAAGAGTTAATAAGCTGTGTTTGACCTAGTATTCTGGCCAATTTTCAGGGATTGCGGAAACTCCTGCAGCTTCTTTTCCTCACGGGGGATCTCTGATGACAAATCCATTTAGCCAGATTATTTTAATGGGAACTGTTGAACACTAAATGCTTTTGAAACTCTGTCCAATTAATGTGGAAGAGATCCTCATCTACTGTAACGTTAACAGTCAAAGAAAAACTTACTTGTGGAAAAAAGTAAACTGATTAAGATACATATTAAACATAAATTTGTCGTTACTAGCGATTGGTTTTATCCTTTAATTCGAGACACGCAGTCCATCTGGAATTCCCAAATCCTACTTATTATTTAATTGCAAACATTTTTGCAGGCTGCTCCCAGTTTGATCATGGTTGCATGTGTTATGCGTTAGGGGGGAGAAGCATGACCAGCTGTGTGATGGAATTGTGTATTGAGAAACACTTTAGAGGATATCCTGCCGACAGAGGGACTTCTCTGAAGCCAGAGGTGGATTGCACAGTGGATGATGGTTTCAGAATCCTTTTCTAAAGAGGATCAAAAATTGCCGAAAGGCAAAGCGAAGTTGCACGTTTCCCTCATTGACAAAGATCAAGATTTGATGAAAGGCAGAAGAAAGATAAACGTGCTTCATGCACTGAAGTGTTTTTATCACGGGATCAGTGTTATAACTTAAGCTTCAGAAATAAACTCTTTGAAGCTGCTGTAGATCCCGAACTCCATCGTACAGAGAACATTTATTCTAGTTACTCTTTCTCTAGGAGCAATATTTTAACCAGAGAAAACGCACCATTTTCCTAAGAAATAGCACTAATTAAGTATCATGTTTCTTTATATTTGTCCAGATTTCCTGAAATACTTTAATTGGTTGTTTCCCCTGATATTCAACAGATTTAGAGATTTTCCCTATGGGTTATAGGTACACATAGAATATAGATAAAGCAAGATTAAGAAGCAAATCTGAATCTGTAACTACTTTTAGGACATTTCATTTTAGAAACCCTAATGGCTCTTAGATTAGTAAAAAAGAATTACCAAAGGAGGGTTAATCAGCATATGTTACTTTTTTCTTCAATGTAATTGCTTATAAAAACTATAACTGATCATTTTTCTTTTTGTTTTTTTTTTTATAGTTCTGTACTTCTGTTATTATGTTTTTACAATTGAATATGATTTAATTGCTAAAATATGTTTTAGAGTTACACTGTCTTGTGCTCTAAACTAATGCCATTTAGTTTGTGTGTCAAAATAACTTTATATTATGGAACTTTAGTTCCCTAAAGCTGTAGATTATGCAATGAATTAATCCTTATCAGTTATCAGAGATTGTAAAAGATTCATTCAGAGTCTATGAAACATAAGCTAGAATTTAATGGATTCTGGGGGAGACTGTGATTGCCCTTAAGTAAAATCCAGCCCTGCCTAGAAGCCAATATTCAATGGTTTCAACGGGAAATTACCTACAGTTTATGGAGTAGTATTTGATCTGAAGCAGATTCACAAATCCCTGGGCAAGATGTTTACATCGATCAATTCCAAAATCAATTGGGCCTCACAAGGTACAACTGCTTGCTTTTAATATTTACTGTGGCAAATGCAAAAGTATTGAGCTATTATATAATATTTGTGTGTGTGTGTGTTGCAATTGTGGATAGATGATTTTAAGAAATTCCGGATGTTTTAAAAAAATGAAGTAAAAAAAAAAAAGCCACAGCTGCCTAGAAACTGTTTTTAAGTAAATGAGGTGTGTTGTTGCTCCTGTGTGTAGGTTTGATTATATTTGGATATGGAGGCATTCTGTATCCCGGAAGCCTGACAGGTGGTGTATGGCTGAACACCTTGACCTAGCGAGATATTGGCAATCAAAAGTTTTCTATCAGTTTCTGTGGCTCCTGGCTAATACAGGTGATGGAGAGTAAGCATTTGGGCAAGTTGGAGGTAGTTACCAGCTCAATTCAGCCCCCTCACCCCCTGCCCTGCCATCTGTTTAAAGCACTCAGTTACTGTCTCGATAAGAGCAATAAACATATGAACTCTAGGGGCTGATAAAGGTGCGGTGTTTTTATTTGGTGCTGTGACCAGCTGTTCTGCCTCCTAAAACAAAGAGTGCAGCAGGACAGCAGTTTCACTGCTGTTCCTAACTGCCTGAATCAACCCCCTGCCCTGGGCAGGGACACCTCCCACCAGACCAGGTTGCTCCAAGCCCCATCCAGCCTGGCCTTGAACCCCTCCAGGGATGGGGCAGCCACAGCTTCTCTGGGCAACCTGTTCCAGTGTCTCACCACTCTCACAGCAAAGAATTTCTTCCTACTATCTAATCTAAATCTCCCCTCTTTCAGTTTAAAACCATTACCCCTTGTCCTGTCACTGCACTTCCTGACACAGAGTCCCTCCCCAGCTCTCCTGTAGCTCCCTTCAGATATTGAAAGGCTGCTATAAGGTCTCCCCGGAGCCTTCTCTTCTCCAGGCTGAACAATCCCAGCTCCCTCAGCCTGTCTTCATAGCAGAGGTGCTCCATCCCTCTGATCATCTTCGTGGCCCTCCGCTGCACCTGTTCCAGCTGGTCCATGTCCTTTCTGTGTTGAGGACTCCAAAGTTGGACACAGTATTCCAGGTGGGGTCTCATGAGTGCAGAGTAGAGGGGCAGAATCTAAAGTAAAGATGTCAAGTCTCTCAGCTTCACTCTTCTCCTGTCTAGGACCGCTGATGATGAAGAAGCTTGCAGCAATCTCCCCGTTGTGTTTGGGGGGAATGTATTCAGTGGCTTGTTCTGCTTTGAGAGGACCGCTGATGATAAAGAAGCTTGCAACGATCTCCCCGTTGTGTTTGGGGGAATGTATCCAGTGGCTTGTTCTGCTTTGAAAGCCACGTTCCTTACCATTTGTCTTCTTTCCCCAGTGTTAATAGGGGGGCCGCTGCCTCGAGGACATGAGTTTGAGCTGCACGATGTTCGATTTCACTGGGGGAGAGAAAACCAGCGTGGGTCTGAACACACAGTTAATTTTAAGGCCTTTCCCATGGAGGTAAGAGTGACGCTGCCTTGCATAACGCTCACTAAATGCAAAGGGCTTTATTTCATAGCCTGAATTCCTGGTAGTTCAAAAGAGAGTTTCTTTTAAGCTCAGCGTTTTATGGCTTTATATTTCAACCACAAAGCCATCTTGCTGAGGTGTGCTTTAGTGCAGGTAAATTAGGATATGCATCTGGAACAGAATGCCTCCAGCACTCATCACGTTGTGTGATTAATTGGTCATAAAGTTAACTTGCAGAATTATTAACTGCTGTCTTAATAATATTAGCGTTCTAACAAGGTCTGCCATTTCAACACTTCCCATGTCACCTTGACTAATAGCTATAGATGGGGGGAACTAGCCACTGGAAATATTTCCATGGTGAATAATAACACCTTGGGTAAATTTGGAGTAGGTGTAGAGCAATTTGTTCGTGAAATAGCTTTACATACCTGAAAATTGAAGATTGTGTGATATTCTTGGGTATGTTCTGGAATATCTCAATGAATTACAAAAATTTGAAACACAAACCAAGTGATAACGCAGTCTGAAAAGATTCAGCTCTTCCTGGCGTGTCAGTCGGGGCTTGTAGGCAACCCAAAATGCTGGGACCTATTTCTCCTGCCCTCCAGCAGCCTTTCATCATTATTACTTAACTTCCCACTGTCCTGTTTCTTACACTTGTCAAGGAGTGGCTTGGAGCATCCCTTAGACCCTGGGCTGCAAGACTGGCTTTAACAGATGCCAACCCCGATGTTTGGTGGTTTCAGCTTTGCAACATTGGTTTTAAAGAAACTCAAGATTTTTTTCAGAGCTCTTTGAGTTATTTTTGCCTTATTTATCTATCATAATCCCTCACAAGCCTTTTTCTCTGTGGTGTTCAGTGCTAGGAACTTTGTTATTGTAGCATTATATTAATGAGTGCCAGACTACTGGAACAGAACCACTTTACAGAAAAGGATATAATAAGTATTAAAGCACCTGCTGCAGAACTAAGTGTAAAAAGCTTGTGGACCATCAGTTTAATTCTTGGTGTTGTTCTGGTACTTTCTGTGGGTCAGATCTTGGTCTCTGCTGTTTGTTATTTTGCATTGGTCCATCAAAAAATTCCATATATAAGTGACTGATAGGGGCTTTGCAGGTTGATTTCAGGCAGATCCTGGCAATTCCAGACTGTTACTTAAATGGGGAAGACTCAGCAACCAAAGGGAAAGCAGAAGAATCACCTCTGCATCCTGGTTACCTGGCATAATATATATATATATATATATATATATATAAAATATGTTTTTTATGGGCAGTAGGACCTTCAGGATACTGCAGTGTTTCACTGAGGCAGGAAGTAATTTGTTTGTTATGAAACAGCTCTGCTTTGTGCTTTTCCTCAAGGCTGGTGATCGAGAAATATTGACATGAACTATGTCAAGAACTGTTCTTGGGGTCTGTCAAAGTCTTCTCTCTCCTTGTTTATTAGGACCACTTTGCAAACAGTTTTAGGTGCATGTGGGAACAGTCTATTGATAATCTGCAGAAACCCCAGAATTCTCTGTTCTAAATCAGTTCAGAGAAAAATCTACTTGACCCAGAGATGCAAAACAGCAAACTTAATCTGTCATGCAGGGATTTAATTCTTCACCTACTTTAGAAGCAGCACGGCAGCTGCACAAACAGAATTCTGGCACAGCTGAAGAACATCACCTGAAGGTGAGCGAGCTGGTGTTACCCCATCTCTCGCATCTAGGCAGCTTTCAGCTAGACTCTGATCTCCAAGAAATAACTACTGATGCAGAAATTCTGTAGCAGAAGAGAATTACTTATAATACACTTTGAATGCAGCCTGAATGTTTAATTTTGCAAACAGATCCTTAAGCAGATTAACTCTCCTGGCAGAAAATGACAGCATGGCTTGTCCTATCCAAGTCAGTTGCACACAGGTGTATGGGCTGAGCTGGTTCATCATCTTCTGCCCTGTGTTGCAAGAAAGTGCCGGGCAATTTCTTGCTGCGTTTCCTTCCACTCTGTGCACAAAGAGCTGCCATATTAAATCCATCTCAGATTGTCCAAATCAAATACTATACTTGAGCAATAATAAAACAGGTGCTTGTGATCACCATAAAGGTTTATGAAGTAGTACACCTGAGACTCCAGAATGGAAGATGTTTTGTTTCCATTCCAGGGATTGCCCCACCTAATTTTTATTTGTGGAGAACAATAATTTTGATCAGGGGGCAAGGAGATCTTATTTTCTTAACTTTTAACCTTAGCATTGATTTATACAGTTGTTGGAAATCACAGTAATTCTGAATGCATATTGGGGTTGATTTTCACTGGGTTTGTTAGTTACTGAACACAGTGGTGGGTGCCTATTTTGGCTACATACAAACAGTCTGGTGTAGTTCATGCTTTTGTTTTCTGCTAAATGCAAAATCAACATCTAGAACATCTCTCTTGTGAGGAAAGGATGAGGGACTTGGTTATTTTTAGTCTGGAGAAGAGAAGACTGAGGGAGGGGGGATCTGATCAACGCCTATAAATACTTAAAGGGTGGGTGTCAAGAGGATGGGGCCAGTCTTTTTTCAGTGGTGCCCAGGGACAGGACAAGAGGAAATGGGCACAAACTTGAACATGGGAAGTTCCATCGAAACATGAGGAGGAACTTCTTTCCTTTGAGGGTGGCAGAGCCCTGGAAGAGGCTGCCCAGGGAGGGTGTGGAGTCTCCATCTCATTCAAAACATTCAAACCCTACCTGGACAGGTTCCTGTGCAGCCTGCTCTAGTTTGACCTGCTCTGGCAGGGGGATTGGACTAGATGTTCTCCAGAGGTCCCTTCCAACCTCATATCATTCTGTGATTGTGTGAACAGGCAGTTTGTGCACAAGTGCACAATGCCTAGAAATAGGTTGAGTGCCAAGTGCGTAACTTGGGATCTTCCAGTGAGCAAATCTAGTAGGACGTTTTCCTAAGAAACTAGAAGTTATTTACAAGGCAAATGATAAGGTTTTAAAATTCTCCTCTCTTTGCGGAAGACAAGTCAAGGGATAAGCAGTAGTTTGAAAACATAAGTGCTTGCTTTAAGTGGGTACATTAACAACACAACAAACTAGGCCCAGATTATATACACTATTACACCATTATAAAACCTGGGCAATTCTACAGAAATCAGCTTTGAGTTTGATGGGATCTATCTGAGATGAATATCTATGACAATTTACTGACTGGAGCAGCAGTCTGTTTTTTTAGGACTGAAGACTGTAAGTCTTCATTTTATTACATTGGACCAAATAGTTGTGGAACAGCTTCAGATTATCAGTGTAACGACCTTTGTGAAGTATGACTTTAAAAAAGAATGTTATTTTTCAAAGTCTGGAAGAACACTGTTCAGTTACTTCCCTAGTCTCTTCACCTTTGATACCGTAACTGCTTTTATAGAAATTAGGAAATATCCTGTATTAGTTGGGTAATATCCTGTGTCCCTTAGTGCAAAAATCTGCTATTTCTTAGTAGACAGCTGGGGCCTTTGCACATGGTTAGATTATATAGGTTCATGGTGAAATAGGTTAGACTACTAAGCTTATGTAACCTCTGGAACAGCTTCTTCAAATAATTCACGCTGTCAAAAAACATTGTTCATGTGGCTTGGAGGCTGAGTTCATTGTTATTCCACCTTCCTTGACTGAAGAAACCGGGATGTTGACGGTAACACACCAGCGGTATCATTTTCACTGTGTTTGCAGTCAGTCAGGAAAGCAGGGCAAAACAATAAATAGTTGTCAAAGGTAAATACTGCAACATGTCTTCTTAAACAAGGGAGAAGGAGAGGGCTGTACATATCAGTACAATACTCCTCTCGCTGCTCCGTGAAAGCAAGAGCATGAAGGCCCATCTTGCCTTTTGGCCAGCAATTGGAAGGAGATGTTTGTGCAACCTTCTCCAGAAATCTTTCTCACCAAGTACTCCTTCTGCACATAAACAGCATTATTTTGCCTTTTGGCCACAGTTACTTTGGCCACCGCTTGTGCGAAATATTTAGTAATGGTCTTAACACTGAGAGACTTGTTTCTTGCCAGCAAATGGAACAAGGTGCCAAAAATTAGATTGTGCTTTGCAGTACACGTTTCCAGAGAGCAGTAAAATCCACTTTTATACCCACATGTGAGTTACCTGGACCTGATTTAGGGGTAAGAAAGAGAGGAGCTACTTGACATCTTTATTCCTCTTCCTCAGGCCAAAAGTATGGATTGGAGAAGGAGGAAGAACAAATGAAGATCTAATGAAACTCTGACTCTCTCCCTTACCTTTCATGCATAACAGGAAGATAGAGGGGGACAGAAATAGCAAATAAATGCTACTTATTTTTGTTGTTTGCAAAGTTAAAATAGGGGCAGCTAAAAATGGAGATTCACTGTACCTGATCTCTGTATAAACACATACAGTGCCAGTGCAAATCAGCTTACAGTCAAAAAAGACAGGAAAGGCAGCAGAAGAAAGTAAACCATTTGATGGCATCAGTGCTGTTTTATTAAAAAAGTAAATAATAAAATGTTTTCACTGCTTCTGAAGTGAAGGGAAACAGGGAACATTTTGCCTTAAAGGCACCTTTGACTTACTCGAGTGGTGGTGTGACCAAAAGCACATTCTGACCATAAGGGAACGCTTGTTTCCAGGCTGCTGTTCTGAAATAAAACTGTCGGAGAAAATAAAAAGGTTCCTTTCACCACTTGTAATACGACCAGGAGGATAATTCTTTGTAATCCATCCTCTTTAAAATGTAGGATTATATTAGCTGTGAACCATGTGAAAGCTCTCAGTAGAACAGGATTGGCAGAAAAAAAATTTTAAAAAGTTTCCAAGATGTTCATGAAGATTAAAACCAGTATTATTGTTTGCCTTACAGTTTTTGAGTAGGATAGAAAAAATCCAGTTGCTTGAAGGACCAGAATCAGTTCTGGTCTTCTATCTTCAATAGAAAAAAAGTTGTTCCTTTCTGTTGTGTAATGAAGAGCAGACTAATTCATTCTGTGGGCTCTTTCAGAGTTACTGAAATACCCACTGCAATGAAGTTAAATATAATGCAAAAAACCATATCCTACCCTTGCTCTGATTTAAACCATTAAGTTTTCCTTTGTTCATGTGAAATGACGCCTGCCTAAGGATCATCAAGCAGCTTTAGGGTTTCAGGTCAGGCTGTTAACGTTACGCTTATCTCCTGAAGTCTTTACAGTCTTTGGTGTGGGCATTTCCCTGTGCCCGGCTCTGAAATCATACACCTTCACACTGTGCATCCCCTCTCTGGCATTTCTTGAGAGGAGGTGTCATGCTTTCAACACGGAAATTTATTCTTTGCCAACTTTCAACGCTCCTTGCGAACGTTATTTAATCTTGCTGTCTGTTTTAATCAGGTTCGTAGTAGCTTGTTAGCAAATTATTTGGGTTAAAAAAATAAACCAGAGAATTTGTAATTGTAATAGAAGGCCTGGGAGATGGTGTGCATGCAAGCGTGTCTCTCCAGCTTTATGCAGAGACTTACAAACTGCAGTGGGACTTGGGTAGATGTGGATTTAATCCATAATGACAGTAGTTTCTAATACGTAAGCTCAGTTCTGATATCTGTGGATTTTTGCCAGTAGCTTTAATGGGACTATGATCCCAGTCATAAACCCTAAAAGAAAAGGTTTTAAATCAAGGAGTAAATCCTGTTGCCTTAGCTGATTGCATTGATTACCTGCTTGTGAAAAAAAAAAAATAATTCATTCTGCTTGCTTTGGCAGCACAAGAGCTATGAATGAAGAGTACCTTGCTTAGGCAGTCATGAATTTAACAGGAGGCAAAAAGAACAGATTCCAGAAGGGCTTACTTAGCTTCATGCTGAGGTCTGGAACTCTGCTCAGGAGTTGTCCAAGTTTTCTGGTGGACAATTAACTTGTTACTCAAAGTGCTTGGCTGGTTTTCTGAATTTTGGAACCATTGCAGATGAATACTGTGAGCTGTGGTTAAAACAGTGCGTCTTAGAAGAAAATGATGACATTCTTGTAATAGCTCTATCCTTGACAAGTTATGAATAACAGATTAATAATAGTTCAAAGTAGATATGCCCATTGGACATTATCTAATTTTTGAGGACAGAATTGTGGAAAAACACAGGAAAATCAGGCCAGTGTCTAAGCAGATGTTTTCAGTTGTGTTTTCCAAATCTGCATGGATTTATACAGAAACAGAATGTTTTAAATGTTATGTAGGTGAAGTTTAGGAACACAACAATAATAATACTTAGGTTTTCACAGCACTCCATGGGCAAAATTGGTTCTAGCACTAGTTCTAGGGCTGTCATTGAATGGTATTACGTGGGATCCTAGCCCCATACATGCAGGTATTTAAGTATTTTTCTCTGTTTTTCTACATGCCATACAGTCTGCTGTCCCCTAATTGATGTGACTTCTCTTTGGGTTTTTTCTTGTAGTGGTACAAAGCTGGGAGTTCTCTATGCCCTCCCAGAATACTGGGGAACAGAAAACCAACAGCAAGATAAAAATAAAATTACCATCATTGTAAAAGCACACATGAGCAGCTTATGACTTTGGAGATTGTTAGTTGCTAAGCTCTTTCACCATTAGATTTTTATTGTGGTTGAAGGTTAATTTGACCTAAAGAGGTGCATGCAGCCTCTGAAGTATAGTTTGTTTCTAGGTAATTTGTCAATATGAGCTTGGGTTGGCCCTTGTTTTTCTCAGTCAGGTGTACTTTGACTTTTTTGGGGAATACATCTATGTGCTTTGTATTGTGGATTCGTGAAAACAGCAGGTGCAAAACCAGGCTGATGTGCTAGCACAAACATGATTTTAGCTTGGCTAGTGCCTGAGAAATGCTCAGTTAAGCTCTGTGGAAGAACTGCACACATCTGCAGAGGTAGCAAATGTGATCTTCTGTCTGTGCAAAATCTGCTGTTTATGTCATAGAATCATAGAATGGTTTGGGTTGGAAGCGACCTTAAAGATCATCAAGTTCCAACCCCCCTGCCCTGGGCAGGGACACCTCCCACCAGACCAGGTTGCTCCAAGCCCCATCCAGCCTGGCCTTGAACCCCTCCAGGGATGGGGCAGCCACAACTTCCCTCCCCATCTCTCCTGTAGGCTCCCTTCAGATATTGGAAGGCTGCTATAAGGTCTCCCTGGAGCCTTCTCTTTTCCAGGCTGAAAAATTTCTTAAATCAAATTTATCAGTTTGTGGAAGATGTACAAGCTGCCAGACAGCAGGTCAAGGAATGGTGGCATTAATAATCTATACTGAAGCTTCTTTATCCTTTTGTCTCTCTTTTAAGAGTTCTTGTATTTACAGTCAGTTGTGTGTGTAGAAGCGTCGTGACTCATACCTAAAACTCTTGAGGTGGCAGTTGCAATAGTCTGTGATTTGTAATTTCTACCATGATGGAGTATTCTTTTAAGAAATAAATGGTCCGAACTGCAAATGACTGAGCAGAATAGGAAAAACTCTACTAAGGAGAAATGTCACAGGTGGGGAGAAGTTGGGTGAAGGAAGTGAGAGTGAGCAGAAAATGAGGAGTGACTCAAGAGGGAAGCCCTCCTCTGGGCTCCCCATCCCATCTTACCTCAGCTTGTTGGTTTAGCTCTGCCAGAAGCTGAGGACAGTCTTTGCCTTTTTCCTGTAATAGGCATATTGCCCCAAATTTTCTTGCAGACGTGCTGGGCTCAAACGCAATGTTCGGTCTCAGGCTGTACTAATGAGTTTGGTGGCTCTGCATCCTCGCAGAGTGAGTAACCTTGAATAAAGTAGCTTGTAGCAGTCCCTGTCTGTGGCCTCTGAAACTTTCTAAAGAGATGTGAATCTTTTCCGCTCCTTGAGCAGAAATATGGCTTTGCTGTCTCCTTAGTAAGGAGAAAGGAAGATGCTTTCTCACGCAGTTGCCTCGGTGACAGTGCTTGTACCTGTGAATATAGAGGCTGCTATCGTGACATCCCTTCTTGCCAAATCCAAAAGATGGCTACTTACATTTTCACTCTGCTGTGGGAGAAGAGTTTATGTAGTCACTTAAAAGATGGGATGTCTGAAGATGTTGTGTATCAAGTCACTTCCTTGATGTTTTTCTGTAGTCACTTAAAAGATGGGATGTCTGAAGAGGGTTTAAGCCCAAGTTCTTGAACACAACAAGATGTTGTGTATCAAGTCACTTCCTCGATGTTTTTCCTGGCTGGGTGCCCTTGATGTGATTTACTTCTGTTGCACATCATTTTCGAAGTTCTGCCATGATCGTTGCTGGCATCTTGCCTCAGTTTCCTGGTGCCTTGGTTTTCCTGTTTGGTTTTCCTTGGCACTTTGCCCTAACCACTACGCCTGGCTGGTTTTCTGTCTAAGACCTGTCACTTGTGGAAGAAGCTGGGAAAGGAGGTTCCTTATTTCCTCCCCTTCCACGCTGCATGCTCGTGTCATCCTAGCTTGGCCCCAGTGCCTGAGTTAATACTCTTAAGAGGGAGATAATAGCTTTCTGATGCTAACCCCAAAATTTTGTGTTCTTTGTGCTAATGGTGCACACATGGCTTTTTAAGAGGTAAAGGATAAAATGTGTAGATCATCTAAGAGCTGAAAACCTTTGAAGGCTTCCACAAGTATTTGCTGTCGCTTCTGAGTGCTTCACAAGCACAAATAATGTAATCCTTAAGACATCAGTGTGAGAGACAAGTTCTGCTATTGCCAATGAACTGGTGGAAGACATGTTCAAAGGGATTAAGTTGTTTGGCCGTGGTCACACGTGATGCCTTTTTGAGAGCTGACAGAGAACTGACACATGATTGCTAAATGCTTGACTTCTAGTAAGACTTTCAGTCTCTGTAGTACTGAAATAACTTAGTTTAGGTTGTAAATCTCAGTTCAGCAATTTAATCTGATGGGCTATCTGATGCCCTAGTCCATAGACCACACTGTTGCCAATGAGATAGTCTCACTGGTCATTCCTGCCTCCTTGCTCTGCCGGCATTAAGCCATGTGATCCATGCAATGAACTGGACCAGGGAACGGTTAAATTTTAACAAAATTTGGAGAGTTTATGGAACTATGTGAGAGGAGGAAGGTATAATACCATTAGGCAATCTGCAAACTTGCAGTTTAAGAGAAAACTGCTGGAGATGCATAACAAAGTTTATTATTTCAATGGAAGTTTATCCAACATTACAGGAAAAAACCTGACTGAATTTCCTACAGGAGTATAGTATGGAAGAGCAACTGCTCACTGGAGAACAGTCAAGATTATGACTTAAGATAATATGCAGCTGCAGATTTTCATCTCTTGAGAGAGACCCTTAACTTTGAAACACAGAACTGTGGGATTCAAATCAGTTATTAATAAAACTCAGTAAATTAGCAGGGAAGGAGTGTTTTTTACTCTGCCTTCATTAGAGAATCTATTGTTCAAAATTAAATCAGTGATTTAAATCCTTCTACGTATGAGCAGTCTGGTTTTAAATCCAGGACAACAGATTGTAGCCAACACTTTGTGGAATTGGACATGCTTATATTAAATGCTTAGTCATATAAATAACACTCCCAGGATTAAATACTTAACCCATAGCACTTTGTGTTTTCTGTCTTCTTGATGGAATTGCTCGCCTGTAATAGCATCAGCTATTCATCAAGGGCCAGTCTTTTTTTCCCAGCATCGCTCTTTCTAACTGTGGAGCTGTAAAAGCACACGCAGACACGCACCCACACCCACTCAGGTTGGCAAGAATCCAGAGTGAAAGCAGGATGGAGGGTTCTGCTGTGCTAATATCCTTGCTTTTTCCTTCCTGGACTTCGTAGTTGAAGGGAAGGAAGAAGAAAGGCTTGAATGTTTATTTGTTCCTGTTAGCACAGGTAAGGGCAGGCCCAGGGCACCTCAGCCGACACGTTTGCTGGGGCCAGGCTTGGTGTCAGAGAGCAGTAACCTGCTCTGTGGTGCTCCTTGCTTCACACGCTGAGCAGAAACTTGGCACAGTGAAGAGCCTGACCTATGAATCTGATGGTAATGACTATGTAGCTTCCAATTTTCTTACTAATTGGGTTGATGCTGGAAGTCAGCATTCTGGAATCAAGGCTGGTTTGTCTTTTTCATTCCGTTCTTAGTCTGTATAGTTTTATTACAGTTGGAAAAACGTTCATTTTTGATCAATTCCTGTTTTCTTTTATCTTCTCTGTGTTCCAGTAGAAATAATCAGGGCTTGTGCTTTCAAACGGGAAGAAAAAATAAATACACACAAACTACAAATTACAGCATTCTCAGTTTCCCCTTTACCCTTTGATGTTCTGCCAGGGGTTTTCCGAAGAACCAGGCAAGCTGATGTCACATGTCAGCCACCTCTGTGAGCAACTGGGGAGAAATTCTGATTTTCCCGTTCAAGGCCTGGACAAAAGAGGTCTAGGTGGGGTTTGCAAAGCTCTCTGCAGATTTGTGCCCTTCACAAAAACTAAGACAAGTAAAGATATTGGCGTTGTGGTTGCATTAACCATAAGATGGTTTCTGCCCATGTCTTGCTTCCTAGTGAGTGCTGTGAGATCTGATGTGCTGTTGGGCTTTGTGTCAGCCTCCTTGTTTCCCCATCCTGTTTCCTGATCTAGTACACAGTGGAAATGAAGCCCCTCTCTGAAGAGTTAATCCATCTCTGGTTAGAAGAGGGACACAAGACCCGTTTTCCCCTTTTTTTTTTTTTTTCCTAAGTTTAAAATTATTTTCATTTTTTTAGCCTTTTAGCTTCTTTTACCAGAACAGAAAGAACATTGAATTGGATTTTTTCCAGTTCCCATTACTTTTCTTTGTAGCGTACTGTTCGTAGCTGTAGCCTTTTGAATCTCTGCATATACATATGTACTTCCTGCTGCTAATTTAATTTCTTCAATGGACCAACAGCTTTTTGTCTTATATGAAGTGAAGCTACTGCCTGTGATTACTCTGTTCAAAAGGAACACAGATCCCTGGTTAATATTAGAAGTCGCGGTGTTTTTATTATTCTTTTTCAGTATGGCCTACCAATGTTGATACTTCTTTGGCACAAGCCACAACAGCTGTGAGAGTGTTTCTTAAGATGCTGCAAATAATTCAGTAGTCCCACTATTCTTTCCTTTCCTTTCCAGTGGCACACCTGAAGATATGGCACATCTGAAGGGACGCCACATGATTGCCTAGACTGCTTTTGCTCTCGCTTGGCTGGCTTTTTGCAAAGAGAATAGATTTTGGAAGGTTTCTTTGCAGCCCGCCCTTTCATGATTGAACTAAAATAATTCTAGTCACAGCCATGTTCCAGTTCATCTCTCTTTCAAAGATGTTAATGGAGAGGAGAGCACCACTCGGCAAGGGTTCTGGACTACCCTCATGTCCCAGTCGAGCATTAATTCTGCATGTTTTAGCTGTGAATTTGGCTTTTGACCTGAGACATACAGTATCTCTCACTGTGGCTGCCAAGTTGGTTAAACAGCATCTCCAGGATGCCTTGTACTCTGCTCCGACTTGATTTGTTTGCACCTGATTTCTCTGATTTTAGATTACAGGCTGCTTTGTTCAGGGAATGTCATCTTGCTCTGTGCTTACTTGGAGCCTGACAATTAACTCGTGGTCTAGACCTGCTGGAACTTCAAATGCTTTCAATAACAAGCAGAAGTTCAGCAGAAGCTGTGCTTTCCCGTCTCCCACGTTCTATTAATCAGGAGGTTTTTAACGCAAACGAGTGTCATCATCTGTGTTTCTTGGCGCTGCTTTCAGCTTGTCTCTCTTGGTGCTGGAATTACTGCTGCTTTCAAAGACAGGCCCACAGTTCCCTTTCTGCCATTTTTTATGACCATGATCTACGTATGACATTTTAAAGAAGATTTAACTTCTACTGACATTCAGGGGCATTTTGGCACCTATCCACAACAGAAGCCTTGAAAAATTCAAGACCACAGGCATAAATCAAGTGCACTGATTAACAACCTAACCCCCTTGGCTACTTCCTTGTCCTCTTCTTGATTTTGCCCAGAGTTCATGATCTAGTCATTTGCTTTTGTTTGCCTTTGCATTTTCAAAGGAAGCATGTTTACCTTGACTGAACTGTAATGTTTAACCAGTTACTTTGTTACTTTATGGGGTTTTGTTTCTTTTTTTGTGGCATGGAGTATGTGCACATACTCCTGCTTCTCCTAAGGTGCTTTCAAACAGCCTCTCTATCAATTCCATTAACTTCAATTTCCTAAACCTCTCCTTCAGGCTGTTAATAACTAACTTTCTATTTTTTTAATCACTTTTCTTGAAGCTGTGTGCCCTGGTCATATCCTTGGTTTGGTCCCCTTGTGAGGATTTGGAACTTAATTACTGTATATTATGGTCACTGCCAGCAGCTTAGTCAATTGCTTCCTGAAACAATTCAGTGCCAAGTCAAGTATCACCTCATAAATTCTTGTGCACATGTATAATAGCAAGACACAATTTTTCCACATTTTCTCCTCCTGTGATGTTGTTTATGTAATATTTACATTGGTGAAATTACACATGAGTATTGTACGACTGGGCTGTGTTGCCTTCCATCATTCCTAGCCGAAATCCTCAGCTTCATTTCATCCCTCTCAAACCAGGAAAAAGACTTTGTGCTGGCCCTAGTGAGGTTGCCAGAGTTTCCCATTTGTACTGTTTCCTCCTGAGCTTTTATGACATATTGTGAATGAAACGAATATACTGATCTCTAACAAACTTGGGTGAGTCCAGGAGAACAGTTCTTAGCTCTCCAGTCTTTAACAGAGCAGCTCTGAAGCTGCTTTAATTTACCTTAGGGATATAGATTCATCCATGAGATGGGGTTTATGTGGGATCAAAACAGAGGTTCAGCTCCACTCTCTTTCTCAGTGCTGACAGAAACATGACAAAAAGCAATATGCTCAAAATTTCCAGACTAACATGTTTTAGGTGCAACTCTGGTTAAGATGAGGTGATGCAATATTTGCTTAACTATTAGTCTTTTGAGGTACAGCCTATGTGAATTAAAAAAAAGTTGGGAAGATACGAGAGCAATACCATATCTCTCATCCTTACATGCCTTCTTGTCCTGTAATATTACCAGACTAAACAGACTTTTCTGGAGATTGTAATTGCTCGTTGCAAAGCTAACAAGAAATAGCTGTATAACCTAGTTCTGACCAAGGAACAAAGCTTTCCAGAAGATTAATTTACACATGATGCAGCATGCATTGAAGAAAGAAGCTTTTGTAATAATTAGCTCATTAATAAAGAGTGAGAGTGTAGAGAGTGGAAAAAGTACAATGGGCGATTGCAACAGCAGCATAGATTGAAGCAAGCTTAGTGACGGTAGCGTCACAATGTGATGTTCTAACAGTTGAACATGCAGATCTGAAGAGGAATTCTTTAAAAATGATGGTCTTGTACTGTGTGTAGAGCACAAACAGGAGCCTGATGTACAGAAGGACCCCCAGTGTCACAAACTCTTGCAATATGGGCCATGGTTGCTAATGAGCTTGAGGGAAAGACCTACACCCAGGCTGGGCAGGAGTCTCGTGTTGCCTCCTGCTGCCTCAGATGCTGGTGGTTTTATCAGGCATGAGTCCCCTGTAGGGCTTGGTTCTGGTGCTGAGGAGGTCAGGAGGAGTTTTGACGTTGACACCTTTCCCCCTTGACTCCGAAGGGGTGCAGGCTTGGTGGTGCTGCACATTGAACAATGTTTATAGGGATCACAAAAACAAATTAGGGTTTCAGTAGTTTAGCAATAACTATTCATAAAGAAAGCTGTTATAGAATCATAGAATGGTTAGAGTTGGAAGGGACCTTAAAGGTCATCCAGTTCCAGCCCAGGTGTGTGGTTGGCTTTCTGGGCTGCTGGCACACATTGCCAGCTCCTGTTGAGCTTCTCATCCACAATACTATGCCATTAATTATCATTTTCCATTTGGTGACCTGTCCAATTTCAGTTTGTAAATCCCTAATGACAGAACCTTTTCTGTGAATAACTATTGGCCATACCTCTTGATTCAGAACTGGGGGCCAGCAGCCCACCCAGTACTCTGTCTCTAGCAGTGTCCATAAAGGATGCTGTGTAGGGGCAGCACATGAGCCTGACCACTATTTGTTGTACTCCCCAGCCATGTATAGTGGTAGGACTGGGAGTGCTGGAGGCTATATCTCTGCCTACTCTCTTCAGTGTCCTGTTTTGGACTTCCTGTCCATTATTTGTCTAATCCATTAATGAACCTGCTGATACTATTTTGACACAACAGTGTTTATGACAGCGAGTTTACAACCTGCTGTGTAAAAGATGGATTACTAATCTACTGTAATTATTGCCACCTCTGAGGAAGTAATAGAGAAGCATCTTAAACACAGGTCGGAAGTCTGTTCTGCCTTGGACTTCAGAAACCTAATAGAAAATGATGATTCTTGTTCCAAGGAGCTTACTGTGTATTTAAAGCATCTTTGAGCAGAACCTCAAAGTTCCAGAACATTTTTGGACCAGAAAGTGCTGAGTGCCTGTTTCAGTACCTTTAGTAATGTTGATTACTAAGCCTGAACCTAGTCAAGGGGTGTCTTCATTGGCCTGAAGTACATCCCTTTTTTATCTTCGTGTTATGTATTTGTTTTTTTTTGTTTTTTTTTTTTTTTTTTTTTTTTTGCAGTAGACCATCCTGGCCTCTCTTGAGCTCAGGATGGGATGGAGGGGATGCAGAGACCTAAAGATACTCTTAAAATGGGTAGCTAATACTTGGTCTCCCCGTGTCAGTGGGAGATGTGGTGCTGACCAGTAGATGTGTTCCTTGGAAAGCAGTTCCAGCTGGAGGGCGTTTCACACTGTGGTTCCCTTCCATGGGGCAGCAGCTTCAGGGTGTTTTACAGCAGGTCTTCCCGTGCTGCAAAAGGCTGCAAGGCTGCTTATGCGGCTGCACAGACTGATTCTAGACCTCTCGGTGTTTTATAGTATTACACAGAAGTTTTGGTGTCATTTTTTCTAGCTGATAGATAGCCATGTCTTATGAAAGTCTCTGCCCTGGTGAGCCTGCTGCCAGGACAACCTGTTTCTGGATAAAATGTGGCTGTTGCTGGTACAGTCTGAAGCGCTTGCTCATTTTCCTCTTGCTGAGGCTCAGCATTTCCCTTTGAAATCTTCAGGAAAAAAAAAAAAAAAGCCACAGTTGTCAGAATGCAGACAAATGTCAGATTACAGGCTTCACCTCCAGAGGAGTGTAACGCGGTGCTGAACGCCTCGGCAGCTTCAGCCAAGACCCGCCTGTTGACACAGTCAAAGTCATGGTCTCTTTACCTTTGGCCATCGTCCTCGGTGCTATTGTTCCAGCCACCAAAGGACAAGCTTGCTGTGACACTTCCAGCCAACCCAGTCGCGGTGCCATGCGCCGCTGTTCTCGCCCCACCAAGGACATTGCCTTCCCGACTGTGGTCACCCCAACCTCGTTCTTGTCGCCTTTTCTGCCGAACGTTGGGGTTTTGGTGAAGCTGGTGGGACTCCCTGAGCCCCATCTGGTGGAGAACTGATGCAAACTCCTCTGAGTGCCTGGCTCGTCTCTGGAAAAACGAAATGCTGTCTCTTCTTGGGTGGTGGTAGTTCCGTGGCTGCTAAAGTGGGTGTTGGACACTGAAACCCCATTATTTGATCCTGTGTTTTATGTGACTTCAAAAGCCAAAGGCAAATCGAGTGTGTAACGAAGCTTTTTATAAGATGATAAAATGAATCATCCGGCATCCGTCGGCGATAGTGAGATAGCTTAGTTCTAACAGGGAGGATTTGTATGTCTGGAAGTTTTGTAGCCATGGGCAAGTACATTTGGGTTAGTGTTCTCATGTGCAAATGAATTATTATATTTTTTAAGAAGAAGGTTTCATGTTTTTAGCACAGAAGATGCCTTTTATCAGCGTGAATAGAATTATTTGTATGATAATTTGGAATTTAATTCAATTTACAATACGCTCATTTGAAATTTTGTATTGACTTTTGAAATGACAATCATCAAGAGATGTGCTTAAATTCTCATTGGAGATTAAATAAGGAGAGAGTGATTGCTCGAGGAACTGGTCTTCTGAAATGCTGAGATGTCTGAGTGAACTCCTGTTGTCTGAGGGGCAATAAGCATTTCACAGAGGCTGCTCCTGTGCAGAAATAAAACACAAAATAGGAAGACACACTATCTGTTTTCAAAACTAATTTTGCCGGAGGTGGTAATGATGTTAGATAACAGGGTGACATTTTAACTTCTTAGACACATGATTGAGCAAAACATTGATCACGATTTTACAACGGGAATTAAATCTGAGAGTTTGTATTTTTTTAGCTGCTTTATCTCTGTGGAATGTGCAAAAGTTGTTGGCAGATAAACTTCAAAGCAGCTGTGCTTAGGATGTTGAAGGTCTGCAATGTTATCAGACCCAGCCACGGAGATTACATTTTAGCATTAGTGCTGCAAAAACTCGTGTTTGAAATGCATATTACCTCTCAGTAGATACTGCTCTCCCTTCCTCCCTCCTTCCCTCCTTCCTTTCTTCCTTCCTTCTTTCCATCCTTCCTTCCTCCCTCTCTTCCTTTAACAGTTTTTACCAGCTGTCAGTCTGTTTCCCAGCACTTTTCTTTTTCCCCTCTTTCCCACATCTCCCTTCCCACCCTTCTCCTTCCCCTCCCTCTCCTCCTTTCCTTCTCCCTTTCCAGCCCCCTGCTAGTCTGTCTTCCAGCACTTGTCTCGAACACCCAAATCATGCTGTGACATCTCACCAGAACAGACTTGGTGTTTACCATACCCTGACATGTATTCATGGATTAACTCCTACAGGCCCTGCTGCCTTGTGGAAGAAGGCAGCTGAGGGCTCATATTTTACTTTTTAGCCTTCCTTTCACTGCTGTCCCTGCGATGCTCTCCTCCAGCTATTTTTCTCCGCTTGGCTTTCTCTGTGTTTAACCTTTCCTGAAATCACTTCTACTATTACTACTACTGACATTTGAGTCACTCATCTTGGGAGGTGATATGCGAGACAAGTGGCATTAAGATGGAACAGTCAGCCCCTCAAACGTGTGTTTAGACAGCCTGTGTCCATAACCATACTCCTGCCTTGGAAGAGAGCTGGCTACCTGAGAGGTGACACTGGTGGGTTTCACTAGATGATGTTATTTCAGTATTTGAAGTGAGGGAGTTGGTCATTAGCATCATTAGTGTAGTTATTCACACCTTTGTTGTAGATGTTTGGCAACTGGATATACATAGAATCATAGAATGGTTTGGTTTGGAAGGGACTTTAAAGATCCTCTGGTTCCAACCCCCCTGCCATGGGCTGGGACACCTCCCACTAGAGCAGGTTGCTCAAAGCCTCATCCAACCTGGTCTTCAACGCTTCACTTTCTCTGCAACTGACTTTTTTTTTCTTGGCATTCCTGATGTTTATAATAGGAATCCACTTACATATACATGCACAGCCATAGGCACGCACATGTGTATCTCCAGTCATGCACACACACCTGCTGAAGCTTTGTTAATTGACGTTAAACTGCTGGTGTTCTTTTATTACAAAAACATTTTTCTCCATTGGCCTATTTGCACTGCTTTTTTTTTTTTTTAGCTTCATCTAATGCACTGGAACTCCACGCTGTACGGCAGCATTGATGAGGCAGTAGGGAAGAAGCACGGCATAGCTATTATTGCTTTGTTTGTGCAGGTAAGTTTCCTGTGTTTGCACTTGTTATCATGCAGTACCATTTGTCTGAGGAGACCGAGTTCCTTTCCATTTCCTTTCATTTTTAATGATTTCATAAAATAAAATGGTGCATGACTGCTAGCATTCTATTCAAAAGATACTTCACAGTCATGTTTTCTGTGTACGTGCTAAATAAGTGATTCATGTTTAAACAGGGTGTTGAAAGAATGTTAGTTAAAGAAGGGATAACACATAGTTGGCCATCTCTCTCTGTGACTCCAGCTATAAGCAGAAATCCACTCTTTGTTCCTCTGAGGACAGAATGAGGGCTCTCAGGAGGTAGAGGTGCTTCACTACCTTTGTAAAGTGTTTTTTTCCTTTCCTGGCCAGGCCTGCTATTTGGGGATTGAGGAAATATACAGAGGAGAAGAGGAAAGAGGGAAAAAACCCACCTACGAACCCATTGGCAGAGCCAAAAACTGATAGTAGGCTTGTCCTTTTCTGAACAGAGGGACAAGTGTGTTTCTTGACACAGGAGAAATGTGAGGTGGGGTGATAATACTTCTTCAGAGATGCCAGGCTGTGCCAAAGAGGCTTAAAGTTTGCTGGGGACAAGGTGTAACGCAAGCTGGGAAGTTACCCCCATAATTTAATTGCTGTTGAGGGGTTTTCAAGGGCTGCACCCTATAAAGAAGATTTTCGGTTTTACTCCTCAAACACAAAATTCTCATCCTCCCCATGAGAAATGGCAAACTGTTTTATTTAAATGGGTTTGGAGGAAGAGGTTTAGAGTTCATGCTTAGATCAAATGAATTTTCTTTCACAGTGACATTATTAATTTGTCGTATTTCATAACGAGTTTATGAGTGCCTTTGAGCTTTACCTCTGTTTGAATTTAGAGGTACATTGGTTACAGCTCCAACACTCAGATCTGCTAAAAATGGAAGTTAGAAAGTCTTCAGTTCTGTATCCTAGAGGGCTGTGTGATAATTGCTTATGTAAGTCACCTTCGAGTTCCAACAGAGGTAACGTTTGAGTTAGTTAGAAAGTTATATATAAGTTCTTAAATGAATCTGAAACTTCTATGATATATTTTCCATTTCTGGTCTCTCACCTTCATCAGAGTTCTTGAGCATTTTTCATTAGCCAAGAAAGGCATCGTATAATTACAGTTGACCAAGGAAAAGCAGTATTTATGCTGTTTATTAAAGGAACAGGGAAAGGAAATTCAGTGACCATTTTTTCCTCTTAAAGGAATGGAAATAAAATAGTTTTGCACCATAGTTCTCAAACACATCATTTTAAGGTCAGTGAAAACATTTTCACTGATTTACATGACAGCCCTTGGTGATCATTAATTTAGAAACAGCGTCTTTAAAGTGTTTACAATATCTTTTAAGGCACTTCTAAGGTTTTAAATTGAAATCCCATTCTGAAACAAAAGTAAATCCTCTTAAATTCCTAGAAATAGGAAAGTACCTTTCTGGTGACATTCAATTGTTTCCTTCCAGTGACTACCGTGCCATTCCATTCCAAGAGAAACAAAAAGCAAACAAATTTCTCAGGGTTTAGCTCTCCCATTCTCACTCGTGCTCTCTTCATGCCTCACCTCGTGTGTGTACACATTGGCAAAGAAATCAAGTGGAAGGCGGTTCTGACTTTTCCTATGTTGGCAATGTTGCTCTGAAGGTAAAAGCTAGGGTCCTAGAACAGGTGATTTCGATCAGAAGCAGCTGAAATCAGTGTGCAGAGTGAACAATGCTCATGGAAAAAAAAGAATCTCTTATTTCAACAGCGAGTTTCTTTTGAAAGCTTCATCTTCTGTGCCTTAAAGGCATTTGGTAAAGAGAGTGCTGGAGGCTCTCAGGAGCTTGGCTTTTGCCAGCAGGATCCCAGAAATGCCATAAAGGAGGGGATCTGACATTCTGCGCTCTGCAGGCAGGAAAAGAACTCCCCCAGGCTTCAGAGATACCTTGGGCCTGATTTGCAATGCTGTGAGAACAAATTAAAAAAGTGTCTGTTATGTTTGTTCACTCTGTTCCTTCCTGTGTACCTTTCTGACAAAAAAACTGGTAAGGACAAACCGCATCCTTGGCATTTATATGCCATAATGCTGCATGATTTTGCCTCCACATGCAGTATATGCTGGAAAACAGGGTTAATCAAAACTTACCAGAGTTATCTGTGACTCCTTATGATTTTGCCTCCACATGCAGTATATGCTGCAAAACAGGGTTAATCAAAACTTACCAGACTTATCTGTGACTCCTCTTTTTCTGTGAGTTTCTGTCTCTGCTTTAAATTTGTTTGCACCTCGTTTACTTTTGACTAGTGGCTTTACAGTGATTTAATTGTTTGGAGTTGCCATGTGTCGGTGTATTTGGTTAACATGAGGTTGTGTAGTTTAACTAAAAACAACTGCAGTTCTGGTTGACCTCCATCTTGCCTCACAGTTTCTGAAACAGAGAAATACTGAAACTCATCTTCGCTTGCTGTGTTTCAGATAGGAAAAGAGCACGTAGGCCTAAAGGCTGTAACTGAAATTCTCCAGGACATCCAGTACAAGGTAAGGCATCATCTGAAGAAATGCTTCCTTCACTGACCAGAGAGAAAGCGAGCAGAGGGCCTGTATGAAGCCAAGAGAAGGGTTTCAGATGTGCCTGTAGGAAAACCACGTGTGAAAGCCATCATTTGGTGTCCTGTGTCAGAACCTCAGCGTTTTACAGTATTCAGATAAGACACAGTCTCTGTAGTTCCTTTTCTGGTGGCCGGAAAGTTTCATGTCCTATGCCAGTAACTGATTGCAAATACTACCTTTTCAGTGATTATCATGGAATCAGTGTGAAAGCAAGCTCTGCAATATACTTAGTGAACACCAGCAGCAGTATCTCCAAACTTATCTGGTTTAAATTTGTAGAGGAAAAGAATAGATGAACTGAGCACCTATATTAGCTTGCAGTGGGAAATCAGTAAAAACACAATGCCGTCTTGTCAGGTGGATTATGTGTGGGGATGCTGAAGGACGGATAATAAGCTTAGCAGGACTGAGGAGATATGAGTGCTCTCCAGAATCTTGATGCTATCTTAAATGACCTTGGGCAAGTTACTGCCATCTCTCTGCTTCATGGTCTCTGTCTATAACATAGAAATAATCATACTTACCTTTGATTTTTAAGGATTTAGGGATGTGCTAATGAGCTGTTCTGTATTGGTCTGGAGTGATTAGCCATTCGCTTCAGTGGATGCCGAAGGGTAGAAAAATTAGAAGCTGTTGTTAGAAGGGAATTGAAAATCTTCTTGTAGTCAAATAATATATGGTACACTTCAGTCATGATGTTTAATATTGCAAACTCATTGTTTCTGAAGGTGTCAGAGAAAACAATAGTGTACGGAACTCTGTAGTTTCATTACTGAAAGGGCAGCCAAGTAGAGGAAGTTAATGAAAGGCCTGGTCACTGTGAGCATGTTTATACTGATGACTTCCAGAGGGTCAGTATCAAACTAATTTTTTTTACCATACCTAAAATTTTCTTGCGTTAAGTATTTGGAACCAGCTTTACTTTGTTAAGTGTTATCCACGTCAGTCAAGGAAAAACTCACTTTGGCCCTTGCTTTTTAAACTCATTTTGTATGGAACCCCTGAATTTCATGTAGCGAATTTCAAGGCTGGGACCTGGAAGGAACCCAGGTACTGAAGGCAGAAAGTTAACAAACTGCTGAGATAACCTCAGAAGTAAAATATAAAATAGAATAGAAAAACGTGTTTGTGTAGCTGCAAGGACAAATGCAATGATGATCAAACGGGGCTATTAATGAGGTTGCTTTGTACAGAAATTCAAGGCCTAATGTTATAAGAACACACAGTGTGTTTTACCTCTCCATTCATCATCATTTTCATAAGAAATGAGAGATGAGATTGATTTGTGTTCATTTTTTCAGGGAAAGTCCAAAACAATACCCTGTTTTAATCCCAACTCTTTATTGCCAGGTAGGTGCCTTTGCTTACTTTTTTGTGTGTGGATTACTAGCTAATTGCAGAGACAATCTTGACCTAAGGCGTAGCCTAATTGCAAGCCTGAGAGCGTGTCCCATGAGGTGGTAATGCATTTTGCACCTAGTGGTGCTAACAGGGGTAAGTGTGTCCCATGAGGTGGTAATGCATTTTGCACCTACTGGTGCTAACAGGGGTAGGGATAGAATCATAGAATGGTTAGAGTTAGAAGGGACCTTAAAGATCATGGAGTTCCAACCCCCCCGCCATGGGCAGGGACACCTCCCACCAGACCAGGTTGCTCAAAGCCCCAGGATGCTCAAAGCCCCGCCTGGCCTCGAATGCTTCCAGGGATGAAGACCCTTTGGAATTATTGATAAATCTGCATGTTCATTGTGTGAGTGGGATGTGATACTGTAGTCCATGCACTGCTGGCAACGCTATGGCTAGATTTCTTGATGATTTGTCATCTCACCTTGAGGAGGAGCTATGTGTAGTCCTTCCTCTACTTTGGCATAGGAAGCTGGTATTCCTTAAACAGAGGCCTGTTTTCACTCAAGGAAGCGTAAGGTTACCCACTTACCAAGGTAGCTTTTTGGCAGCATCAAAAGACAATGCCATAATGCAATGACAGTCGTGTAGCATACAAACAGTAGTGACAATGGGAGGCAAATTCAAATTCATATACCTGAAAGTTGAAGAGTAATAGTAAGAAACACGCACTTCCTCTACCCAGTCTTGAAAAAAGAAGTGACTTTTAAAAAAATGCATTTCTACAAGAAGATTCTGCAAGGAATGTTTTTTGAGTTAAATTCCCTGTCATAGTGGCAAGATCTTTAATTTTCTGAAGTAATCCAGGTCTACATTAAACTGTATTAATTATATCAGAAGAATATTGTTCAGGTTGCAAAGTCAAGTGCTCAGCAATTAGGAATTGCAGGAATTAAGGCTGCCTGTGCCCCTTCATGCGTATGTGTTATAAAACATCTTTTAATTGCGTGACCGTAAATTATTTTTTACAGGACCCCTGCCTCACAGTTCCTGTTTGATGCTGATCAAGTCACGTAAACCAAAATTTGCAGAAGTCATCTCTAACTATGTGTTCCTCGTTTTCTAGGTGCCCGACTTGAGATCATGGGGTCTGATTTGCAGAAGTGCTGAGTGCTTACACCTCCAACTGAAGTCAAGGGGAGCAGTGCTCTGACTGCATTAAGTGCTATAGAAAGTTAACTACTCTGAGAAATCAGGTTCTAAGCATCTCATACTGAACACCTCAAATGAATAGATGCATTTAACCTTAACTTCTCTGTGCCTCAGTTCCCCAGCTTTCAAGTGTGGGGGTTAGCTGTCCTTCCTCACCGCTCTGGGGTGTTGGAAGGATAGATTAATTCATGTTTGTGAAGCACTCAGACACTGAAGAAATGAGTGCATTAGTAACAGGAAAGATGAGAGAATGTGGTCCTTCTAACAAGCAGGATTTGAATACCATGGAAAAAAGAAGACCCAGGACCACATATTGTACTGAGAAAGCCAAATATTAGTAGATGCTTTTCAAAAGAAAATCATCCATCTTTGCAAATAAATGATGAAAGGTTCTCTAGAAAAGACATACGTGATCATCTAACAAGATGGTGTCAAAATGCATGCACAGGATGGGCTGAATTAATTCTTGCAGTTCTTAACTTCTGAGTGTTTGATCATGCAGCTTGCTTTCAATTGATTTGATATCCATTTCTATCTATTTGCTATTTGAGAAAGAAAATTACACCACCGAAACAAAATCCATTCACTGACAGTCACAGGCTTCATTAGCAAGATTTAATTCTACTGATACTGCTCCGAGCTGGTAGTGAAGTGGCAGTGACAGGTTGGTTAGGTCATCTGAGGAAGTTTTTTTGTTTCCAATCTCCCATTCTGTCCTTGTCAAGCTAGTCACAACCTTCCCCCTCGCTCTCCATGCCATGATTAACCAGCCTTTATCACCAGTTCCTCTCTAGGTTTGTTTCTTTTCCTCTCTTTTACAGTCAGGCAGTTTCCTCTCCGTGTTCTTAAGCTGTGCCAGGGAGTTGTTTGTGAGCATGGCCTACAGCACCAAAGGAAAGCTCCCTGTAGTCTCTCATGCAAAGTGTAGTGTGACTGGAATCTTTGAGGACTTAAGATAATCAGAATCAAACAAGTGTATGCAGAGTTAAAACTCTGCTTGGAAAAACTGTTGTACGTTTTCTTGAGAGACAACTGTTTATTCTAGCGGTTATTTATAAACCTATTAATAAGTTCATAAACATACTAAAATAGGTTTATTCTTAAATAAAGCTTGGGGTTTTTTTTCTGCTGTGAAATTCAACTCACTTTCCTAAAGCTAGGAGGCACCAGTGCATCTCAAAAAATATGTCACCAGAATTGCGAACTGAAAAGTTTGGCTTGAGCTGTTTTCACTGAATTTTTCTAAAAAATGAAATAAATTCATCCTAAGGAGACATATCCTAAAAGTAGAAGTCAGTTAAAATTTGATCACCTTCAAATGGGATGTTTCTTGCAGCTTTTGACACTAACAGGAGTTCTTTCCCACCATGTTGTTCATTTGCTGTGTTAGTTTAAGGAGTTGTGCACGTTATTTTTCATATCTATAAAGTGGCATTTTCATCTGCAGGGAGAAGTTACTGCAATATAAAGACCACAAGCTCATGTGTATTCACTCAGTGGACAGTGCTTGGCAGGTTATAAATTACTGCAATATAAAGACCACAAGCTCATGTATATTCACACAGTGGACAGTGCTTGGCAGGTTAAATATCCCACCGTAGCTCACTGCGTACTAACCTCATCATACGAGAAAGCCCATGGCTATCACAAGCTGTCATAACTGAAAGGCACAATTGTCTTCCTTAATGTCATTAAAATTCCACATTTCTTTTAATTTCAGATCCTCTTCTGCGTGACTACTGGGTGTACGAGGGCTCTCTGACCATTCCTCCCTGCAGTGAAGGTGTCACCTGGATATTATTTCGCTATCCTTTGACTGTGTCCCAAGTGCAGGTAACGGCTGTGCTTAAAGTGACCTTGGATTATGGTTATGAGCTAAAGGTTATAGCGTGCAAATATATATATCAGGACATTATATCTGTTCTCCTTGAAGATCCCATTAGATCAGTACATGGCTTTTCAAGTAAAGGTTAAGCCTTTTGAGTCACTGAAAGCAACGCAAAGGTCAGAGATGAAAACCTTGTTATCATTTATCATCTGCATTTAAAATAATTCTTTATTAAAGTGGAAGAAAAAGAAGTCAATGGGCAAAAGAAATTCAATTCTTTGTAATTGTAAGCTTTCAAATATCACTGCTTTTTGATGTTAAAGGAACAAAAAAGCACAGGGAGACACGATGTGCTGGAGAATGAAAAATGTTAACGTAGTACAGGCTAGCTATATTGCATTGAACTGTATTTAAGTTATCTTGCTCTTTTTTAATTCTGTTTTATATTAAATGTCAACTGGAAACTGCCTATTTAAACTTGATTTCACACATATGTATTTTAAAGTGTTTTTTTAAATACTACCAGTTGTGTGAGACTTTCTGTAGAAAACATTTCAAATCTGTCTACAACTAATCCCAGTGAAAACAATGAAACCTCCTGATGAATATTCTCCCATAGTCTGCGAGTCCCAGCTGGAGGAATGTGGGTTTAATTTAAGTGAAACTATCTAGAATCCTTGAAGCTGAATGCCTTAATTTTCATTGCCTGCTCTGGAGCATGTGCAAACAGAAGGAAAAAAGTTTAAAAGGTGATAAATTCAGATTTAAATTATTTCAGCTTTCATAACCTAAAATTTTGCTCATAGTCCCAGCATAATATTTTAACAGTTTTAACAGTTTGAAATTGGTAGTGTTTCTTTTCACGTGAAAACTGAATTCTGGTTCTAATCACAGGATAAAAGCAATAGCTCCCAATAAACTTATTTGTATGGTAGCTGCAGCTTAAATGTATCCCATCATGAATCTGATATTTTTTTGTTTATGAAAGGATCAGTCTTATGGCTGCTTATTACTGAATAAACGGAAACAGAACCGTGTTGTCATTATTAGATGCAGAACAACTTTTAAAGACAGAGTGCATTTCGTAACTTTGGAGCTAATTCCATTCATATGGGTAAATAAGAGGACAAGCAGAATTATAAAGACCATACCTATAACACTGAGACATTGTATAATACTTTATTTCATGCTATTTGCAGATTCTGTTGTCTCTATTCCCTTTTCATCCAGACAATGCATGGAGGAGAGCACAGTTCAAGCCATCCTCATGTGGTGGGGGATGGCAGGGGGGTGAATGAAAGAGAAATTAAGCAGAGGAATGCAACTTCAGTTAATATTATTTTCTGCTCATATACGACAAGAAAACATGGAATGTGGTGTGAAGGGAATAAGTCTGCAGGAGAGGATATTGTGCCACTGGTATAACACCATAACACCCGGTGATGATGGCTTGGACGGGCGTGAGCTTCACTGGGTGAAAAACTGACTGGATGGCTGGGCCCAGAGCTGTGGTGAATGGAGTTAAATCCAGTTGGTGGCTGGTCACAAGTGGTGTTTCCCAGGGCTCAGTAGTGGGGTCAGTTGTGTTCAATATCTGCAAGGTGTCAATTGAAAAAAAATATGGGGACAAGGAAATGAGAAGCAGTGATTCTGGGATTCTACAGTCAAAAGGGGCTGAGTGTTCTCCTGAAAGCCAAGAAGAAGATTTTGGGGGTGCCAGAATATTTTGCTGTAGCCTAGACATCCAAGATTTTTAACTTGTAATTAGCATTTTGGATGCAATTAAGTATCTGGCCTCTTTTGTGCATGTGGACATGAATGCCTGTGAGAGATTGCATTTAAGGAGAGATTAGAAATGCAAGGGCTTTTGTCTATGGAAAACAAGAGGATGTAGTATAGCATATACTATTCTGAATCATCCATGGAAGGTTGATAAAGGCATTTGATTTTATTAAGCCTGCTGTTGTATTAAAGCATAGATATCAGTGCAAATGCATTGCTATTGAATTTAAATACATCATTTTTACATGTCATTAACTTGCAGAACTTTCTTCTGTGGGATACTAATGAACACAGCTTATGAAACTTCAAGTGATTAATATAAACACTAGTAGCATCTGTAGTTATAGCTGGTAAGAGACAAATTCAAGGCTTTCTGTTTTTATTTGTCAGGCCATAAAATAGTCAACTTCTGAATGTCAATAAGAAGTAGCAATAAAGAATGACACAGTCTGATATAGAATAAGTTTTATGGCCTTCCTCTGATGAAGCTAGTTAATGTGTCAGAGGCAAGATACTCATTCACATTCTCATTTTCTGTAATTAACATAGCAATATTGATTAGCATAACTAACTGTGGGTCACAAGGGGAAAAAAATGAATAAAATTGCAGTTCTAGTTCATGGTTACATCTATACATTTTCACATGTACTTATTTTGAAACAATGAAAAAGTGACTCTTTGGGCATAGGCTGAGCATTGCAAAGTAGAGAACCTTTTTCTGTTTCTCCTGAAGACATTTATAGATAGCAAAGTTCAACAGATGAGTTAATTTGCTACTGATCTAAGTCAATGTTAAGTGAGAGGAGATTAATCTCCACATGCACCTCACTGCAGCAGCTGGGATGGTGTTGGTTATGTGAACAGCAAAAGGGTGAGCCAGGGCTGCAGAGTCAGGCTGTGCTTTCCTGGAGTCTGAATTTATTTCCTCTCTGCAAGTCATTTTCTTTGATGTGAGGCTTCACTTCCATCAGAGAGCTGTTTTCTTCATGGGTGGGTCTGTGAGGTCTGGGTAAAGTTTGCCAGTAACTCTTCTCCCCTGGAGAATAAGGACCTTGCAAATCTGGTTCTTGGAGTTTCATTACTGACCTCAGTAGAAGGAAGCTTATCTGGAAAGCTGCACTCTGCAGTGCTCTTCTTCAATATTCCTGCCTTCCTTTTGTGGTTTTTGTCATCCTCGTTTATCTTAGGTTGAAATATACAGCCCAGAAAGAACTGTGGCGACTGCTTTTGTGAGACACCTGGCCCGTGTGCCTACACTGCTGAAATACAGTGGGAGAAAACAGAAAAAAATCTCTGTTAGGCCAGTAAAGAGCAGGAGATAATTGAAAAAAGACTTGCTTGTGCTTCTCTCCACTATATTTTTTTAAAAATGGGACATTTGTGAATAACGTGCTTTGTGGTTCCCTGAAGCTCAGAACAAGTACATTGTCTAAGCCACTCGGAGTAGGGATTTTAAACAATGGTGCGACAAGGAGCTGTCGTTCTGCTGCACTCGTTGTCGGAGTTAACTGGTTTTTGTATTGAATGGGGAAGTCTCTAGTCCTTTTGTCTACCTCATTCAAAATCAAGACCTCCTAAAGGACAGAAATAGTAAGTAGCGTGGAGCGTGGAGCTGGAGTGGGAATTGTGCAAAATTTATGTAGTCTGTGAAATAAAGCGAAGCCCTGAGAGGTTCATGGTTTTCTGTTCCTGAGGAAGCAGGTCTGTGTTCTTGGAAGGTGGCATGGAGGCATGTGAGACTTTCAGTCAGAAGGAAAATGCTTGTGTTCCTCACATGGAAGAAATGTTTGTAGAGAAAACACGCACGTTCTATTCTTCAGCAAATAATTAAGTGAAACGGAAGAAAGCAGTGTTCAGGATCTGAATACAGGGAAGTGGTAAAAACATTCTTGCAAAATTCTACAAAATACAGACTAAATGCTTTTATTCAGTAGAAAGGTGACTGTTAACAATGTGGATTTACCTCTTTACTGGTTAGAACTTGATCCTGAGTTGTGGCATGAATAGACCTAGGTGGACCTTAGTGTCTTCTGGGCATGAGAAAAACTTCTATAAATGGCTGTTCCTGTAAAGTGTGTGAATATCCAAGGATGCTTAGCCATGTGCCTCTGAAATATCTGTTTGTGCAGAAGTCCTACGGGGTCTACTTCACATCACTGACCTGTGAGGGCTTGGGAGGAGATAGTAGGTGGGTTCCATGTGGGTTGAAGCAGGATGAGTGGGGCACACATATTGCTTTGTCATGTGGAATTTTAATAGGTAAAGCAGTGTCAGCACAGTTAGTGTCCTTCTCTGACAGAAGCACTCTTCAAGGGTGAGGGACACAATGTGTAGAGGTCTGTGTCATGAGGGATCTGAACCACAATCTGAAGGACTAAACAAGGAGGCCACAGATCTCAGAAGCAATTCCCCCTTGGAGCAGGGCTACAATTATTTACTTCCCTGAAGACTAAAGAGCAGGCTCAGGGATCAGATCAGTCCTGCTTTCCTGACTGAAGAAACTGGAAGCTGCTTTGTGAGAAGTACCTCCTGGAGAAAGATTTCACTGTGGTGGGATTTGGGGCAGAGAATTTGTAGTTATAGTAGGAGACAGCTTGCAAATGCCAGCTTTGCAGAGAGAAGTCTGCTCTTCCCTCTCCTTCATCTGTGTTAGTTTGAAGTCTCTCATTCTCAAAAGATCAAACAAAAGCCATGTTCTTGTAAAAAGTTCCTTCCTAAACTACAATTATTTCAGACTTTCCAGAGTTGATTCAGATGATGAAAGAGGCCACCTTAACACAACCCATTCTGTGATTTACCAGCACTTGACTCCTGAAGACTTTTTCAGTTCCAAGTCCATAGTGGGTTTGTTTTTAGTTTGCTTTAAATAAACAAACAAAATCGTCTGAAACAGGGTTCTGCCTCTA
>NW_015090968.1:2364372-2573616 GCF_001431845.1 Calidris pugnax | reverse complement strand
TCCAGGGATGAAGACCCTTTGGAATTATTGATAAATCTGCATGTTCATTGTGTGAGTGGGATGTGATACTGTAGTCCATGCACTGCTGGCAACGCTATGGCTAGACTTCTTGATGATTTATCATCTCACCTAGAGGAGGAGCTATGTGTAGTCCTTCCTCTACTTTGGCATAGGAAGCTGGTATTCCTTAAACAGAGGCCTGTTTTCACTCAAGGAAGCGTAAGGTTACCCACTTACCAAGGTAGCTTTTTGGCAGCATCAAAAGACAATGCCATAATGCAATGACAGTCGTGTAGCATACAAACAGTAGTGACAATGGGAGGCAAATTCAAATTCATATACCTGAAAGTTGAAGAGTAATAGTAAGAAACACCCACTTCCTCTACCCAGTCTTGAAAAAAGAAGTGACTTTTAAAAAAATGCATTTCTACAAGAAGATTCTGCAAGGAATGTTTTTTGAGTTAAATTCCCTGTCATAGTGGCAAGATCTTTAATTTTCTGAAGTAATCCAGGTCTACATTAAACTGTATTAATTATATCAGAAGAATATTGTTCAGGTTGCAAAGTCAAGTGCTCAGCAATTAGGAATTGCAGGAATTAAGGCTGCCTGTGCCGCTTCATGCGTATGTGTTATAAAACATCTTTTAATTGCGTGACCGTAAATTATTTTTTACAGGACCCCTGCCTCACAGTTCCTGTTTGATGCTGATCAAGTCACGTAAACCAAAATTTGCAGAAGTCATCTCTAACTATGTGTTCCTCGTTTTCTAGGTGCCCGACTTGAGATCATGGGGTCTGATTTGCAGAAGTGCTGAGTGCTTACACCTCCAACTGAAGTCAAGGGGAGCAGTGCTCTGACTGCATTAAGTGCTATAGAAAGTTAACTACTCTGAGAAATCAGGTTCTAAGCATCTCATACTGAACACCTCAAATGAATAGATGCATTTAACCTTAACTTCTCTGTGCCTCAGTTCCCCAGCTTTCAAGTGTGGGGGTTAGCTGTCCTTCCTCACCGCTCTGGGGTGTTGGAAGGATAGATTAATTCATGTTTGTGAAGCACTCAGACACTGAAGAAATGAGTGCATTAGTAACAGGAAAGATGAGAGAATGTGGTCCTTCTAACAAGCAGGATTTGAATACCATGGAAAAAAGAAGACCCAGGACCACATATTATACTGAGAAAGCCAAATATTAGTAGATGCTTTTCAAAAGAAAATCATCCATCTTTGCAAATAAATGATGAAAGGTTCTCTAGAAAAGACATACGTGATCATCTAACAAGATGGTGTCAAAATGCATGCACAGGATGGGCTGAATTAATTCTTGCAGTTCTTAACTTCTGAGTGTTTGATCATGCAGCTTGCTTTCAATTGATTTGATATCCATTTCTATCTATTTGCTATTTGAGAAAGAAAATTACACCACCGAAACAAAATCCATTCACTGACAGTCACAGGCTTCATTAGCAAGATTTAATTCTACTGATACTGCTCCGAGCTGGTAGTGAAGTGGCAGTGACAGGTTGGTTAGGTCATCTGAGGAAGTTTTTTTGTTTCCAATCTCCCATTCTGTCCTTGTCAAGCTAGTCACAACCTTCCCCCTCGCTCTCCATGCCATGATTAACCAGCCTTTATCACCAGTTCCTCTCTAGGTTTGTTTCTTTTCCTCTCTTTTACAGTCAGGCAGTTTCCTCTCCGTGTTCTTAAGCTGTGCCAGGGAGTTGTTTGTGAGCATGGCCTACAGCACCAAAGGAAAGCTCCCTGTAGTCTCTCATGCAAAGTGTAGTGTGACTGGAATCTTTGAGGACTTAAGATAATCAGAATCAAACAAGTGTATGCAGAGTTAAAACTCTGCTTGGAAAAACTGTTGTACGTTTTCTTGAGAGACAACTGTTTATTCTAGCGGTTATTTATAAACCTATTAATAAGTTCATAAACATACTAAAATAGGTTTATTCTTAAATAAAGCTTGGGGTTTTTTTTCTGCTGTGAAATTCAACTCACTTTCCTAAAGCTAGGAGGCACCAGTGCATCTCAAAAAATATGTCACCAGAATTGCGAACTGAAAAGTTTGGCTTGAGCTGTTTTCACTGAATTTTTCTAAAAAATGAAATAAATTCATCCTAAGGAGACATATCCTAAAAGTAGAAGTCAGTTAAAATTTGATCACCTTCAAATGGGATGTTTCTTGCAGCTTTTGACACTAACAGGAGTTCTTTCCCACCATATTGTTCATTTGCTGTGTTAGTTTAAGGAGTTGTGCACGTTATTTTTCACATCTATAAAGTGGCATTTTCATCTGCAGGGGGAAGTTACTGCAATATAAAGACCACAAGCTCATGTATATTCACACAGTGGACAGTGCTTGGCAGGTTAAATATCCCACCGTAGCTCACTGCGTACTAACCTCATCATACGAGAAAGCCCATGGCTATCACAAGCTGTCATAACTGAAAGGCACAATTGTCTTCCTTAATGTCATTAAAATTCCACATTTCTTTTAATTTCAGATCCTCTTCTGCGTGACTACTGGGTGTACGAGGGCTCTCTGACCATTCCTCCCTGCAGTGAAGGTGTCACCTGGATATTATTTCGCTATCCTTTGACTGTGTCCCAAGTGCAGGTAACGGCTGTGCTTAAAGTGACCTTGGATTATGGTTATGAGCTAAAGGTTATAGCGTGCAAATATATATATCAGGACATTATATCTGTTCTCCTTGAAGATCCCATTAGATCAGTACATGGCTTTTCAAGTAAAGGTTAAGCCTTTTGAGTCACTGAAAGCAACGCAAAGGTCAGAGATGAAAACCTTGTTATCATTTATCATCTGCATTTAAAATAATTCTTTATTAAAGTGGAAGAAAAAGAAGTCAATGGGCAAAAGAAATTCAATTCTTTGTAATTGTAAGCTTTCAAATATCACTGCTTTTTGATGTTAAAGGAACAAAAAAGCACAGGGAGACACGATGTGCTGGAGAATGAAAAATGTTAACGTAGTACAGGCTAGCTATATTGCATTGAACTGTATTTAAGTTATCTTGCTCTTTTTTAATTCTGTTTTATATTAAATGTCAACTGGAAACTGCCTATTTAAACTTGATTTCACACATATGTATTTTAAAGTGTTTTTTTAAATACTACCAGTTGTGTGAGACTTTCTGTAGAAAACATTTCAAATCTGTCTACAACTAATCCCAGTGAAAACAATGAAACCTCCTGATGAATATTCTCCCATAGTCTGCGAGTCCCAGCTGGAGGAATGTGGGTTTAATTTAAGTGAAACTATCTAGAATCCTTGAAGCTGAATGCCTTAATTTTCATTGCCTGCTCTGGAGCATGTGCAAACAGAAGGAAAAAAGTATAAAAGGTGATAAATTCAGATTTAAATTATTTCAGCTTTCATAACCTAAAATTTTGCTCATAGTCCCAGCATAATATTTTAACAGTTTTAACAATTTGAAATTGGTAGTGTTTCTTTTCACGTGAAAACTGAATTCTGGTTCTAATCACACAATAAAAGCAATAGCTCCCAATAAACTTATTTGTATGGTAGCTGCAGCTTAAATGTATCCCATCATGAATCTGATATTTTTTTGTTTATGAAAGGATCAGTCTTATGGCTGCTTATTACTGAATAAACGGAAACAGAACCGTGTTGTCATTATTAGATGCAGAACAACTTTTAAAGACAGAGTGCATTTCGTAACTTTGGAGCTAATTCCATTCATATGGGTAAATAAGAGGACAAGCAGAATTATAAAGACCATACCTATAACACTGAGACATTGTATAATACTTTATTTCATGCTATTTGCAGATTCTGTTGTCTCTATTCCCTTTTCATCCAGACAGTGCATGGAGGAGAGCACAGTTCAAGCCATCCTCATGTGGTGGGGGATGGCAGGGGGGTGAATGAAAGAGAAATTAAGCAGAGGAATGCAACTTCAGTTAATATTATTTTCTGCTCATATACGACAAGAAAACATGGAATGTGGTGTGAAGGGAGTAAGTCTGCAAGAGAGGATATTGTGCCACTGGTATAACACCATAACACCCGATGATGATGGCTTGGACGGGCGTGAGCTTCACTGGGTGAAAAACTGACTGGATGGCTGGACCCAGAGCTGTGGTGAATGGAGTTAAATCCAGTTGGTGGCTGGTCATAAGTGGTGTTTCCCAGGGCTCAGTAGTGGGGTCAGTTGTGTTCAATATCTGCAAGGTGTCAATTGAAAAAAAATATGGGGACAAGGAAATGAGAAGCAGTGATTCTGGGATTCTACAGTCAAAAGGGGCTGAGAGTTCTCCTGAAAGCCAAGAAGAAGATTCTGGGGGTGCCAGAATATTTTGCTGTAGCCTAGACATCCAAGATTTTTAACTTGTAATTAGCATTTTGGATGCAATTAAGTATCTGGCCTCTTTTGTGCATGTGGACATGAATGCCTGTGAGAGATTGCATTTAAGGAGAGATTAGAAATGCAAGGGCTTTTGTCTATGGAAAACAAGAGGATGTAGTATAGCATATACTATTCTGAATCATCCATGGAAGGTTGATAAAGGCATTTGATTTTATTAAGCCTGCTGTTGTATTAAAGCATAGATATCAGTGCAAATGCATTGCTATTGAATTTAAATACATCATTTTTACATGTCATTAACTTGCAGAACTTTCTTCTGTGGGATACTAATGAACACAGCTTATGAAACTTCAAGTGATTAATATAAACACTAGTAGCATCTGTAGTTATAGCTGGTAAGAGACAAATTCAAGGCTTTCTGTTTTTATTTGTCAGGCCATAAAATAGTCAACTTCTGAATGTCAATAAGAAGTAGCAATAAAGAATGACACAGTCTGATATAGAATAAGTTTTATGGCCTTCCTCTGATGAAGCTAGTTAATGTATCAGAGACAAGATACTCATTCACATTCTCATTTGCTGTAATTAACATAGCAATATTGATTAGCATAACTAACGGTGGGTCACAAGGGGAAAAAAATGAATAAAATTGCAGTTCTAGTTCATGGTTACATCTATACATTTTCACATGTACTTATTTTGAAACAATGAAAAAGTGACTCTTTGGGCATAGGCTGAGCATTGCAAAGTAGAGAACCTTTTTCTGTTTCTCCTGAAGACATTTATAGATAGCAAAGTTCAACTGGTGAGTTGATTTGCTACTGATCTAAGTCAATGTTAAGTGAGAGGAGATTAATCTCCACGTGCACCTCACTGCAGCAGCTGGGATGGTGTTGGTTATGTGAACAGCAAAAGGGTGAGCCAGGGCTGCAGAGTCAGGCTGTGCTTTCCTGGAGTCTGAATTTATTTCCTCTCTGCAAGTCATTTTCTTTGATGTGAGGCTTCACTTCCATCAGAGAGCTGTTTTCTTCATGGGTGGGTCTGTGAGGTCTGGGTAAAGTTTGCCAGTAACTCTTCTCCCCTGGAGAATAAGGACCTTGCAAATCTGGTTCTTGGAGTTTCATTACTGACCTCAGTAGAAGGAAGCTTATCTGGAAAGCTGCACTCTGCAGTGCTCTTCTTCAATATTCCTGCCTTCCTTTTGTGGTTTTTGTCATCCTCGTTTATCTTAGGTTGAAATATACAGCCCAGAAAGAACTGTGGCGACTGCTTTTGTGAGACACCTGGCCCGTGTGCCTACACTGCTGAAATACAGTGGGAGAAAACAGAAAAAAATCTCTGTTAGGCCAGTAAAGAGCAGGAGATAATTGAAAAAAGACTTGCTTGTGCTTCTCTCCACTATATTTTTTTAAAAATGGGACATTTGTGAATAACGTGCTTTGTGGTTCCCTGAAGCTCAGAACAAGTACATTGTCTAAGCCACTCGGAGTAGGGATTTTAAACAATGGTGCGACAAGGAGCTGTCGTTCTGCTGCACTCGTTGTCGGAGTTAACTGGTTTTTGTATTGAATGGGGAAGTCTCTAGTCCTTTTGTCTACCTCATTCAAAATCAAGACCTCCTAAAGGACAGAAATAGTAAGTAGCGTGGAGCGTGGAGCTGGAGTGGGAATTGTGCAAAATTTATGTAGTCTGTGAAATAAAGCGAAGCCCTGAGAGGTTCATGGTTTTCTGTTCCTGAGGAAGCAGGTCTGTGTTCTTGGAAGGTGGCATGGAGGCATGTGAGACTTTCAGTCAGAAGGAAAATGCTTGTGTTCCTCACATGGAAGAAATGTTTGTAGAGAAAACACGCACGTTCTATTCTTCAGCAAATAATTAAGTGAAACGGAAGAAAGCAGTGTTCAGGATCTGAATACAGGGAAGTGGTAAAAACATTCTTGCAAAATTCTACAAAATACAGACTAAATGCTTTTATTCAGTAGAAAGGTGACTGTTAACAATGTGGATTTACCTCTTTACTGGTTAGAACTTGATCCTGAGTTGTGGCATGAATAGACCTAGGTGGACCTTAGTGTCTTCTGGGCATGAGAAAAACTTCTATAAATGGCTGTTCCTGTAAAGTGTGTGAATATCCAAGGATGCTTAGCCATGTGCCTCTGAAATATCTGTTTGTGCAGAAGTCCTACGGGGTCTACTTCACATCCTTAGTGTCTTCTGGGCATGAGAAAAACTTTTATAAATGGCTGTTCCTGTTGAAAGTGTGTGAATATCCAAGGGTGCTTAGCCGTGTGCCTCTGAAATATCTGTTTCTGCAGAAGTCCTACGAGGTGTACTTCACAGCACTGACCTGTGAGGGCTTGGGAGGAGATAGTAGGTGGGTTCCATGTGGGTTGAAGCAGGATGAGTGGGGCACACATATTGCTTTGTCATGTGGAATTTTAATAGGTAAAGCAGTGTCAGAACAGTTAGTGTCCTTCTCTGACAGAAGCACTCTTCAAGGGTGAGGGACACAATGTGTAGAGGTCTGTGTCATGAGGGATCTGAACCACAATCTGAAGGACTAAACAAGGAGGCCACAGATCTCAGAAGCAATTCCCCCTTGGAGCAGGGCTACAATTATTTACTTCCCTGAAGACTAAAGAGCAGGCTCAGGGATCAGATCAGTCCTGCTTTCCTGACTGAAGAAACTGGAAGCTGCTTTGTGAGAAGTACCTCCTGGAGAAAGATTTCACTGTGGTGGGATTTGGGGCAGAGAATTTGTAGTTATAGTAGGAGACAGCTTGCAAATGCCAGCTTTGCAGAGAGAAGTCTGCTCTTCCCTCTCCTTCATCTGTGTTAGTTTGAAGTCTCTCATTCTCAAAAGATCAAACAAAAGCCATGTTCTTGTAAAAAGTTCCTTCCTAAACTACAATTATTTCAGACTTTCCAGAGTTGATTCAGATGATGAAAGAGGCCACCTTAACACAACCCATTCTGTGATTTACCAGCACTTGACTCCTGAAGACTTTTTCAGTTCCAAGTCCATAGTGGGTTTGTTTTTAGTTTGCTTTAAATAAACAAACAAAATCGTCTGAAACAGGGTTCTGCCTCTAAAAGCACCTTCAAGGAGCTTTACAGTTCCTTCTGCTTTTCATCTTTGGTGTCTAAGCTGTTGCCTTATACCTCAACTGCAAGAAGCTGAGTGTTGATTTCTAAGCACAGTGCATTTGAGGAAAATAAAGCAGAGCAGAGCTAGCCTCCAAACCAAGTAAATAGGTCTGTATCAATTCTGCTGTAGAGTGGAAAACAACACTGAAGTCTTCCAGGTTGCAGTAAGAAAGTATTCTCTGCAGACAGAATAAAAATGCCATTATCTGCTGTTTAGTACCTCATTTCTTTTAATTCTGGAATCACACTTGCATTCAGTCTGTAGTCCTTCATAGGCTGTTTTTCATGGAGAAATTATAATCTCTTAGATGATAAAATGATTAATTACTTCATTTTGCTTTCTGTGTAACCTTCATAGGCTGTTTTTCATGGAGAAATTAACTCTCTATAATCTCTTAGATGATGAAATTATTAATTACTTTACTTTGCATTCTGTGTAGCTTCAGTTTCAAGTTTCAGCTGAGCGGGATAGTGAGGCATCACAGGGTCAGTGCAAGTACAAAGGCTCAGGGCAGTCAGCCTTCAAGTAGGTTTGCTGCATCCAGCTAAGATAGCCTGTCAATATGCCAAAGCAAAAGCAAACACAATATTTTTAGTAGTTGTATCTGCTTATTTAAAATACCAGACTCTTAAAAATAACACTGTTGCACAATAAGGTCTGATATTGCTTGGAGTTGTATTAATTTTCTTAGTTTTTTATCAGACAGAACATGATGTTGATACCAGGGATGGAGATGGAACCTGCTGACGTTCTTCCCTACACCAGATTAGATTTAGAAAAATCTACACAGAGTCTATAAACTGGAAACATATTTTGTTTCGACCAATTGAAATGTTTTATATTGATTTTGGGCTGTATTTGATTTTCTAAGTACACTTAGCACCTAAATCTACAGAACTTTTGAAGTGGTATTTTGTTTTGATTGGAAAAATCATACTTTTTCACATAAAATGTTAACAGACTTCCTCCAAAGCTGAGAGTCTGTTCAGATTCTCCTAGTTAAGAAAATAATTTTTATTTAAATGAAGTGACAACTTCAGGCAATGAATAAATCACTGGAGGAAATCCAAAACAATTTATAGTCACCAAGTTATTCCTGAAATGCACTTCTTGGAAGAACACCAGAATGATTACTCTCATGTCACAACTGTGAGGTTGATTTCATAGGATGTAATCTACAATGGCTAAGAAGGTTATAGATCCCAAAAGAAGTTATGAAAAAGCAACAGATCAATTTGCCAAACCATGTGCATAAAAGTTCTTATTTTTCTCTATATGTTAAATGTTTTGACAGTGCTGACAACTGTTTTAAAATGTTGTTGATGATGTACATTGACCTTAGTATATGGTACCTGAACACTCCAAGTTTCAAAGCTGCAGAAGTTTCTGGGCAAGGCTGATTTTGATCATTAGTCCCATAGTGAAGAATGTATCTCAGCTTCTCCGTGTCTGTTTTTCTGCCTTTCAGATAGAGGAATTTCGCAGACTGAGGACACATGTTAAAGGTGCTGAACTTTTGGAGGGCTGTGATGGAATTCTAGGAGATAACTTCAGACCAACTCAGCCACTTAGCGACAGAGTCATCAGGGCCGCATTTCAGTAGCAGAGGAAGAAGAACAACAAAAATAAATCTTTATTCAGGTAAGTAAAAGCTTAGCAGAAAAAGCAAAACATTGAAATAATTTTCATAGAGGAGAACACCACTGAGTTCATTGCAGTTAATCTTATGCTATATTGTCACAGTTGTCATTTTGACACTATACTGTTCCGTTTTATCCTGTGGCATAATAGTTTGGTTACTATTGGTTCTTTACTGGCTGGAATTGTTCAGTTAGTATTAGTTTTTTTCGTGGTTGGAATCTGATACACTATTTAGTGAATTGAAATATATCTATTGACTTCAGTAGGCAGTGGATCTCACAGAGTTCGATCATGGTTGCTTCTTGTAGCTTTAAATTTCTCCTACTGCAGCGAGCAACAGCACGGTATGCATAGGTTATGTGGTAGATTTCCCCAGTTACTGAGGTTCACTGGTTGATTTCTTACTGTGTTTTTAAAAGACCAGTCATAGGTGAATCTTACTAGAGTTATCTGTTAAAAAACAGGGTAGTAGTTCAGGAAGTAGGGTTTTTTTTTTGTATCTCTTCTCCCTGATTGGCAATGCTAGTTCTTTCCCAGCAAGACTGCATCTTGGACAAAACCAGTGCAGATAGAAGAGGAAAGTAATTAACTTCTGTAATGGCTAATTTTTCATATATCATTCATCAAAGTAGTGCTGCTTCTTGTCTTCAGTGATGTTTTGAGCCTTCATTGGCTCACACAGCAAGAATTTAAGGATGATGTTGGATTCAATGCATAAGACATAATGCGCATGTGAATCTGGATTATCCCCAATTCAGTTATTAAAACCTCCCATGTTGTGTTCCCCTAGACTCTATCAGCTACAAGATAAATTCCCTCAATACTCAGCAGTTACTCCTAAACCTCATTATACTTAGTTAATCAATGTTTTAATATCACGAAAAACCTGGTAAAGAGATTCTTAGAGAGTTAAAGAAAATTTGTCATGAAGACGACTAGTTACTTTGAAGGTTGTGCGTCAAGACACCACATTTTTGGTTGATTTTATAATGAATTGGTCTCACCTTGATGCAAATAGTAAGACAGCTGATCTGGGAAGTCTTCAAGAAAAGAATGAACCTGTTCACTTTCTTTCTTTAATAAGCCCTACTACTTTTTAACATAATAAAAAAACATTGGGAACTCCCTATTACCCTATTTTTACTGGTAGAATCCATTATATAAAAACATCAGTTTTTCTATCTGCCCATTTCTTCAAAGCCATATGCTCACAAGAGAACCAATTCATCCAGAGTTTCACCTGGAATTGTGCTGCTGAAAGGCTTTTTATAAACACTTTTGGGTAAGGGCATTTATTTGTACATTAAATTCTTACCTTATCTAGGTCAATGGTGGAACTCCTTAGTTCACATCAGGCTCAGTTGTGGAGTTAAGCCTCTTCAGAGCCTGCTATGGGTCCAGCCCCCAACTTCATATGGAGTGAACAAATGATCAGGCAGCAGATAACCCCTAAAAGAGATCGATAGCTCAGTACTTCCAAAAATGGGTCCATTAAAACCAGGTGGGAAGATTATCTTTCCTCCTGCATATGACAGAAATTATTAAATGGGCTAGGACAGTGGCCAACAATTTCATGGTCTTTCCATACAGTGTAAGCATTCAATATAGTGTATGCATCTAAACATTTTTGAAATAAAGGTTTATTTGTATTTTATAACCCTATTTAATATCCACATGCCAGAAGTTAAGCAAAGAAAGCAAAACATTGGTCCTTTTATAAATATTGTTTTCTCATTCCCATATTTAATTTTGGACACATTCCTAAGTCCAGTTCTCTATTACATGGTTCTCTGCAGTCACCAAATGTCATCACTTTAATCTTGAAATGGATGTTTCAAATTCATCCCAGCTTCTGCATAAAAAATTACTTGGGAAAATCATAGCAATATTAAAGTACAATTTTTCTCAGAAAGTGAATAATGCCCTCAGGCCAGTGCAGGTAATTCAAGTCTGTAACAGTGAAATTACTTGACATGCTGAGTTTGAATTTTAAGCATGAAAGAGTTTCCTTTACAATGCTGGAATTGAAATGTAAAAAATTTCCCTTTTGCTTTCATGTTTGAAATTTTATTACATTTGTCAATACCTATAAAGATTTGTTTTAAAGAATAAGATTTATCTTGGCCATGCTTCACAAAATAATCTGCAGTTTTAATTCCCAAATGATGGAATTTTTAATGTAAAATGATAGTAGTCACTGTAGGGCTATGCTAATTATGGACTCTCAAGCACTGAGAAAGAACTGTGGCTTTGTGTAGCCCACAGAAGAAATGGCACTTGGCTCTATCTACACCTGATTGAATTATTTATCAGAAATTCATTTGGCCAGGTCTTCTTTTTAGTTTTGGATGCATCAGTCCAAAGAGCACTGAACCAATCAAGGGTTCACAATATATTCTTGCTATTGAGTTTGTCTCTGGGGAGCTGGGAACTAGGTACATGAACTGTAAAAAGAAATCATGTGGCTTTGATCGTCTTTCTTCTGTGCAAAGGGTGAGAAAGAGAAGAAAACAATCCTACCTACTTTGTAGTGATTTCCTCTGTTTTCTCCAGGAGGAAAGTGTTGAGAAGCAGTAGCTCCTCACGCAGACCTCAGACATCCTCAGAAGAGACACCTTCCCTTTTTCATAGGAATGGGCCTTGAGCTGGGACTTGGGTTCACAATATATTCTTGCTATTGAATTTGTCTCTGGGGAGCTGGGAACTAGATACATGAACTGTAAAAAGAAATCATGTGGCTTTGATCGTCTTTCTTCTGTGCAAAGGGTGAGAAAGAGAAGAAAACAATCCTACCTACTTTGTAGTGATTTCCTCAGTTTTCTCCAGGAGGAAAGTGTTGAGGAACAGTAGCTCCTCATGCAGACCTCAGACGTCCTCAGAAGAGACACCTTCCCTCTTTCATAGGAGTGGGCCTTGAGCTGGGACTGCTGACACTGGCTGAGTATTGCTATGAAGGCTCAGTAGCAGATGGGGAGGTAATAGTGATGCCAGAGGGAGCATTTCTTCCTTTCAAAGAGGAGATTGCCTTACATTTTAAAGCTCAGATATGTCTTGAATTCTGACACTGGCTGAGTATTGCTATGAAGGCTCAGTAGCAGATGGGGAGGTAATAGTGATGCCAGAGGGAGCATTTCTTCCTTTCAAAGAGGAGATTACCTTATATTTTCAAGCTCAGATATGTCTTGACTAGTAGAATTACAAACCCACTGGTGGACTTCTTTCCTGCATGGTGCCCCACTGCCAAGGCTGCTGGAACTCCTGTCAGTAGAGTTTTTAAGATTTACTTTTATTCCAAGCCAGTGTGGTGCAGCCACTTGAAGAACCTTGAGGAACATTAGTTTTCCATGACATCGTCACTCTGTCAAGGAAAGAAGGGGACACATGTTTCCATACGTGTTGTATGCACAGGAGTAAAAGAGGTTGCTTGAAAGGTCTAAGTAGTTTTGACTGAATTAGAATGCAGGGTTTTTGCGTGCCATGGGGTTTTTTTTTTCACTCTGTCAAGGAAAGAAGGGGACACATGTTTCCATACGTGTTGTATGCACAGGAGTAAAAGAGGTTATTTGAAAGGTCTAAGTAGTTTTGGCTGAATCAGAATGCAGGATCTTTGCATGCCATGGGTTTTTTTGGGGGTGAATGTTCCTCTATCATGAGAAAAAGCAGATCTCGAAATACCTCCCTCCAGGAGGTATTTCTAGAATGAAGTTTGGTGAGGCTCTAAAGAGAGCCTTCAGGAGGATGTAATAGGTAGAACTGTGTAGCTCCGCTTTGTTCTAACTCAGCGGACTGCAGAATAAGTTTGTTGCCTAGGTAGTTTTGGCCCTGCTTTTCTGCTAAAATGCATTTCTGTCCTGTCCTGTAGTCTGGTGTTAATGAGTCTTTGGACTCTGTTGTGTCGCTGTTTCTGAAGTACATCCTCTAGAGAACAGCCTTTGCATCTTTTCTCTCCTGCAGTTGCCAAAGTTTTCGCATCTGTTTTCTTTGAAACCCCCCCCTTTTTTTTTTCCTTGTTTCTAACCTTTTTGTATCAATCCAGTAGTGATAGAAACAGGCAGGTGTTAAGGGATTTGGGGATGAAAGCTCAGTACAGATTTGCTTTTAGACATGGAAGGTGAAAAAATGGAGACCAGTGTTAGGTGAGAAAGAACAATAGAATCACAGAATAGCTGTGGTTGGAAGGTCCCTCTGGAGATCTACTTGTCCAGTCCTCTGCTCAGGGCTATGTCCATTTGGGTTTTGAATATCTGTAAGGATGAAGACTTCACAACTCTTTGAGCGACCTGTTCCTGTGTTTGACCACTCATTTAGGAAAAAAGGTTCTTCTTAACTTTAAATGAAATTTCCTGTGTTACAGTTTGTACCCATTGCCTCTTCTCCTTTCACTGGATACCACTGAAGAGTTTGATGCCATCTTCTGTGCTTCCTCTCACAAAGTACTTACACACATGGATAAGATCCCTCTTCAAACATCTCTTTTTGAGGCTAAACAGTCTCAGCTCTCTCAGCCTTCCCTTCTATGACAGGTGCTCCAATCCCTTAATTGCTAATTGCTGGAGTCACTCCAGTATGTCCATGTTTCTTTGGAATTGGGGAACCCAGAACTGGGCCTGGTACTCCAGATGTTTCATCAGTGATGAGGAGAAGTGAAGGATTATCTCCCTCAGCCTGCTGCCAGTGCTCTTCCTACTGCAACCCAGGAGGCTATTGGCCACCTTTGTTGCATGGGTGCATTCCTGGCTCATGTTCAACTTGTCTACCAGGCTGCCCAGGTCCTTTTCTGAAAGAAAAGGTAGAAAGGATAACATTGTGACTTCCTCAGTGCTACCACTAGGTTTTTTGATACTTCATTCTTGACTCGGAGCCATTGCTGTGTGCATCAGGCTATTTCTTGGTAATCTCGGATGATCTTGGAAAAAGATTTTTGATTCTTACTGTCATACAGCAAAGTTTAACAATGGGTTCAACAAATGCTACCACTCCTAGAAATAGAATAAGAAAAAACCCGAAATCTTCCATTTTATTAAAGGCTAGATTTTTGGTAATTAGGGTCCTGACTCACTCTTTTTAAACATGTGAATTGGGAGTATTCCAGCAGGCTATTTTTTGGAGGGCTTGCCACCTTACCTAATATGTAAGTACTTTTTCAGTAGTATGTTCCTCACTGAAGACAGCATCATTTGTGATTTCCAATGGATTTATTACCCTCTTTTTAATCCTTGTTGCTTTACATGTAATAGAGCTGATTGACAGACATGCCTTTCTCCTCTGTTGTATCAGTGGAACAGCTTTATCTGTGAATGGCCAAGATGTCTGATTTCAAACCCTTGAATATCAACTTCAGTTGGTGATGGTATATATGCCTGCATATCTTCATCCCTTTATAAATCAGGGTTATAAGTATGACTGCATGCATAGGTTAGTTAAATGGCATAGCTCCCATTTTCTAAGAGGAGGTCAAGTAAGTGCCTGGTACAAAAATCATTGAAATCAATGAGATACTTTTAATAGAAGGCAGCAAGATCTGATCCTATAAAATAATTCTCTAAAATGAGACTGAAAGAATATTTTCTTTTGAAGGTGATTGATAAACTTTAATTTACTTTCCACTGAGCATAATCAATAAATTTAAGAATTTGATTTCCAGTGTGTAGTCTCAAAAGTGCATGTCCCAGGCACAACTTTATTTCGTATCTGTAAATGAAGAATTATCTTCCAAGTATGATGATTTTTATATCTATTCCATTTACCTATCTGCATTACTGCAGGTCTTCTGAACATGTTTTTTTTGGCTGATTCAGAAACTCCTTAAAAAGCATCAGTTTTTATACACACAAATGCATGTACACATTCATATGTGCATATACATTTTTAGTAGACCTCAGATTGTCAGCAGGTGCAAGTTTATCCAGTGTCCTGTAAATTATGATAACAGAAATTAACTTGGATTAAACCCCATTCTTAGTATAATTACCATCGTCCTAGTTGTACATTCAAGATTAGAGGAAAAAGAAATAAATGACATCATTAAAATACCAAGGTTTTGCTAGGGCTGAGGAACAGGAAGGAGTAATTTAGGGTGGGAGGAACAGAGATTTGATGCCTGGTGCTGCTCTGCATGACGTTGAGAGGTCTGAGCAGGCAAGCAGAAATGGGAAAAGCAATAGTTTCACAGTGTAGGCTGAGGAGAGAGGGAGATACGGTGACCGCATCCGGTGCATTTGGTGAGTTGATTGTGCAAATTACTTGTTTTTGAAGCTACTGAGCTGCTCTTGTGGCAGCAGAACTGCAATGCCCCTTCTGTAGGGCACCGAATAGGACATCAGTGTTGCTGGTGGGAACGAGCTATCATGGCACGGGTGTCAGTGCACTCCCTCTCTGTGGCATTGCACATTGTATGGTAACAGGAGATCACAGAATATGAAGGGACATTCGAATACAGAGTGAGCTGTGGAGCAATGGAGGTAAGAGTGGCCCGATGCTGTGTTTCTTTGCCTAAGCACATCTCAGGGAGCTTCACATTTGAATGGAGGGTTACATTACCAATCAATACGTGTCTGGTAACTGGTACTCAGTTGCTGGTAGCCTTTGTTGTTCCTGAAGTTCACAAACAAGTTGCTCTGCTGAAGTTCCAGCACTTGGGGAACTTTCCTCTTGTGTAGATCAGAGCTGGAGTGAGCTTTCAGCAACCACACATCATTAGGCTACTGTGACCATTCTTCTCTTGTGTCTGGTTTAAAAGAAAAACCCCAAAGATTATCAACACTAGTTCTTTAGAAATACAAATAACAATTTCCTAGATGTGACGAAATGCCAGTATTTATGCTGCTTCTCGGCAGTATAAATTTTCCAATTTTTCATCAGTCATTGTTTGTGTCCATGAGTTTAAGCTTCGTGTTTAAAAGGGCGTTGGTTTAATTGTTAACGTTTCAGTCTTTGAAAGAAAATCAGCTTCATGTTATCAACAAAACCGAGTATTGTTCCCCTGTTTTTAAGAGCTTGTGTATAGTGCCCAACGCTCTGCTGCCACTTCAGGGTACTTAAGAATGTGCTTATGACTACAGGACAGAGGGACAGACATCTTTGGCTTGTGTGCCCCACTCAATAATCTACAGGAAACACACCAAAATTTTCGGAGTATTTGGGCACTGGAGCACTTCAGCAATGGCTGACGGATGGTACCTTTTCAGGTTGCTTCCTGCTGATTAGTTGTAATAGCAAGGAGTGGGGTTTGCACTGAGGTTGTAAGTTAACTCTGTAACATCAGCCTGACTTGTTTTCCCACTGCTGAGGATTCAAATTAGTAGCAAAACACTTTTGTTGCTTGTGTGACGTACCTCTGACACGGGAGCCATAATTTAGGTATTTGGTAGCCACAGGCAGCCCAAGAGTCATAGACGGGTCACTGCTGTAGTAGCAATCTATGCTGTGTCCAGGCCAGACCATCGATAAAAGGATCAAGCCCTAAGTGAGGAAGAAAACCATTTTGAGTTGTAGCCATTTCCAGAATGATTATCATATTGAAATTTTCCTTGTTCAATCCTTTAATGAGCTCTTCTTAGAAATAGACAAATATTGGTGGAGGAATGGAAAATAGTCAAAATCCCCTAGCACCGCTGAGCAGGGCTCCCAAATTTCTTGATCTGTGACTCTCTATAAGCATCACACATTCTTTGCTATCCACAATGCACTGCTGTCATCAGCTTTTTTCATGAAAAGCATTTTGAGAGTATAATTTGCAGCTGCTTGCCGTGTATGGTTTGTACACTGCTACTTAGGAAGTGATAATGTAGCCGGGAGTGCCTGTCATAAAAAAAAAAAACAAAACCACCCTCACAGCATGTTTATCAGCAATTTCAATACCAAAGCTGGAGTCTGGACACACACTGAAACTCTGCCATGTTATTTTTACTTGTTGGGAAAATGCTGCAAATTAGTGGTGAGGCAGAATGGGAGGAAGCTTAAATCGTCTTTGATAAAATTACACCTGTTTTTTTTTTTAAAATATAAAGACTCCAGATTAGTACATGTGAAATACAGTAATGGAAAAGCTCTCAAATGTCCAGGGAATTTGAAGGACATACAGGTACGTGTGCTTGACCACAGACAGAGAAGAAAGTCTACAAGATGCATTCCTCCCTCAGCAATGCTGTACACGTGAGGCAATGGGAGTCACTTTGGTTTACCTGGATGAAGTCACACAGGGCGTTTTAAGCAGAACATTATTACTCCATTGAAAGTGAAGATCCAGGTAGTCACAGGTCTTTACTCTTAGTGGAATTTGTAGTTCTAATGATTTCATATGGATGAAAACAGCGCAGTGAAAGCCTGCAAGCAAACTCTTGCTAAGCAGACAGCAGTGTTTTGAAAACAAATAGAAAACAAAATCATAGAATCATAGAATGCTTTGGGTTGGAAGGGACCTTAAAGATCATGGAGTTCCAACCCCCTGCCATGGGCAGGGTCACCTCCCACCAGACCAGGTTGCCCAAAGCCCCGTCCAGCCTGGCCTTGAACACCTCCAGGGATGGGGCATCCATGACCTTCCTGGGCAACCTGTTGCAGTGTCTCACCACCCTCACAGGAAAGAATTTCTTTCTGGTATCTAATCTAAATCTCCCCTCTTCCAGTTTAAAACCATTACCCCTTGTCCTGTCACTACACTCCCTGACAAAGAGTCCCTCCCATCTCTCCTATAGGCTCCCTTCAGATATTGGAAGGCTGCAATAAGGTCTCCCTGGAACCTTCTCTTCTCCAGGCTGAACAACCCCAACTCTCTCAGCCTGTCCTCATAGGAGAGGTGCTCCAGCCCTCTGATCATCTTTGTGGCCCTCCACTGGGACCTGTTCCAGCAGATCCTTGTCCTGGAATCAGTCACCGATCAAGTAACCGATCAAGTTATTTGGGTTACTGAAAATGTTTTTGCAACTGATAATTGTCACTCACGGAAGAGAATACCTGCAGTGGTTGTTTTTAGCAATGTTGGGACTTGCACCACAGTTTGTGACAGAGCAGTGCTACAAAGCAAAACTTACTGTAATTTTAAAAAGATTTTTATGCATCCCCAGAGCCCAAGAGAAGCAAAGGTACACTTCAGTTAGCGAGGTGCTGTTAAATGCCTGCAGAACTAGATGTAGACTCAATAAATTGTGACCTTTCCAAGTGTTTCAGGAAAGATAAGGATTTGTAAAGTAGTCAGTTCTCTTTTCTGAAACACTCTAAATTCACGCCTGACCATATTTTCAGGTGATGCTTTTAGGAAAGCGTAAGATAATGGCAATTTGTAGTCAGTGTTAAAGTGTTTTTCCTGCCCATATCCTTTGATTTTTTTATTAAGCTCTTAAATTTTTGGTTTAACCTGGTGTTAAGGAGGAGCAGGCAAGATGCTTCTACAAGGGAAAAAAAAAGACATTGTGTAAAACAATGATAGTAAGGAATATGTTAAGACAAAAGAAGTAGAAAAGCTCTCCAGAAGGCAGATTGACTACATTTAAATAGCAGAAGAAAGTTTTTGATCTTGTGTCATGATGTTGACCGAAGGCTGCTGCAGTGGGGTATCTTAGTTCCTCCCTATCAGATGGAAAGGCATATTATCGTGGCCATCCTATTTCATTTCTCCGTAGTCCGTTTATTTGCACTTTCTCAACACTTTTGGAAGACACTGAAAAATAATCCTTTTCACTGAAGTTTTCTTATATCTTCTCTTTCAAATGTGTTCTATTACTATGGAAACATTTGGACCTTTAGTTCTTAAAAATATACCAGCTTGTCCCTATCTTTGCTCTTGCCACTGCTTGTTTCTGAGATAAAGTTACAGTCTTGCATTTATCCCATTTTGTACAAGAAAATTTATTCTATGTGAGGAATCGTAAGTACATAAATTTATTATATGGAAGAATTAGAAATAAATATTCTTGGAAACATAATGGTTTTTTATTTTTTTTTTAGAAATAAATATTCTTGGAAACATAATGGCTTTTTGTTTTCTTTTTACATTCTGAGGATGATATCCAAATTTTAATTGATGCTATTAATACTTTTTTTTTTAATAACCATGGGAATTGTGATAATAGCTCTTAGATGTCCCACTGTATGGCATTGATTCTGAAAGGTTTTTTGTGGGAATGGTTGGCTGATCTGTAGAGGACTCCACAAGAAGCAGGGGGACTCTATTTATACGTAGGACTCCACCCAAACAAAGGAAACTTCAGAGGAAGAAATACAATCTGTAAGCAAGCAAGTCATCTGGGCAATTTTCTGTTTATAATACTCATGCCTATTTGTACAATTTTAGCTCAAATATTACATTTCCAAAAACTTTTCAGAAGAGTAAGAGAAGCAGGTGTCTTCGTGGCTACAGAAACCTTTAGCCTGAGTAGTGCATTACTTGATCACATGGATTATGGAACAGCACTATTAATTTAGTATAGTAGAAAAACCACTCTTAAATAAGAATAAAAGGTAAACATGAATAACAATGCTACCAATATATACAGTCAGTCTTTTGTCAGACGCTGCGTTAGATATTTCTGTAACAAACACAACTGAAATGTTCAGACTGGCTCGTAATTAGGCTCCTTTCCAAAAGTAATCCATTAATGCAATAGCTGCCCAAATCCCAGTTCAACTTAATTTCACTGACTTTGATTTTTGGACCAAAAGCATTAAGCTTGAACTAGTGAAAAATGTACAAAATGTGCATTCAATTAAGGAGTAATTAGATACTCAATCACCCTTACATCACACTAGGGATTATCCAAGAAAGAAGAGAGATACTGCTCACTGCACTGTATAAAACACTTTTGTTAATTAGTTTAGCACTAATTGAGATTGAGAAAGTGTCACTGTGTCACAGCATTAGTTTGCCTATGCAGAACTTTAAGAACACAAAGTTTTTGGCTTCCTTTGAGCTTCCTAATTCAGATTTTTCAGTCTAGTTCCCTGACCCAGGATCTTCTGTCCAGGCAAGAGGAACCTTTCTGTTAAATTCAGATAGGGGATTGGTCCCTGCACCGTCATTTCCGTGGCCCACTGAAGAACATGCCAAGAGTTTTTCCAGAGATGGAGAATAACATTTTTTTTTAATGTTACACCTTTATGCCAAACCCCAGGAAGAACTGGGAGTCCTCTGTGCTATTACGTAAAGTGTAACTATGGCTCAAACCAGCTGCTCTGTGAAAGGCTTACAGCCTCCCCGAGAAAGGAGCTGGTAGAAACTTCTCCAGGTTGACCATCGAATGTTCCTGCTGCCAGACACCGTGACTTTGGGGGGTATTGGATGATAACTAGGGATAACATAGAAATTGTGGCACAGATTGTAGACGCTGACTTTTTGACAGCGCTGCTGGTGACTAGCAGCCTCTGCACTCCCTTCCTCTTAAAGAAAAAGAGTGGGATCTCTCTAGATCTGTTGACTCTTCCTGCAAACAATTATAGCCCCAGGTGACCATTTGCACTCAAGCACTTAGGGATATTTTTTTTGTGTGTGTGTACATACTAAGCTGTAGTTGGCACTAAAATAACCTCAGGAGAAATGAGAGTGAGCCATGCATGAGCCAGCAGTGTGCCCAGGTGGCAAAGAAAGCCAACAGCATCCTGGCCTGTATCAGGAACAGCGTGGTGAGTAGGGCCCGAGGTGTTCGTCCCCTTGTACTTGGCACTGGTGAGGCCCCACCTTGAGTACTGTGTCCAGTTTTGGGTCCCCTACTATAAAAAAGACATTGAGGTGCTGGAGCGGGTCCAGAGAAGGGCGACAAAGATGGCGAGGGGTCTGGAGCACAAGTCTTATGAGGAGAGGCTGAGGGAGCTGGGGTTATTCAGCCTGGAGAAGAGGAGGCTGAGGGGAGACCTTATTGCTCTCTACAACTCCCTGAAAGGAGGGTGTAGAGAGGTGGGGTCTCTTCTCCCAAGTCACAGGCAACAGGATGAGAGGAAATGGCCTCAAGTTACACCAGGGGAGGTTCAGGCTGGATATTAGGAAAAATTTTTTCGCTGAAAGTGTTATCAGCCATTGGAATGGGCTGCCCAGGGAGGTGGTTGAAGCACCATCCTTGGAGGTGTTCAAAAGACGGGTTGATGTAGTGCTGGGAGGTATGGTTTAGTGATGGTGATGCTTCTTGTTTGTTGTGCGGGTGTCTATTTTTGTCAGTCAGGTTGACGGTTGGACAAGATGATCTTTAAGGTCCCTTCCAACCTAGAAAATTCTGTGATTCTGTGAGATTATTAGTAGAACAGAATGAAATGGTTTGGCACTCTCCTACCTACCACTCCTGAACCGAGAAGCACCAGGGCAGCCCAAGCAGCTGATTTTCTAAGGTTATGCTAAAGTACGAGAATATGTGTTTGCATGAAAACAAGTATTGATTTATCTCTGCTGATAATGAATAAGAATGTAGCCACTATTAGGAGGGACAAATTGGGTGATGGCTTTCTATCTCCTGAGTCCATCTGACTCCCATGAGAGCTGCGTGGCCAGCACTTCACTTGGTAGGCCCCCTAAAATGGCAACCAGTAAAAAATTCTCAGTGACTAGTATATTTTCCTTTCTAGTTTACAACCGTGCTCTCCACATTAGAATCAATTACCTGACTGACTCAGAAAGCAGCCTGTAAAGCTTTCTTTCAAGTTAATAATTTTACCACTGCATTTAACTTTGCATTTTTATTGCCGTTTCCTCCATTAAATCTTCCAGCTTTACCCTGAAAGAGAAGAATCAGGACCATTATGTCACTGAAGTATATACCCTGGGACTGCCCCCACCTGCTGTCATGAAATCCCTGCTTTTAGTTTTCCCTGTCTCCCTGGCTGGACATAAACAGTCTTTCAGACCCGCCGCGGAGGAATTTCAGTAACATAATTGTTCCATTCTCTTTTCAGAGAGGGGGGAAGACAATGCTCCCACAGTGCCCTCAGATGAGAAATGGAAACTTTGGAGGCTGCTGCTTCAGTTGAACCACAAAGCCTGTATTGTTTGTCTTCATCTAATTCAGCCTTGATAGACAGCTGTGACAGTCGGTCTGTCCGCACGGTCCGGTGAAATTCTGGGAATGGGGCCTGTACATTAAAAGAAGAAAACACGTTAAATCTTCCAATTCACACTCTTAACTATTTTTAAATGGTAATTATCATTGCTTATATAGTTTCTATGCCACAGCATTCAATAGTGGTCTGTTGTCCAAATAGTACTAATTTTAAGCTTGGTATGAATGTTAATATGTAGAAATAGTCATTATTGTTTTGAATGTTAGATTTAATTTTATTCCCTGTCGTCTCTTGTGTTGTCAGTAACCATCTTTTCTGTAGAGGGGCGGTGCATTCTATAAAGCTAATAAAAACATTGTTTGTTCCCAGAGAGTATTATACAAATTCAGAATTCATTTTTGGGCAGAAAGGAGCGCTTCTCTGCCAAACATATGCACTTAACGTGGTTTATCTGAATAAGGATAAATGACATTTGCATTATTAGGAACCTAACTGAAATAAAGGACAATTTTGAAATACGGAAAATGAACGGATAAAACAATAAACAGAATCATCTGGATTATTTTCTACTTGGTCAGTCATGGAACTTTGCAAAGCAATGTTCAATTCAGGCAGAAAATGATGGGCCTTTGTTCTCCTGTGAGTTACGACAGTTCCATTTGTTTCTGTACATTGCTGAGGTTGGTGGTCTGGGGACCTGCTCTGCATGTCCTGAGCTCCCTGCACAGCGTGGGGATTGCCACACTGGGCCACCCATGACACATCTGACAGAACAGGTAAGGGAATGGTACTCTAAGCCCAGTTCATAGCTTCTCATTCCTGCAAAACGCCAAGGTCTGAAGGACAGAGTCACTAATGTGGTGAGCAATAGCCTTCATCCCCATAGCTATTGGTGAGGTCATAGAATCGTAGAATGGTTAGAGTTGGAAGGGATCTTAAAGACCATCGAGTTCTAACCCCCCTGCCATGGGCAGGGACACCTCCCACCAGACCCATCCAGCCTGGCCTTGAACCCCTCCAGGGATGGGGCATCCCCAGCTTCTCTGAGCAACCTCATCCAGTGTCTCACCACCCTCACAAGAAAAAAATTTCTTCCTCAAATCTAATCTAAATCTCCCTCCCTTCAGTTTAAAACCATTACCCCACTTTTCCTAGCATGAGGTGGGTGGGTTTATGCAGAGACCTATGTGCATGGAGGGACACCAGAGGCGCACATGGCTCCAGGCCGGGGCATGGTGGAGGGTTGCAAACGGAGGGTTCACAAAGGAGAAGTTATTCCCTGGGAGCAGATCTGTAAGTCATCCATCACAAAGTCATCAGCAGTCTATGGTGAAGGCAGTGTTAGAAGTCATGCTTCATCCACCTCATGAAGGGCTATGGGGGAGCTGCAGCTGAATAACGGGTTACAAATTTGCAGTCTAATTTATTGTGTATATTGGGGACAGCAGAAGCAATCATAGAATCATAGAATGGTTAGAGTTGGAAGGCACCTTAAAGATCATGGAGTTCCAACCCCCCTGCTGTGGTCAGGGACACCTCCCACCTCCCACTAGACCAGGTTGCTCAAAGCCCCATCCAGCCTGGTCTTGAATACCTCCAGGGATGGGACATCCACAGCTTCCAGTTGTGTTCCAGTGTCTCACCACCCTCACAGGGAAGAACTTCTTTCTGGTATCTAAATATAGGACACACACAGCACACACGGGCTGGGTGAGGGGGAGTGGACCCTGCTGACTACTTCATGTGTTCGTAACTGTGTGTACAGGAAAGAATTTCTTTCTGGTATCTAAATACAGGACACACACAGCACACATGGGCTGGGTGAGGGGGAGTGGACCGTGCTGACTACTTCATGTGTTCGTAAGTGTGTGTTCTGCAGAGACACGTGTGTCCTTTGGAGAGACACCCAGCTGCCCTTGACAGCAGGCGTTGCAATAAATGCGTAGAAAATGTACAGCAGGCCGCCCACCATGATGTCACCTGGGTCTTCTTTTTTGGATTTAGCAGAATAGCAGTTGGAAAATTGCTCTTTGGGCCTACTGCCCTTGACAGCAGGCGTTGCAATAAATGCATAGAAAATGCACAGCAGGCTGCCCACCATGATGTTTTTGGATTTAGCAGAATAGCAGTTAGAAAATTGCTCTTTGGGCCTATAGAAACTTGGATTTCTTAGGGTTATGTGTAAGGAAGTCCCTCTCTACCTGCTGCCCAAATTTAATGAACTATAACCCCATTATCTAGTCAAAGGGTTTAAGATTTCAGTGCTGGCCAAAACCACGCTTTCCATCTGCAATGTTCCCACCATTTTGAGAATGTCCAAGTAGCAGCTTCACTGGCTGCTGCCCCTCAACCCTTCATCAATGACTCCTCAAGTAGCTGCAGCCAGAGACCAACCCCAACACAGTGGTCATCAGAGCCTGGTGGCCCACATTTTGTTATAGGGCCAGGAGGGGTCTCTGCGTGAAGTCTGCTGCAATGACCTACAGTGGTTGGGCTGGACTGTCCACAGTTTTTGACAGGAGTCTTGATGATTTGTCCTAGTGGTCAGGTTTGGCACTAAAATCTTGACAAAAACTGGCACGTCTTGAACCTGGTATTTCCCAGGTTGCACACACGGCTCACTTGAAAGATCTGTTCCCTCTGCTCACAACGTATTACTGACTGCTGAGTATTAACTGAGAGGAACAGCAATATTAATACAGCAAATACTGACATTGTGATGAAATCTGAACTAGATTTCTTCTCTAAATAAACGTGTTCCTTATCTTGGGGCTGGCTGATATTTTTCTGGCTGTGAGATGCAGATACATTGCAAAGCAAATGATGTCATGTCTCCACCGAGAAACTGAAGTCCATTATTTCCCTTTCCTGTGCTCCTTTCCTGTGTTTGCTGTTCTTTCCTGCGTTGCCTCGTGCAGTGAACTTCTAGCTGTAGAAACACCGCTGCCGAGGAACTGAGGTTAGTAAATTTTTTCTCAACATTTGTCAGGCTTTTTTGTAGGTTTGGCTTTGAAAGAGGGAAAAAAAGAAACCCCGCTGGTAAAAATACTTACAACTGTATTTTGTCTTTAGAACCAGATCTAATCATAACAACAGACTCATTCACGAAACGCACCCGTTCTAATCACGGATTGGTCACCCCCTGTTCATGGTGTGTTGGGAAAAGTTAAATTGGTCTTTCTGGTTTGGGTAGGAATCCGCAGGGAGGAGTTTGCAGGAGGGGCTCTGTGTGTATTACTTCAGTTACACTGCACCCACGAGAGGCTTTATTGAGTGTGATGAGGCTCTGCTGCTTGCCAATTAGAGCTCGTGCTTATTCTTGTATTAACATTTTTAAGAAATCATGAAAACCGATAAAGGTGTTCTGAGGGTAGAGTAAAGCCCTACCTTAATAATTTCCTCCCCAAGCCTAATTCTGCTAAAATTCTTCTGAATCAGATTGCTTTTTGCACTGGGAGTATTTCTTAAGGTAAGTATTAACGTGTGTGATGCTCCACATAATTGTAAAGATTTATTAGAAATGCAAATTACAATTTTCCAAGAGGTGTCGAGCAGTTACACACTCGTTGATGAAGAAATTAATGACATAAAACCAGCTACATGCCTCCTGAGGCAAAAGCTGGCTCTGCAGCCTTCTGGTAAACTTTAGGAAGGTATTGGGAATGAGAAGAAATCCAGCTCTTGGGAGAAGGCAGTTGAGTTGGGGCAGGGACTTCTCCTGTCAATGATCTCTCTGCAAGTGATGTGTTCTTTGGGTTGTCAAGAGGATGGGCCCAGACTTGAATCAGTGGTGGCCAGCAACAGGACAAGGGGCAACAGACACAAGCTGGAACACAGGAAATTCCATCTCAACATGAGGAAAAATGCCTTTCCTGTGAGGGTGACAGAGCCCTGGAACAGGAGTCTCCTTCTCTGGAGATATTCAAAACCTGCCTGGTTGTGTTCCTGCTGTGGGTGACCCTGCTTTGGCAGGGGGGTTGGACTAAATGATCTCTGAAGGTCCCTTCCAACCCCTACCATTCTGTGATTCTGGGTTCCTCTGTAGTTTTCTGGAGCTCCCAGGAAAATTTGCCCTTCCAACCCCTACCATTTTGTGATTCTGGGTTCCTCTCTAGTTTTCTGGAGCTCCCAGGAAAATTTAGAGGCTTTAAGCTCTTACTTTGACTTCAGACTATGGTGTGATGCACTTTGCAGCCTGGGCTGTGGTCCTGGGCTCCTGCTTGTTCAGATCAGAGGAGCCTCTCAGAGAGGGCCATGCTGCCTTCTGCCCTGGCTCCCACGTTTCCTTTGTGTGAGAATCAAGGCTTAGGTGGAGTAATAATGAATACCAGCCCTGTCCCCAAAGTACACCTGGGAGGTGACCAGGCATAAATTGGTGTGGGTTAAAGGGTAGGCTTGATCCCAGACGTTACAAGTAGCAAGCATAGTATGGTGGCTGTGTGTAGAAACAGACATGAACAGGGACACTGAGTCTAAGAGGACATAAAGGTGGTCACTGGACAGCATCCCTGTCTGTCTCACTGTGTGTAGAAACAGACATGAACAGGGACAATGAGTCTAAGAGGACATAATGGTGGTCCCTGGACAGCATCCCTGTCTATCTTGTAAAGGTTGATCCATTGGTGTTCCTGAATCCCAGAGGATAATTGAAGGCTACCATTGCTGAAGAGTTCAAAGTGCTTAACAATAGGACAACATCAAGAAAAAATAGTTTTACTGAGAAATTTCAGCTGAATTTTGCTGAGACTGCAGAAGCAACAAGGAGGGGGAGATCCACGCACAGGCAGCTTCACAAGAAATGATATGCATCAGTGTTCTCCAGAGTCTCCCAGGGTGCAGCTGCCGTACCTCAGACTTGCCTTCATTGAGTTTGACTGGTGGGCACAGCACTGGTGCAGTAATGGCCTTGTGCAAATTAATCCTTTCATGGCTGTCACATCAAGCACAGTAAGAGGGAAGAGAAGCCTCTTTCCTTCGAGAAATGGAGGGACTCCATGATGAATGATGGCTGCAGAGGAAAAGGGGAAAATCCTCTCTTATGGTTGAGGACTCTGGAAAGAGGACAAATTTTGGCCTGCCTTTTCCTCCTTGGCTGGGTTCCATGGTGGCATCAACAGTCATGGAGTCAAACTTAGAGGCTTTATACACCAGTACTGCCTGCTGAAATGTCAGGCAGATGGAGAACCATCCACCACATCTCCTGAGGCTGGACCCTGCAGGATGCGTTTGGAAGTGTTTATGTGGACATTTATTTATGAAACTGTAACTGTCATTACAATGGCACTTCTGTGTGTATATCTTTAGAACGCTACTCATAGAAAAACTATTTTTAAAACAAGGACAATTTAAAAATAATTTTAGAACTTCTAATTAAAGCTAAGAAGTTCCAGTATGGAGACTGTGTGCCTAGCATCAGCTCACCAGCGCTGTCCATGCAATACGCTGTTGGTATTTGTGTGATTGGATATTTTTCCCTTTGTTTAGTGAACAGGTGTTGAAGTCCTGCTCCCTTCTCTTCCCCCCCATTATTCATTACTCAGTCCTGGGCTGTGTGTAGAAACAGACATGAACAGGGACACTGAGTCTAAGAGGACATAAAGGTGGTCACTGGACAGCATCCCTGTCTGTCTCATAAAGGTTGATCCATTGGTGTTCCTGAATCCCAGAGGATAATTGAAGGCTACCATTGCTGAAGAGTTCAAAGTGCTTAACAATAGGACAACATCAAGAAAAAATAGTTTTACTGAGAAATTTCAGCTGAATTTTGCTGAGACTGCAGAAGCAACAAGGAGGGGGAGATCCACGCACAGGAAGCTTCACAAGAAATGATATGCATCAGTGTTCTCCAGAGTCTCCCAGGGTGCAGCTGCCGTACCTCAGACTTGCCTTCATTGCGTTTGACTGGTGGGCACAGCACTGGTGCAGTAATGGCCTTGTGCAAATTAATCCTTTCATGGCTGTCACATCAAGCACAGTAAGAGGGAAGAGAAGCCTCTTTCCTTCGAGAAATGGAGGGACTCCATGATGAATGATGGCTGCAGAGGAAAAGGAAAAAAATCCTCTCTTATGGTTGAGGACTCTGGAAAGAGGACAAATTTTGGCCTGCCTTTTCCTCCTTGGCTGGGTTCCATGGTGGCATCAACCGTCATGGAGTCAAACTTTGAGGCTTTATACACCAGTACTGCCTGCTGAAATGTCAGGCAGATGGAGAACCATCCACCACATCTCCTGAGGCTGGACCCTGCAGGATGCGTTTGGAAGTGTTTATGTGGACATTTATTTATGAAACTGTAACTGTCATTACAATGGCACTTCTGTGTGTATATCTTTAGAACGCTACTCATAGAAAAACTATTTTTAAAACAAGGACAATTTAAAAATAATTTTAGAACTTCTAATTAAAGCTAAGAAGTTCCAGTATGGAGACTGTGTGCCTAGCATCAGCTCACCAGCGCTGTCCATGCAATACGCTGTTGGTATTTGTGTGATTGGATATTTTTCCCTTTGTTTAGTGAACAGGTGTTGAAGTCCTGCTCCCTTCTCTTCCCCCCCATTATTCATTACTCAGTCCTGGGTCCTTTATACCGAATGCTGTTCAAGACTTGCTCTGAAGACATAATCATTCATTTTGTCTTGGGACTTTTCTCTTTTACAGTATTCATTTGAGTGCTTCCGATGTATTAATGAACTTATCTTCACACTCACTTTGCAAATGCCTTCTCCCCTGTGTCACCTGAGGGATATTTCTCTCTGTCATAGACTTGGCATACATATGATGCCAAGAATAAGAAATAAGACTCAGCAGTCAGCCATTTTAGAGAGAGGCTCTTCATGTTGCCCTGCAACACAAGTGGTCCTTGTCCAGGAGAACTTGTTGTGGCCTTATCTGCAAAGTTAAAAACTTAGCATTGACTCAGTAGTCAGGTCGCCTCTTCAGTCTTCTCCCTGATAAAATTGCTGAGATGATGGCTTCTATTGCAAGGTTTGTTTTTCATTGCTGTGCCATTTTTTGTGGCCCTTCTGTCCAGTATCTTCACATCCTTCTCAGCAGTGTTCTTACCACACTGTGTACAGCTTGGTGTTCCCCAGAGCCTGACCCCATGTTGACTCTAAGAAGCCTTTTTCTTCCCCAGATATCAGGCTAACAACTGAAGATGGGGCCTGAGAATAAAAATGTTAGACAAACTTGAAAATAACTTGCCCTATAAAGTACACAATGAGCTATTTAAGCCTTGAATAACTAAGAAAAAAGAAAGCATAAAGAGAGCATAAAGCAAAAACAGCATAAAGAAACTTCCATAAGTGTCCTTTCCTCTAGCAGGGATGTGGTTGGAAATATTTCCTCTCTATTTCCATCCCAAACCAGTTGTGTTGGAAGTGGTCCATTCCGGGTTGGGCGAAACCAGCTGATTAACTCACAGCCAGCTCCCAAACCAGTGATTAGAAACCACGTCTAGCAAACCTTATCCCCGAATCTGCTGCTCTCCTGCCCCTCTCCCAGGGAATTGGCTGCTCTTCCTGGGGCAGCGCCTGCCGATCCTTATCCTAAATTCTGACTCTTCACTACATTCTCTGTGTTGAGTTACCCCCCAGCTCCCGTCAGTCAATAAAGAAATCAGGCCATAACACAAACTCCATTCTTTTAAAAAGAAGCGAAGCACTTGGGAAGGCTGGAGCTTCAAGCACATCATAAGCAACTCTTGTGCTTATTATTTAAGGCGGTGTTTGTGTCTGAGACGCAGACAAAACCACCTTGATCTTACATAGGCATAAACTCCATGCATCCCTTAGGCTTTAATACAAATATACACTACAAACCCTGCTTTCTGAAGTGCCTCCCATGTAAACATCTGGCAGTGGTGAGCATGAAGCAGATGAAAGCTGTGGTAAGTCAGGGAAACACGTACAACTGCCTTTTATACACTATGTCAGCAGTATTTTAAATAGCAGCTATAACGTAACTCTGGAAAATGTGTGTTTAACCTCATGTTGTGAAGTTACCAATTTTTTTTATTATTTTTTTTTTTTATGCACTATAGGTCAGTTGGAAGTGAATTTCATTATCTGTATTCATAATTAGAAAACAAAGCTTGGTCTCTTTATTTGGATAATTGTATGTGCGGCTGAGCAAGAAGAAAAAAAACACAAACCAAAGGTAGCGGAAAGATTTATTCATGACTTAGAAACATGTAGTAATTCACATAGATAAGGAGATGTTTACTCAAAAGACAAATCAAAAGCAAACACAAAAAACCCTGAGAGCTGTGTGCTCTTGGCAGGGAAGCCAGTAATGATTATCAAGTGCATGAGTCTCAGTATGAAATTATAGGCTGCGATTTAACAGATGTGCTGCAGCAATTTGAACCTTCCTGATTTCTTGGCATTTTATATTTTGACCACCTCAGTTCCACACAATTTAAAATGAAATCCTAGAAACATGCGAAGCCAGAGCATCTCAAAATAACCCGTGACTAGGCCTGTAGTGAAGGAAAAAAAGGACTCGAGGAGCCAAATAATCTGTTTTCAACAGGACCTACAGTATCTGGCCTTCAGCTGATGATGTGACTGCGCAAAAATTTCACAGGTGTCCTGTATAAAGATATTTAATTGCACTATATTATCCAGCCACTAGATGTCTGCATACTATAGAGCTTCAGGCAAGGTTTGTTCCCCAGCATAAAAGGCAAACAAAGAAAATTCATATCTGTGGATGTCTCTCTCTGTATCATAATCCGGCATCTGTTTTTTCTGACCCGTGCCTGTTCAAGGAAGGATCTGTGGGCAAAGAGATACTTTGCAAGAAGAATTATGTGTATGAAAATTGAGGCTAGTTTCTATTAACAACGAAAACAAAGCTGTAGATTAAGCCATTCGTCGAGATCGCATCTACTCTGATAATATTCACAAATAAACGCCGGAAATCAAATCCAAATTGCCGCTACCTAAGCTGGCATGAATTCCAATTAGGCAGGTTGTGTGGTGCCACGAAGCAGCAGTAACGAGCAACAGAGACAGCGGCAAGTCGAAGGCCGTGGTGGCGACGTCCCTGGGAGCCAGGGGGGCTACAAAATCATTCCTGTGGCCCCAGTGGGTGCTGGGCACACTGGTGACTCCAGGAACCACTCTCCTGGCATCACTCCGAGATCTCTGCGGTGCTGGGGCTGGGGGTAGCGAAGCCACCAGTGGCTTTGAGGAGCACCATAAGTCCCGGTTCTGGTTTGCCTCAAACTCTTCAGGGAGTCCTGAGTAAGTGGAACTCATTTATTTGATTTTAACACAATCAATGCTGTTGGGAAACTCAGAACTGAGAGCTGCGAGCGCTGTGAGTGCAGGTATGGCCCCCAAGGGCTTCTCTCTTAATAATAAAGATAAAGTAATAATTTATTATGTTAAAGCAATGAACACATCTCTTCCAAAGAATAGGAGAGCCCAGCCTAAGTGCCCACTGCACGGGCAGATGTTTACATACCAGTTTGGCATAAACTCTATTCTCACAGGATTTCCCCAAGGCACAACGATCAGCAGCCCTTCCTCGGTGCTCGCTGGGCTGAAATGCCAGGAATGGGATGGTGAAAAAATTCCTCTTCTTTCAGGGCTTTGGACCACCTGGAAAGCAAGTATTGCTTGAGTTCAGCCACCCAGCCTCAGAGGTCCCTGTTGTCTGCATTCAGGGTCTGGGGTTCACTGAACTTTGTGAAGGTTTGTGAAAATGACTGGTTTACACGAAAGAACTGCCTGTGATACCTCAAATGATCACCACGATAGAGGCAGATTAACCACGGCCTGTAACCCTTAAGTCTGAACCCTGCCTCCTCCTTCCAAGGCCTCCTGACACCTCTGTCATGTTGCTTTTGTTTGCTTGCTCCAAGGTACAGCTTCCTCTTGCTTCTCTTGATCAGACACCTTCCCTGGCTGGTGTGGCTTCTTTCCCAAATGCATTTAGTAGCAGGTGGCTGCAGAGCACAGCTGCTTTATGTGTGCTACTAGATATTATATTATTTACCCCTTCCCAAAAGGATTTGAGTGCTGTATTATGTTCAGGCTTTCCCTGCTTCTTTACATCTCTTGGTTAGTTAATCAAGTAACAGCTCCTAAATCCAGTTTCTCATTAACGAAATTGAATCTAATATTAAGGATTCGTTCTCATTTTAGAGTTGATTACCATAATTGTGGTTAGTGTTCCATCACAATTAACTTTGTTTTTAATCACTAAAAGGCTAACAAGCTCATTTCACACCCTTTTCATTTGGTAAATGCAGAGAAGGAAGGCATGATTGGCGTCTTGCAGTTAAGAGCTGGAGAAACTTTCTTTCACTGTCCATAACAGTGAGTGTCAGATTCATGAAGCTGAGGGACAGAATTACGAGGACCCTTTTGTGGTTTTAAGAAGTGAAGGTGCAACTGATACGTTCCCATTGCCACTTCTCTTCGAATTACGAGGAGAGGCTGAGGGACTTGGGTATTTTTAGTCTGGAGAAGAGAAGGCTGAGGGGGGATCTGATCAATGCCTATAAATACTTAAAGGGTGGGTGTCAGGAGCATGGGGCCAGTCTTTTTTCAGTGGTGCCCAGGGACAGGACAAGAGGAAATGGATGCAAACTTGAACATAAGAAGTTCCATCTAAACATGAGGAGGGACTTCTTTACTTCGAGGGTGGCAGAGCCCTGGAAGAAGCTGCACAGAGAGGTGGTGGAGTCTCCTTCTCTGGAGACATTCAAAACCCACCTGGACATGTTCCTGTGCAACCTGCTCTGGGTGGACCTGCTTTGGCAGGGGGTTGGACTAGATGATCTCCAGAGGTCACTTCCAACCCCATGTGATTCTGTGATTCTGTGTAATTCTGCAGAATTTTGTGTCCATTCATGTGGGTGCTAAACTGTAGCATTCATTGCATTTCTGCATAGTAATTTTTTTTTTTTTAATTCACAAAAATCCTGAAATTATTTTGGGTGGATGATTTGTCTTGAGAGAAGTGCCTACAATGTGCATAGTCTTGGGGGGGTCTCAAAAGTAAGGAGCCAGCGAAGCCCTTGGAAGATGGGTCTTTGTTTTACCTGTAAGGAAAATGCCCTTTTTTATATTTCTAGTGTTTTTCTGAACCAGAATGAATTCTTTATTTATCTTAGTATATCCTAAATTATCAAGGCTTCAAATTTCATCCAGTTTATTCACACTCTCTAGGACTTTTGCTATATTAGCTAAATTTCTCTTTTCATTTACCCTCCAGCTCCTTTCTAGACCAACCTGTATTCTACTTTTGTGGGTTTTTTTTAATAATTGTTTTTATTTCTCAAAGAGAGAGAATAAAAAAAAAAGGAATAAAGGTTGTTTTTTGAGAAAGTGTCTGGCAGTTGTCCTGTAAATGAAGAGAGTGATAATGTGTGGTCACATTACTGTGTCTGAGCAGGAGAGACTTTGCGATCTCAAACAGACACCTCGTCTTGCTAATTAGCCAGTTAGAAAAGAGCAATCTGGTATTACTTTGGTAATCTTTTTATATAGAAATACATTTATATAAATGATGAGACTGCTTTTACAGTTTTCTTAATAATGCTGCTTTCCCACCAATTTTTAAGAAGGAAGAACCCAAATACCTTCAATTTTGGCAAGCTCATTAGGCAACAAGAGACCAGGCGATGAGATATCCCTGTCTCCTTCACTTTCCGTAAGTCCCTTTCACTAGCAGCCAGAAGAGAAAAAAAAGTCAAAACATGGTCTCCTTCTCACCAGTGAATTCCAGCTGACATTTTATCTGTGATGGACATCTACATGCAAGGGTAGAGCTGTTGTCACCCAAACCGAAGCTGTTGCACCTGTAAGAGGAGGACATTTAACTAGAGGAAGGAAAGGAGTTAGAAATCTGTCAAGTCTAAATCTGCTCTCAGGAGTTTTTCAATTACTAATTTAATGAGATCATGTGGTATTTTTTATCTCCTTAGTCTCTTAAATTTTCTTTCATTAGATTTTAATGAGATTTTCCTCATCTCCTCCAGATAGAGTCCTCCCATTTTATCAGTGCACTCTTCCTGTTTGTTTCCAGCTGCACAGCCTTACGTTCAGAGCTGTAGTAAAAATATATTCAAAGTCCATATGTGCAATCCAGACTGACTTCACCAGAGTGACTTGCAATATACTTGTGATCAGCCAAGATAAAAATGGAAAGTTGCACTCTATCTGGCCTGGTCTTCATAAAATAGACCACAAATTTTCACCCAGTAGTTCCTTCGTCAAGTTGAAAAGCTTGCATTGACCTTCTGCCTGGTCTTGAATTACCTTTAATCCGTACTCTCAATGCTTTACATCTGGCACTGTGTGGAACTGTATTTGCATTACACGCAGTTTTGCACATAGTTTTCACATCTTTTGTTTCATGTGCTTTTTAAAGCAAGATCTCGTCCTTTTTTGCTCATCAGCTTTCCTCCAGCTTTTATACTTTTTCCTTTTTTCCTAGGTTCTTTCTGTCACTTACCATTTCTGTCAACAGGGCGTCAGATCTGTGCGTTCCTGGATCATCCCGTGGTACAAATCTGATCTGAATGAGGCACGGGCATATTTCTGATGAAATAGCCAGAGTACAGGGTATGGATATATGCCAGGCTTTATCCCAACTGTGGGTAAACAGATGATGTGTATTCAGAATAAAATAAGAGTGGGCAGGATGAGCTAAAAACTGATCTGTCAAGACAGATTGAAGTTGTACTAAGAACTCAAAATATTTGGAACAAATTTGAACTGACAGACTGAAGTTGTTTTAGTGTTTTGTGTCATATGGCCACAGGGTTTTTGATCTTGTAATAAGCATCTTAAAACGGGTTTACCATCTTGTCTAACTACAGCCTCAGTAGCACCAATGTCAGCCAAGTGATAAACTTCCTGCTATTAAGACCAGGAAGAATCCTTCTGGTAATTTCACCTGAGCTCTGAATGACTCAAAGAGTGGAATTTCCTTCATTAATTCACTTTGTGTTCAATAACGTCCCGTCGTTCTTTAATATCAAGGCCTCATGATAGAAAATATGTGAAGCATCCAGTAATACAGTGGTGTTTGGCCGATACAGTCAACACATCATCTAGGCAGGATGTGTACCTTGAGTCACTCTTTCACTCTGCACCTTCGCAAACCCTTCAGCTTAGAAACAGCCAACCTCAACCTGAGCCTTGGCACTCCCCGAGTCCCCTCCTTTCAGAGGGTATTTAGCCCACCACACCGGTCCATACTGTGCTGTAGGGAAGGCTGGTGAGATGTTCTTTCCCTGGACGTTGGTCCCAGCTGCCCAACTCGCCCCTGGAGCATGGTACGAGTGGGTTCCTCTGCTCTTCCCCTTCTGGGAAACTGTGCTCTAGGAGTCAGGGGTGCAGTCCTATGGACTGAGGAGGAGAAGTCACTTGTTTAGACCTTGCCAGGAGACAATACAGCCTGTTCCCTCTTGCCAGCAGAGACGGGGCAGAGAGTAAGTGTGTTGCTTGGCTCGGCTCAGCAGCCCTCTGCTCCCCTGGTGCTGGCAGACAGATAGCCACCAGCAGAATGGAAAGAGGAGCTTAGGCAAGTGCTGGTCTATAGCCACCAGCAGAATGGAAAGAGGAGCTTGGGCAAGTGCTGGTCTTATCAGGGAGACACAGGCATCATCTGCCCGCGCTCAACCTGCCTGTGAGTGGGCTCCCCTGCCATTGCCATGAGACAAGGCGAGTGGTGTGGCTGCCAACGCCAGCCTGGCTGGGAGATGGGGGCTGCCAGTGCTGCCTCCCGCATCTGGCCGGTGTCTGTGGCTTAGGGTAAGGCTCCAGCTGGGGATGAGAGATGGCTGTGGCTGATGGTTGCCACCCTGGGTAACTCCACTGCCTGCTGCTTGCCAGCTGAGATCTGCATTCGGCCATTGGAGGCAGACCACTCTTGCAAGGGTTTAGCAGGCTTGGCACATTCAGGGCTCACGTCTCAGCCAGGCACAAGATGGAGATGCAGTCTAAGAGAGCACCACCAGCCCTGGAGACTCCAAAAGGGATCAACCTAAGGAAAACCTTCTCCAGCCTTGCCAGGGGAAAGACAGAAATGATGCTGAACTCCGAATTTTACGAGATAAAAGTTGTCCCTGCTCATTCGTATACCTGCAGATTAGGTATACAATTAGGGGGGCAGTTGAGTGAGAAGATGAGAAGGAAAACACGTAGGACATAAATTAATCAAAACAGAATCTTTCCTGTCACTGCAACCAGGTGATGGGTCTTAAGCAAAGGGCCAAAAAAGGATGCTGACCACTTCCCACAAGGACACAGAAATCACTTTGTGGATGCACTGGAAGTGACAAAGATCTTTTTACTTTTAAAAGTTTTAAATAAAATTGTTACATGGGTGATTGAAGACATATAGAAGAGTTTATGTACTTCTTGGGAAAAATGTTTATCCTTTTCTACCCACTTCCAGTGCATAAAACCCCTTGATCTGATTGTGTAAGGACTGTATTATAACACTTTTCTCCTTAAATCACTGAGTCATCTGTGTAATCCACTAAACAGTCCACCTCTGCACATTCAGGCATCATCTTACAGAAATAAGTTTTCACTCTTTCTTGCTCCTGTTAGTCCTTTGGCTCCAGCTGCAGGATGAATGGGTCTGTTCTCTTTTTCTGATTTGCAGATCTCCAGGATGTGTGCTTTTAAACAAGAATTATCTCTTTATTTCCCGTTTTCCAGGTACTGGAGAATCAGTAGGGATGGTCCAAACACTACACTTCTTCAAAGCTCTGTTCAGGACCTGTCTCTTACACAGTACCTCAGGCAAATTATCTCTGACCAGTAATAATGGTCTGGAAGCTATTTATTGTCTGCTTGTCATGTTTGTTACATACTTGCACAAGTTTTCTTCTTGCCACAGCTGTAGTAAGACATTCCAGTACCCAGAGTGTCTAATAATTCGCCCTTCTAATAATGCAGTTTGATTTGTTCAAGTACTTAAATGCTCAAATAAATAAGTAAATATTAGAGTTGTGGGAACTACTTATTGATTGCTCACAGCAAGTTACTAGAAAATGACGTTGTTTCTGCCTGGCCATGTGGTCAGTCACTTGAAAAAGGGATTGCTGGTATGGCTGGAAATGGGTGGCCTCAATGGTACCTGCAGCCAGATCACCTCTGTTTTGGGAGAAAAGGGCAGAGCCACCCCAGTGGCCCTGATGGGCCTTTTGGAGGTCTGAAGTTTCACTGCTGGAAGGACTTAATGGAAGAGCTTGATCCTTCCTGGGTCACTGAAGGAGGACTGTAAAGGAGTAGCCAAAATAATGATTCATCCTCCCTCCTGTGTGCCCTACTTGGGTGAAGTCTGATGGGGCACCTTCAAGCAGGTTTGACAGGAGCACTTCCTCCCAGAAGAGGTCTCCTCTTAGCATACATGAGCCTGTTGCTGCTGTAAAGACACAAGGAGGTTGACCTGCACTGTCTAGTCCTACCCCAGCACTGAGGCAAGGGTAGCTGATGGGTGTCTAACCTGCGTTGGAGAGCTTCCCATGTGAGCCTTGCCTGTCACCTTAGAAAGCTTTTCCTCTGGGTTACCACTCTGAGCTTCAGTGCCCATGTCCCTCTACTTTGCCCCCATCCTTCTTGTATCCTTCAGGATATGGACACAGTAGTGCAACAGGGTACCATGAGGACTGGGGGCTCCCTGGGGTGGCAGGGCAGGGACTGGCAGCCCATCCTGTCCCACCACCTCAGTCAGGAGCAGCAAGGGGCAGCCCTTGTCCCGGCATCAGGCACCTCCCTGGGAACAAGGACAGGCCTCAGGCAGAGACCCAGAAATTTGTCCCGTTTCTAACAACCTGTCACCTATGTCAAGGTTGTGATGTCATCTGCCAACAGTCCTCTCCTCTGAAGAAAGCCTCCACTATTTTTCACTTGGGACACTTTGTTTTGTTTAGTCTGTAATCTCTGGTACAGAGAAACCACCATCCCACCCAAAGACTGTGGTTCAAGTGATGACCAGATGTTACTGTTCCCACCTGGCAACACCTCCCCATGGTTCCTGGTGCCCCACTTTCCTGTCCTCTCTGCCTCCCTCCCGGGGTTCACCTCTGAGGACAGAAAATCCACTCTCTGGGACTGAGAAAACTGCAGGGCTTAATTTCATGGGCCTCATCAAAGTGTCTTGGAAAGAAAGCTCCCACCTGGCAACACCTCCCCATGGTTCCTGGTGCCCCACTTTCCTGTCCTCTCTGCCTCCCTCCCGGGGTTCACCTCTGAGGACAGAAAATCCACTCTCTGGGACTGAGAAATCTGCAGGGCTTAATTTCATGGGCCTCATCAAAGTGTCTTGGAAAGAAAGCAGCTGATTAAGCAGTAACTAATCCCTCTTTGTTGTTAGAGTGAAAAATAGTACACTAAAACATTTTGTATGTTGTCCATCTCCTGAAGTTAAAAGCGTAAAAAAGAAGAAAAGTGATTAACTATGTTTTGGGTAAAACAGAAACCCTCCTGATTAGAAAAGGAGCTATTTACACGTGCTCCTCAGATGATCACATGCTAGCCAATTTTAAATTAATATCATTTCCCCCCTATTTCATAGCTCTTTCTTCATTCCTTGTGCACGTTATTAATTCGTAAGTGACACCATCCTGCTCACTGGCTTCCAGCGGTGAGGAGGAGCAGCACCTGGGATGCTTGGGAAGAAGAAGCAGGGAGAGGTGAGGGGACCTCACGGTGCTGCTTCTCAGTGGCAGGGATGTCACCTTCTGTGCAGTCAGGCTCATCCATCCTAGTGGAAAACTGCTTCAATAATCATTACTTTGTCCTGTTTGCATTAAATACAGAGTAGGGTGTATCTTCCCATCTATATTACCCCCCCCTCTCCCCTGGTGGGGTTTTGCCACCTGTGCCTGCCCCGAGTGCCAGCACTTCATAAGGGCTACTGTGGCTTTCTCGGGCACGAGAGTCCCTCTGGGGAAAATGAACCACAACCGAGACTTACACAACTTTGCTTCTGTTCCACAAAAACGTAATAGTCTGAGGTGGCAGGATGGCATGGAGGGGTGCTAACGGAGACCTGTGGTGTGATCATGCCCTCAGCCCTTCCAATTCATACAGTGTACAACCTCATGGCTAGCAGCCCATCCCAGGGCACCCACCGTAGGGTGGAGGTGATTTTCTGCTCTCCAGTGGCTTCTTCTGGATGCTCTTGCCCTTCAGGTCTCCTCTGTTTAAGCAGGGAAAAAGTGGCTCTAAGACATGAAGACAGAAGCTGGAGTTCTTTGCACACCCAACTGATGTTTCCAAGTGCTGCCACCAGAGGATGTACCAAGCACATTTTTGCTGGATCAACACATAAACAGATTAAAATAGCCAGATTTACCAGCAGAGGTAGCATAACTTCTGTATAGACACAGGAAATTTCAGTGTAAACAACAGTTCATGAAAAAGAGACAATACATAGAGAGAGGCAAGGAAGTTACGCACTGTATTTTCTGATGCATTTACCCCACCAGCTCTTAAATCATTAACATATTAAATGGTAAATGCATTTCTGATTTCTTTAATACATCACTAATACTGGGAATATCTGGGCTAGGCCACTTCCAGTGTTTAATGCAGTTTCTTGCAAAGACAGCAGCCATTTTGATGGTTGAATATTTTTCATTGCAGTAATTCATCTTCTAGATCTGGGGTAGTCAGCAATTTAGGCACCAGGCAGAATAAGGAGTGTTCAAAGAGACAATGGCTACTAGACTGAAGCACTGACTCAAAAGCCATTTGAAAAATGGTTGCTATAAAAAGAATGGGAAGAGCATCAACTGTAGATAACAAGACAGAATTTAAAATTGGTGTTTTAGAGAAAGATCTGTAATCTTCTCAAAGAGCAATGTCAAAGATTACTTAGCAGTTACATCCTGTATCAACAAGAAAGTATACACTTTTAACCAAAAACTAATCAATCTCCTCCCAGTATTTTTCCCCCTTATTACAGGCACAGTATATTTCTAGGAAGCCACAGGTATGCTTCAGAATGTACATTCTGAAAGTGTATAATGTAGCGAAACATTCAGGAATACACATTCTGCATTAATTCTTTTCAGAGTTCATTAATGGTCTGTCTCTGATGATTCAGTGTCTGGTTCAGTGGCCAACCACCCCATACAGTGGAACAGATATCTGGGCTAGGCCACTTCCAGTGTTTAATGCAGTTTCTTGCAAAGACAGCAGCCATTTTGATGGTTGAATATTTTTCATTGCAGTAATTCATCTTCTAGATCTGGGGTAGTCAGCAATTTAGGCACCAGGCAGAATAAGGAGTGTTCAAAGAGACAATGGCTACTAGACTGAAGCACTGACTCAAAAGCCATTTGAAAAATGGTTGCTATAAAAAGAATGGGAAGAGCATCAACTGTAGATAACAAGACAAAATTTAAAATTGGTGTTTTAGAGAAAGATCTGTAATCTTCTCAAAGAGCAATGTCAAAGATTACTTAGCAGTTACATCCTGTATCAACAAGAAAGTATACACTTTTAACCAAAAACCAATCAATCTCCTCCTTTATTTTTCCCCCTTATTACAGGCACAGTATATTTCTAGGAAGCCACAGGTATGCTTCAGAATGTACATTCTGAAAGTGTATAATGTAGCGAAACATTCAGGAATGCACATTCTGCATTAATTCTTTTCAGAGTTCATTAATGGTCTGTCTCTGATAATTCAGTGTCTGATTCAGTGGCCAAACACCCATACAGATCAAGCCGTTAAAAATATATTTTTAATTAATTATTTGTCACCTCACTCTGAAATGAAAATAACTCTTTACAGGAGTTTTGTCTTCCGTGGATAAACTGAGTTTTGTGGTTGTGATCCCTTCCCAGAACTGACTGTGACTAGTTAACTTATTTATGCCTCTGTGTCCGTTTAGGCACAAAGTCTCATTTAATAACTTCAGGAGTTGTTAACTTTCTAAAACAAGCTGTTTTACTCAGTACATGTCTTGTCTGTATTATGATAAACAAACACGAAATCAGATGGGTTAAGAAAAAACCCAGTGGTCTGTGCTGAAGCCTGCAGAGAAGAGTTTCTCTGGATATGCGGTAAATTGCAATTATCTTTTTTTGAATGGGCTTGTCAGTATAAAAATTAGCAGAATGATTTTCCTTCAGTTGCAGTGCTCACAACATCTGCAATTGCTGTAGTAGAAAGCAGTGGATGAACAGATCCATCTTCCATATTGTAAATACAATCAGGTTCTTTCAGCTGGCAGCATACTGGGGGTCATTTTTAAACCAACCATATACTTTTTTCGGTTATTGGTACTATCAGTAGCCACTTACCCCTGTCAATTTGAACTCAGCATGCAAATGGCAGGAAGCTTGAATGTTGCAGTAAATAAATTTATTACGCAGCCAATTACAAAACGAGTATTTCTGTTATGTCTTCCTAATAGCAACCAAGCAAATCCTAAGTACTTTTTCATACTCTTGTCTTCTCAAGGCCGGTGTTAAGTATCCGACCCTGACATCTGGAGGTCCTGGCAGACCTGTAACATATCAGGTGCCTTGATCATTTCCTCTGAAAGTGGGAAGTTGCTCTTTACCCTCTGTCTCTGTAAGAGCAGACAGAGAAAGAATTTGGGGTGCTTGGCCATCCAAGTCCCTGCTCACACTTTGGCCCAAGCAGTTCACAAGCCGTCATTGGAAGCTTCTTATGGTATGTTCTTGGAAATCCCTTAGCTCTGAGAAGTTAGGATATAACATCCCTACACTTGACTGCCTTTGAATATTTGTTTTCTTTATTTGAAGAATACAAAAGGAAATCAAACATATCATAGGAGTCTTGTAGCTAAGTATACACAACTGAGCAAGCAAAACTCAATCAACACATAAGGCACAGAGGAAGAACACAGTTCAAATATTAGTATTTTTCTGTTGTTCAAGCCTGTCCAGTCCTGATTCATGCACAGATGCCAACATACTGGCATAGGGGGGAAAATATCCTCTGAATTCATGGGAAACTCTGTGCCCAGCTGCATCCCAAGCAAGTCCACCACAGCCAGAACCACTGGATAAGCAGACACCAGAGGCTCTACAGTGAAGAGATTGCATCTGAGAATCCTGTTCGTGAAGACACCAGAGAGCCAGACACATCTGGTCTTGTCCAGCCATTCCTTGCAATGAAGCCTTTGCTGTTTGCTGCCACCATGGACCCAGCCTGAAGTCCCACACCTCTGGAGTCTCCATCTGAGACTCAAAGCAGCACAACATCCAGAGGAGCCTGTAGGTAGGGCTCAGGAATCCTGGAGCTCCCTCCTCTCTCCTGCTGAACCATACCTACCTGATATTTTGGCCTGATCCAAATCATGGTCCTCAGGAGCATCCAACACAGTAGTACGGCAATGAGGTATACCCCCACCCAGGATACAATAGATGAGACAATACCCAAGAAACTCCTTCACTCCAGCAAAAGGTGCCAGACAGAGCTGGTTGGAGCAGCCTTTCATCCTGGAAACACTTTTAGCTCTGGGGTTTAGATATATGCCCCTAAAATCAGATTTCTTTCATGACTGTGATGTCAGAAACCTCCAAAGTGTTTTCAGTTTTCTTGCTGTGGGAGATTTCAGTTGTACTTCATGTGGTCTCTGCCTCTGTAGTGGACATATCTGGAGCCAATTTCTGGTGTGTAGCTTTATCCAAAACCTCACTGCAATCACTAGCACTTTTGAGTCATCTCAGATGGGTGGCTGACGGGAAGCTGCCTGGTTACATGAGTTTTAACACATCTTTAGGCTAATTCTGAGACCCAAATCCAAAATCTGCTAGAACATGCAAGGACATCATGTGGATTTATGATCTTTGCTTGAGGACTCTGGAGCTGTAAACCAATGAATGGATTACAATGAGATAAATACAGTATTTTCTTCTGCCAAATGCAATTCTGTCCTGATACTTTTCATTGCATTATTTAATTGAAAGCAGCTCCCATTTTGCTCAACCCAGCAATTTGAAAGTTTAAGAGATAAGCCACACTTCTTTGTTTGAATATACTGTCAAATGTATTTGAAAATAAAATGCTCAATCACGATAATGTTAAGCCTGTTCCTTATGTTTGTGGGTTTAAAATGTTAAACCTAATAATACTCCTTCTTTGAAACAGGGCCAATCCTGCTTCACTTGAAGTCAATGGGAATTTTGCCAAAGACTTAAATGAAAGCAAGGTTGGGGCCTATATATTAGCTTCAGGCTTTAGGACTCCACAGGAGCCCAGAACTTCCACTTTCTGGAAATTGAATATTTCCAACTGCACTGAGCTGTCTGATTGCAAATTGCTGCCACATCTCAAAAAAAACATTAAAACGAACACCGACAAAGAGTGGAGTATTTTTTTTTTTTTTTTGTATTGCTGCCAGATTCTGAAGTTTTAAAGCAACAGTGATAAACTGGAAAAATACCTTCTTTTTCTGGAACAGTTGCATTTCTCAAAGACATGAGACACAGCACCAATCCTGCAGGCAGATAGATAGAAGGAGAATTGCAAAGCACAGGTACCGTCTGCTTGTCTTCAGTGCCTGGGAGCCCCCCTACACAAAGTAGCCGGGTAGCAGTAGCTGCTGTAGCTACTTTAAAGATTTCTTGAAGAACAGTGTCTTTTAACACATTATTAGAAAATTATGGGTATGTTTTTATAGTACTGATCTTCTTTATTTTGACAGAACGGTTCAGAAGGAAGGGTAAGAATGTTCTAAACACTTTTGTTGCCAATTCTAATCAAATTAATTTAATAAACTCTTTCTCGGTTATTATGAAATCCTAATAAACTCAGTAGGCAGATGAAAGATGAAAGCTTAACCTGACATAGAGAATGAACAGTTCTTTCAGCACTCAGTTCTTTTGAATTAACAGTCAAAATAGCTCATGGAAAATAGTTACTGTATTTCGACCAGCACGTTATGAAACTCCAAGTTATTCCAACCAGTGTTTTAATTATGGCCTGAGTATGCAAGCAAACATGAAGAAAAACAAGAGAGAGACAGGACCAAACACACTACCTTACTTATTCTTCCAATTTAAGATGTCAGTCTCCCCAGGCACTGAATTAATCTCCCGGTTTTGGAGAGGCTTCCTCCCTCTCTTCATTTAGTGAACAGAGAGCTCAGAGACAAATCAAGTGCCTCAGTGACACAGTGTCACTGTCCCTCTGTGCCTCGTTTCCCAGAACCAGCACACCTACAGGGCTCAAGCTCAGGGTTTATCTGCAAAGGAGTTCAGAAAAATTGCGAAGATACTTCAGAAATCATAGAATCACAGAATGGTTTGGTTTGGGTTGGAAGGGACCTTTAAAGATCATCTAGTTCACCCCCCTCCCCCGCCCATGGATTGGTACATGCCATAAAAATATTAGATTTTACCCATGCTTTCTTTTTTTTGTACATGATTTCAACACAGAGGAACACTAAAACTCATGTTCTGATTGCTGTGATGTACCACAAGCCATGGTTTGTCTCCCTCCTCCCCACAATCTTGAGGAATTAGTATACCCACCCTTGAAAAAAAACCCAACATCTCACAAACAACTGAGCAGCTCCGCACCCTTTGCAGGGAAACTTAGAGAATTCATCCTTTCCTTTCCTTTACTGATACCACAGTAAGTGGGGCCTCTTTTAGAGGCTCGGAATATCTACAGCTCCAATAGCCTGTGAGTACTTTTGAACAGAAGCACCTCCTGAAAACCAGCATAACACGTCTTTGTGGAGTTCTTTCCACGGCAGGATGTGCATTTGCAAGTTCAATTTGAAGCGTATTAAAAGTGCATCATTACATCTTTCTATGAATTATACCTATGCCAGAATAATTCCGGCTTACTTTGGACGGATAACGATGGATTTGTTTTATTTATCTGGGAAAGATGGAGGTTGGGGTACAATGTAGTGGTTAAATAATTGCCAAGTCACCATAAAGACATTACTCTCTTTAACGTGCACAATCGTACATTCAGTCAACTGACGATACAAGCCAAGCAGAACTAATCAAAACATTGGAGGTGGGCGCTCGCTGCCAGCGTCTCTCTCGCATTTACCAGACAAGCTATTTACAAACCTAGGATGTGAGCTACTTAAGTGTGAGTGAATTGAGTTTTAAAAATAAAATGTAGCTGAAATGAAGTAAAAACGTTCACTAAGGAGAGCTGGAGTTACAGGCTGTCCACAGATTGGATTTTCAGTAGGCAGATCCTTCACCAGTGATAGCATCTACACTTCTAGGCTGTTTGCTGCCCTTCTAAAGCCCAAATATCCATTGTTAGTGAGAAATGGATGTTATCACTAGATTTCCCAAAATCTTAGAAAACACGGCTGAAAAATAACCTCTGGAGTTCATCTGCCCACCTCCTCAGCAGGATCAGCTGTACCTGAACTTCTCCTTGGGGATGTTTACCCAGACTGCTATCATTTGTCTCGTGTTGTAGCCCGAGACCCCGTGAGCTGACCCAGATCTCTTCAGCTGATTCCTCCAAGGTGACACTGGATGTGATGTCTTTAGGTGATCTCATCAGTTCACCTGTAGAAACATAAATGTGTTTGTTACATGTGATATCAGCAAGGAAAAAAAAAAAAAAAGGTAAAGGAAATCTGCTAGTGAAACTCACCAAATTAGAAGGAAGATTGTCAGGGTTAGCTAGATCTATAGACCTGATTTTCTTTTAGTGGCAATCAGTTGCCCTTTCATTTTGGGCAGAAGTCCCTGGGTTTGTGGCTCTCTGGGGAGCTGGCATGTCTTTGAGTACAGAGATGGGGCATGTGGAGCTGATGGCACTTGTGTGGTACTTCTGCCTGCCATCTTGACAGACAGAGGTCCTGCAGGTGTTTCTGCACGAGAGCTGCCCAGGGCACACAACACGCTTCAGAGTCACTGTGCAGGCCACGTCCACCAGCCTGGATTTGATATTTTGCTATCCCTCAAGTAAGAAATAGTCAAAAAGCAGGAAATGGGATGATATTTTGCTATCCCTCAAGTAAGAAATAAAGCCAAAAAGCAGGAAATGGGAAAAACAGTCTGTAAGTTCTTTCAGCACTCAGTTCTTTTGAATTAACAGTCAAAATAGCTCATGGAAAATAGTTACTGTATTTCGACCAGCACGTTATGAAACTCCAAGTTATTCCAACCAGTGTTTTAATTATGGCCTGAGTATGCAAGCAAACATGAAGAAAAACAAGAGAGAGACAGGACCAAACACACTACCTTACTTATTCTTCCAATTTAAGATGTCAGTCTCCCCAGGCACTGAATTAATCTCCCGGTTTTGGAGAGGCTTCCTCCCTCTCTTCATTTAGTGAACAGAGAGCTCAGAGACAAATCAAGTGCCTCAGTGACACAGTGTCACTGTCCCTCTGTGCCTCGTTTCCCAGAACCAGCACACCTACAGGGCTCAAGCTCAGGGTTTATCTGCAAAGGAGTTCAGAAAAATTGCGAAGATACTTCAGAAATCATAGAATCACAGAATGGTTTGGTTTGGGTTGGAAGGGACCTTTAAAGATCATCTAGTTCACCCCCCTCCCCCGCCCATGGATTGGTACATGCCATAAAAATATTAGATTTTACCCATGCTTTCTTTTTTTTGTACATGATTTCAACACAGAGGAACACTAAAACTCATGTTCTGATTGCTGTGATGTACCACAAGCCATGGTTTGTCTCCCTCCTCCCCACAATCTTGAGGAATTAGTATACCCACCCTTGAAAAAAAACCCAACATCTCACAAACAACTGAGCAGCTCCGCACCCTTTGCAGGGAAACTTAGAGAATTCATCCTTTCCTTTCCTTTACTGATACCACAGTAAGTGGGGCCTCTTTTAGAGGCTCGGAATATCTACAGCTCCAATAGCCTGTGAGTACTTTTGAACAGAAGCACCTCCTGAAAACCAGCATAACACGTCTTTGTGGAGTTCTTTCCACGGCAGGATGTGCATTTGCAAGTTCAATTTGAAGCGTATTAAAAGTGCATCATTACATCTTTCTATGAATTATACCTATGCCAGAATAATTCCGGCTTACTTTGGACGGATAACGATGGATTTGTTTTATTTATCTGGGAAAGATGGAGGTTGGGGTACAATGTAGTGGTTAAATAATTGCCAAGTCACCATAAAGACATTACTCTCTTTAACGTGCACAATCGTACATTCAGTCAACTGACGATACAAGCCAAGCAGAACTAATCAAAACATTGGAGGTGGGCGCTCGCTGCCAGCGTCTCTCTCGCATTTACCAGACAAGCTATTTACAAACCTAGGATGTGAGCTACTTAAGTGTGAGTGAATTGAGTTTTAAAAATAAAATGTAGCTGAAATGAAGTAAAAACGTTCACTAAGGAGAGCTGGAGTTACAGGCTGTCCACAGATTGGATTTTCAGTAGGCAGATCCTTCACCAGTGATAGCATCTACACTTCTAGGCTGTTTGCTGCCCTTCTAAAGCCCAAATATCCATTGTTAGTGAGAAATGGATGTTATCACTAGATTTCCCAAAATCTTAGAAAACACGGCTGAAAAATAACCTCTGGAGTTCATCTGCCCACCTCCTCAGCAGGATCAGCTGTACCTGAACTTCTCCTTGGGGATGTTTACCCAGACTGCTATCATTTGTCTCGTGTTGTAGCCCGAGACCCCGTGAGCTGACCCAGATCTCTTCAGCTGATTCCTCCAAGGTGACACTGGATGTGATGTCTTTAGGTGATCTCATCAGTTCACCTGTAGAAACATAAATGTGTTTGTTACATGTGATATCAGCAAGGAAAAAAAAAAAAAAAGGTAAAGGAAATCTGCTAGTGAAACTCACCAAATTAGAAGGAAGATTGTCAGGGTTAGCTAGATCTATAGACCTGATTTTCTTTTAGTGGCAATCAGTTGCCCTTTCATTTTGGGCAGAAGTCCCTGGGTTTGTGGCTCTCTGGGGAGCTGGCATGTCTTTGAGTACAGAGATGGGGCATGTGGAGCTGATGGCACTTGTGTGGTACTTCTGCCTGCCATCTTGACAGACAGAGGTCCTGCAGGTGTTTCTGCACGAGAGCTGCCCAGGGCACACAACACGCTTCAGAGTCACTGTGCAGGCCACGTCCACCAGCCTGGATTTGATATTTTGCTATCCCTCAAGTAAGAAATAAAGCCAAAAAGCAGGAAATGGGAATAATAGTCTGTTTTGTTTTTTTTTTTTTCTGTCCTGATTCACTGCAGTAACTAAACGCCTCGTAGTTACTTATGCATCTGCCCCAAAGTAGTGAAATGCGAGGACCAGCATCAGTATCTGCATTTGGTACATGTGGAACTTGGGTGCCAGAAGACTGAGTGACTCCTGTGAGATCTTCTCATAACTGTGGGTTACTGAGACATATGGATGTCTGCTTGCACATATGTGTGAGGGGAGAGTTCTGCTTCTTCATTAAAGGCAATAGTTTCTCTCGTCCTCTGAAAGCGATAGATGGTTATTGACCTCCTCAGAAGGAAGAATAGATCCAATCTTAATGTAGGAGGTAGTTTTCTTACTTACTGAAGCTTATTTGTGTTATTTGTAGAGTCTTTACAGAAGATTTCAAATTTGTTACTTCCACCAAGATCATTTCTAGACAACGTGTCATTCTTGCAGAGTTGCCTATTTGTGCTCAGGTGTATAACCTGATCAGTTCTTTACCTATTTATTATCTTCTTACCTATGTGGCAGCTCCTGTGAAAAAGAAAATAGAGAGATACTTCTGGGTTTTCTTGATTTTTTGTTAGCAGAAAGGTGTCTTGCAAAAAGTAAAAAGAAAAGTTTGGTTAAAATTTCTTCCCAACACATTAAAGCAAACTGTTACCAAGCACAAACTAATTAATAATTCCATTTAAGCGTATGGATTCCAAAATAAATTTCCAGTTTTGTCTTAATTACATTATCAGCACCTAACTGGTGTCACAAAAGATAATTTGTTTATTCATCAGACCTATAAATTTATACAATAGGTTTATACATTCTTCTTATGTGTTCCCTTTTCACCTAAATAGTGATCTCCTAGTCTGGTTTATTGAGCAGTCACAAGCAGCTCATCCAGTTCCAACATGGGTCCCCCAGAGGCCACAAGTCCTGCCAGAAGACCTGGTCCCGCATGGGCTCCTGTTCATGGGCTGCAACTCCTGCTGAGAGCCTGCCCTGGCGTGGGGTCTCCTCAGGCTGCATCTTCCTTTAGAGCATGTCCACCTTCTCCAGTGTGGGGTTCTCCATAGGCTGCACGTGGGTATCTGCTCCACTGATGTTCTACGTATGCTGCAGGGGGACAACCTGAATACCCATGGTCTTCACTGCGGGCTGCAGGGGAACATCTTCTCAGATGTTTGGAGACACTCCTCTTCCTCCTCCTTCTTCACTTATGTTGGTGTCTGCATAGTTGCTTCTCTCATGTTTTCCAACTCCTCCCTCACAGCTGCCATGCAGTGTTTTTTGCCCTTTTGTAAATATGTTATCAGAGAGGTGCCACCAGTGTTGCTAATGGATTCAGATTTGAGTAGTGGTGGGTTGTTTTTAGAGATGGCAGTAACTGTCTCTAACATGGGGGTAGCTCCTGCTATCTTCTCATGGAATTCACCTCCACAGTCCCCTTCTACCAAAACTGTGCAGCATAAACCTAATACAATACCTAGTACTTTCAGTACAAGATGGTAACTTGTCACTTTTTTCATAGCTGCTGCACATTGAATCGAGAAGTTAATTATCAATTAGCAGGTATGGAGACACCAACCTTTTCTTAAGAAACCTTAGCAAGCATTAGATCATTTGTTACTCTTTTCACTAATACATTTCCAAAGGACTTATGGAGAAAATCCTGAGTAGGAGACCATATTATATTTGTTATGCTAAATAAAAATCATGATGGCACTAAAATAATTTTGCACTCTTTTGTTCTTTAAAGCTGCATGTCATAAAAATGGGTAGTACAAGATATAACTTGCTTACCAAAGGACCTTGATTCTGAAATACCCATGAAAATATCGAAGTTGTAATATTTATAAAAATATGGTTGTTCTCTATACCAAACTCATTGTGATTGTCAAAATTTGGTTGGATAGAAAAATGGATATTTTACTTATAATGTGCGTGTACAGCACACACATTAAAAACAATCTTTTTAAATTGAATATTACATACTTAAGTAGTTAACTGTAATTCATGGACTTAGGACCACTACTTAAGAACTAGGCTTCATTTCCAATTTTACTATTTCTGGGTGCTTAAATATGGAATTTAGTATTCCATTGTCATATTTTTATTCAGAAATATCTCTCTCTAGTAACAGTCAATATTTAAGTATGCCTTTGGTGCTAAGAGTCAGAAACAGGGTTTTATCTATCTGAAAAAAATGTCAAGGAAATAGATGGTGGGATGGAAATAGAGCAATATTCCAATATCACCACATATGTAGGCTTCATAGAGCTGCTTACAATTTATGTATAAATCTTGACATTTGGTTTCATTATTTGTTTGTTGTTTATTTATATTCCTCAGCAGGCTTATGGATGTTCTCTAGTGTATATTTTCATCAGCTATCTTTCTTCTTAACCTGTAAAAGCTCATTTTGATTCTCCTAGACAAAGCATCTTCATCTCATATCAGCCTTCTCATATCAGTAATTCTATTTCCTTCTGTGAAGGGTCTGATGATCTGCCTGCCTGGTAGCTACCACAATTTTCTGACACACGCTATATCTATACTACTTCTTCATTGCTTTCCACCATTAAACTGGAAGGGAAAGTGATGTCAGGAGACAAGAGGATGAGAGAATTATTTTGCATTAATAATGCCACAGTCATGACTGACTGATAAGGAACTAAGTGGTGATCGCAGAAGTGTAGTTTCACTCTCTGGATGGATGGAAGAGTGAAGGTATGTCTAAAATTCATTGCAGCAACTGCAATTGGTCTTAATCAGGCATATCAGTACATGATAAGTGAGTGGCTTAGTGAAATGCTGAGTGATGAATCAAAACGGTCAACATGTGCCTTGTGCATTTCATTGCCCGGCTACATGCAATTGAGAAAGACTCTCATTGAAGACCCTGTCCATCTCTTCAGTTAGGATGTTCCTCTCTCCTTAACCAGAGACAAAGCTGAAAATAAAATCTTTTTTTTTTTTTCTTTTTTTTTTTTTAACAGAAATGAATAAGCCAAACATTGGTAATGAGAGAAAGAAGAGCAGGATTCTTCAGGTTTCTGATAGGCAAGAGAAGACTTCTGGGATGACTGCTGCAAGGAGGGTCATGCACCCTTTTTGTTTCACATCAGCTATAGTAAGATTAACTTTACGCAAGAACAGGAAGCTGTCTGGTGATAAAATAATAGTGTGGTATTTTTCTTCATATTACAACTAGAAATAGGCTCCATAAATAGGAATTTTGACCACATTGGCGATGTCTTGTGATCATGACCGGGTTTGACATTCACATGGTCGATGCCTTAGCTGGGTAAGCCAGGGCTGTTTGCAGGCTCATAGAAGGTGTGTGAACCTTCGCTGTGTCCTAAATACAGCTAAGTCAGCAAAGATGGAGACAACAGCACATGGGCTGCCAGTAATTCCTGCTCTGGCTAGGTCCCCAAGCTAGAAGTCTGAGACCCACCTGCATGTGTGCCCTTCTGACTCTGGATACAGCCACTGGGGCAAACTCATCAATATCTATGATTTTATTCAGATTAAAATTTAAGTAATATAACTTTATTCAGATTTTAAAAGATAAGTAATTTTGGCTGTATGAGTGACCCAAGAATACCTTATTGTAGTATTTCAACCTTCTGTAACTTTAATTTGCAACAAGAGTTTAAAGCAATACCCATAATACTTTCTGATTTACTCCCTTGCAGACTTATATTTATATTTACCATCTACTTAACTAATTTCTGTTTCTTTAGGGCTGGCAATAGACACTGCATTGCTTACAGGATGACCTGTAATGAATATTGAACTGATGATTTGGGCAGACTCTGCTAAGAGCCTTGGCGAGAAAAGATGAAATCTCACCAGGAAAGGACATAAAGTCATCAATAAGTCTTTACCAAAGAAAAATATCTATTATGTAGAAGATCCTAGGTGAGAAAAGCAAAGAAGGAATCCAAAATATGTTGACACAATAAATCTATTCTTCTCATCTGCTTCTGGTTTAGCATTTTCACTTGACAGATTAACAGAGATGTGTAGCATATGGATTGCTCTGCTATGAATTATTGCATGTGGTATTCAGGCCTAAAGTACATAACTCTTTTAAAATGATTGACAATGGAAAATTGTTAATAAATTTTTCCTACTCAGATCAATGCTAGTATTGGTGACAGGAAAATCAATTTAAGATTCTGCTAGATCAAAATGTTCTTGAAATTCACAAATATATGGCTAATTTTTTCATTTAATTCTTCTGCTTTCTCATTTCTGATGTTCCAGGGTACAGCTCACACCAAAACCAAAAAAAGTACCAAAGCCAGCAGAACCCATCCTTCAGTCCTCCAAGAAAGGCTTTTCACATGCTGTTTATGGCTAAAAATGGCAATGAAATGTATTTTCAATTAGACACGGATGCACATTGAGAACACTATGATGACAGCTCAACTACTGTAATATAGTTAACACAGAGTGCACTTGTGAATTTGGAATGGTTTTTTTTTTACATGACCCTACTGAGAGGTTCAATAATTTTAAAATTTTAAGCAATGCGTACCCAAGGTCCTGAATAGCTTTTACTAGTGGTTTTTGGCACAGTAAGTGAAATCCAGGCCTTCTGAAGCAAATGCAACTTTTACTATATATGTAGTGGGTCCAATACCTGCATATTCCGATTCTCTTTCCCCAACTATAAAGAGAGATTCTAAAAGATTCAGGGACAGTCAAGGAGTGTTCCTGACACAATTCAGAAAGTCCTTTGCACACTTGTTAATGGTATTTTAGTTCTTCATCTCAAGAATCTTGATTGCCAGGGCTGTGGTCTTATGTCCCATATCATACTATCTTTAATGACTGCAAAAAAAAGATTAGGTTATGTCTTTGTTTGAACACTCAGGAGCATCTTGACTTTCAGAATTACCCTTTCATTTTACTAATTTCTGAATTTCATTTCACAATGTTTATTTTAAGCTCAAAACTAATAAAATCTACTGAGTGGGCGGTCAAGGCTGTTACAAGACTTTTCCAAGCAAAGCCTGTATTTAAAATGAAGTATTTATAATTCAATTGAAGAGAATGAATTTCACGTCTTTGAAAAAATCCCTTTTTGATATGACTCATGGCTGTGATGGCAATTACAGTCATCAGATGTTCTTGCAACTGATAAGAGTATATACCTAGAAACATTGTCAGTTTAGTTTGCTGAATAAAAGAAATTTATAATAAAAATTAATAGCTGTGAAAAATACTAACCTTCCTGTATACATCTGTGGGTTTTTAATGTTTTTAACCCAAATACATGAAAATGGTATTACGTCTATAGACTATGTTTTAAAACACGTTTAAATAGCAGGGCAGATCTTAGAGTATATTTATATAGCTATATAAGTATACTTATGTATCTATAAAAAATCATGAAAAAAAAGTGAAATATGTAGCAGCTACTCCTGAGCGTCCAGGCCAGATGAAAGAGAACACAAGGATGCATGCATAGATTTTTGGTTGAATACAGGTTAAAAATGCATGTAGAATGCTTTTGAAAAGCCTTAGATACTTCATGCCTCTATCCAAGTTAAGGTATGTCATGTAAATAAGAATTGTTTAAATACTAAAAAATGTGCATGGTTAAGTTCACACGCTAGCAATTCCGGTATTTTATCAATTTGGTTCTCTCTTATGAACATCTAAGTTTAACATCTGTCACTTAAGCATAATATCGTTCTAGAAAAATGGATTTTGGAGTATACAACAAAAAGAAATCCAGCATTAAGTCAACCCTAGTGATTTGAAGTGCTGCTTGAAGTGGAATACCATATGCCAATATTGTACTCATCTAAAGCATGTTACAAGCTTTGGAAATCACATTGTCTCAACCATACCAAGTGTTTACTTTTCCTTCCCCCAAAATAAATAACTTGGGTCAAGTGGCTTCTTTTAGTCACGTATTTCTTCCTTAAGGAAGGGATATTTTGTATTTTTCTTACCAATGCTGATACTTGCCATCTATGAAAACAATTTTGCCTGGCTTTTTACAAATCCTTTTCGCAGGCCTCATTGCTCTTCTGTGGATAGACATATTGCCCATTTCTGCCATCAACAGATGCAGTGCTTTCAGACTCTACAGAAAGTAATGGTGCCTGACATTTCTAGGGTGAAAGCCTCTCTTTGGTTTTAGTGCTAATGGAAACAGACTTTTCATCTTCTTGAAAATCCAAAGCCAGAATGTAAATGGCTATGTAGTAAACAGAACAGATTATTTTTTAATCCCAGAAAATAAAAGAAAAAAGTTTTAAAACTCTCTTATTGTAAAGTTGTAGCAAAGCTTTGGAAAAAATCACTTTGTCTCCAGAGCTTGCTTTCTGTAATATCAGATATACATTCACAGTGAACAACTACCAATATTTATACTTTATACATGAGGGAATTTGGCAATGGTATGCATTACATCAGTGGCAAAGTATTTACGAATGAGAACAAACCTCAGACAGATTGACTATAGTGAATCACAGAACCATTTTATGCTAGGATGGTATGTTCAGATGATTTATACTAAATGAAAATCTCAGTTACTTCGAATTAATCCTAAAGCAGTTCTGGATTCTCTACTTAGTGAAAGAGACCTGATAAATAACGTTTTATTTCTGTTCATAGGAGCTAAGGATCCAGTGCAAAGAATTCTCTACGGTGCAAAACAGGAAAAGAAAATATGTGGTATTTTAGAGCACAGTTTGAAGGGCAGGGAGGTTTCATAATGGAGGGTTTCCTAACAATGGTAAATGCCAGTGCAGGCTTAGCATCTGGAAAGTGATATTCTTTGCGAAATAAGTACTGAACAATGATCCTTGGATATAATCTAATTCCTATAATAACATATTTCCAGTGTATAGGATGGCCTCTTTTGAATTCTTGCTTCAGGCCTGAAAATCTGCGATACTCTGTTTGATTGCCATCATATTTATGATAGGCTGAAAGATGTTGCTAAAAGACTGCTATTACTCAAGGCACTAAAGCTTTAACATCCCAACATACATATCCATTCTGCTGCATCTATGTAACGCATATGCAGCTATCTCTAATGGGATGGATCCACTTTGGTCTTTGTCAGACAGAGGCCTACGTACATAAAAGTAATTAATGGTCAAAATTTGAAGCTGACCAGAAAGTATCAAGTTTTGTAGAGGTACTAGATTTTGCATGATGCACTCAGCATTATGTCACTGAGATATTGCCCATCTTTGTCAGCTTTGTCAGACTGTCTTACCAAAAAAATAGTTCTGCAGAGGCCTGTCCTTAGGAACAAGAGGGTTCCAATCTTCCAAAGAAATCAGGCCAACTTTAAGAAGTTTTTCAAATTAAATATTTTAGGTTCCTCAGTTTAATGAAAAATTTCAATCTGGGCAAAGCAATCTGAAACAATTCACAATGGGATTGGAAGACATTAAATCCAATTGAAATATCCCATGGAAAACATTATTTTACAAACACTGCGTGTTCCATCAGAAAATTGTTCTGATGGAAAAAAAATAAATGTGCAAGTCTGTTTGCAACTTTACTTCAGTTAATCCACAAGATATTTCCTTCCAGGTTTTGACCTCCTAAGAAACCATGTATTGACACCTTAAATCAGAACACCACTGATGTCAGGGGAATAGTTTGCTACTGTCAGCAGCTGTTCAGAGCTATGATTTTATAGACTTAAAAGAAGCAATCTCTGAACAATTAATTTTTTCTTTGTTGCACTCTCCTGGAAGTTCCAAAACCACATGAGACCATCAGGTGTTCTTTTGAAAGCTAGGCGTCAAATACCTTATTTCAATTTGTTCATGAAAGTGTTGTCTCATTTCCTCTAGCCTGTTTCCTCTACCTGCCGCATTCACTTGGACTTTTGTCTCATTTCCTCTAGCCTGTTTCCTCCTGGCCTCCATGGTGACAAGAGTCTCATAATAAATTCAAAACACTGAGTCCGTGATCATCTCCCTGGTGTGTGGAATGACCTTCTAAATTCTGGACCTCTCAGATGTTAATGCCATTCCTGATACCATTTGGAGTGATTTTTAAAGGACTATAGTCCAGTTGTTTAGATATTGAGAGAATTGCCCTACCTATTAGATCAGCTGCTCAGCCTCTCTCCTGCCTTTACCTGTCCCATTCACTTGGATGTAGGAACTAATTTTTCTGGCAACCTTGATTGTGTCAACAAAGGGAGGAGCTAAGCTCAGCTAAGTCACTTGGTATACAGACACACACACTTCTTTTGCACACGACGTAGGAACTAATTTTTCTGGCAACCTTGATTGTGTCAACAAAGGGAGGAGCTAAGCTCAGCTAAGTCACTTGGTATACAGACACACACACTTCTTTTGCACACGCACAAAGTATGCAGTAGAACAGGAGCAGGAAAGTTGCACACATAGAAAAACATCAAACACAGTCATTAATGCAGAATTTTGTTACTCACAAAAGTCTTGTTTTTGATCTGAGTTATATTGGTCATTTCAGCTCTCAGTCTTTTTAGCCTGATCACCCTGCATGTGGCAATTTATTGCTTTCCACTGACTTGGAAAGTTTGCAGTTAAGAGTTTTGCATTCTACTTTTGTTTGCCTTTTTTTCTTTTTTAATGCAATGATGAAATTCCACCAAGGAATTTCATACTGCAGTTTGTCATTCTCATCCGAGTACAGACCTCTTCAAAGTCCATCAGCTGGTCATAGTCACTTCAGAGCTCACCAGGAACAGTGACTCCAGAAGGTGTCATGTTCTTGCTATAAAATGAAGACCCAAAGACAAAATGAAAGGTTGCAATTAGAAAAGAACTTTCAACATAAAAATGGGATATATATATTTACACATATGTATTCCCCAAATGGTCACACGACCTTTATGCAACCTGGATATGTGGAAGTTGTAACATCAATGCAAACTTATGTTTTATGTGAAAAGAGCATCTTCTCCAACACTTGACATGTTTTTCTTTTGTATGAAATGACATTCACTGGTCCCAGACTGATGTGAGCACTAAACACTCAAGCACTTCAGTACTCTCAGGAGAACAGAAAGACAATCAGGGTCTTTACTCTGGCAAAGCACTGCAAAATAGAATGGCTAGGAATTAAAAGAGAAAAAGTGAAATTAGAAACAGGGCAATAATTTTTAGCAGTGAGGTAATTAATTTCTGCTGCTATTACTCAAGGCACTAAAGCTTTAACATCCCAACATACATATCCATTCTGCTGCATCTATGTAACGCATATGCAGCTATCTCTAATGGGATGGATCCACTTTGGTCTTTGTCAGACAGAGGCCTACGTACATAAAAGTAATTAATGGTCAAAATTTGAAGCTGACCAGAAAGTATCAAGTTTTGTAGAGGTACTAGATTTTGCATGATGCACTCAGCATTATGTCACTGAGATATTGCCCATCTTTGTCAGCTTTGTCAGACTGTCTTACCAAAAAAATAGTTCTGCAGAGGCCTGTCCTTAGGAACAAGAGGGTTCCAATCTTCCAAAGAAATCAGGCCAACTTTAAGAAGTTTTTCAAATTAAATATTTTAGGTTCCTCAGTTTAATGAAAAATTTCAATCTGGGCAAAGCAATCTGAAACAATTCACAATGGGATTGGAAGACATTAAATCCAATTGAAATATCCCATGGAAAACATTATTTTACAAACACTGCGTGTTCCATCAGAAAATTGTTCTGATGGAAAAAAAATAAATGTGCAAGTCTGTTTGCAACTTTACTTCAGTTAATCCACAAGATATTTCCTTCCAGGTTTTGACCTCCTAAGAAACCATGTATTGACACCTTAAATCAGAACACCACTGATGTCAGGGGAATAGTTTGCTACTGTCAGCAGCTGTTCAGAGCTATGATTTTATAGACTTAAAAGAAGCAATCTCTGAACAATTAATTTTTTCTTTGTTGCACTGTTCTGGAAGTTCCAAAACCACATGAGACCATTAGGTATTCTTTTGAAAGCTAGGCGTCAAGTACCTTATTTCAATTTGTTCACTAAAGTTTTGTCTCATTTCCTCTAGCCTGTTTCCTCCTGGCCTCCATGGTGACAAGAGTCTCATAATAAATTCAAAACACTGAGTCCGTGATCATCTCCCTGGTGTGTGGAATGACCTTCTAAATTCTGGACCTCTCAGATGTTAATGCCATTCCTGATACCATTTGGAGTGATTTTTAAAGGACTATAGTCCAGTTGTTTAGATATTGAGAGAATTGCCCTACCTATTAGATCAGCTGCTCAGCCTCTCTCCTGCCTTTACCTGTCCCATTCACTTGGATGTAGGAACTAATTTTTCTGGCAACCTTGATTGTGTCAACAAAGGGAGGAGCTAAGCTCAGCTAAGTCACTTATACAGACACACACACACTTCTTTTGCACACACACAAAGTATGCAGTAGAACAGGAGCAGGAAAGTTGCACACATAGAAAAACATCAAACACAGTCATTAATGCAGAATTTTGTTACTCACAAAAGTCTTGTTTTTGATCTGAGTTATATTGGTCATTTCAGCTCTCAGTCTTTTTAGCCTGATCACCCTGCATGTGGCAATTTATTGCTTTCCACTGACTTGGAAAGTTTGCAGTTAAGAGTTTTGCATTCTACTTTTGTTTGCCTTTTTTTCTTTTTTAATGCAATGATGAAATTCCACCAAGGAATTTCATACTGCAGTTTGTCATTCTCATCCGAGTACAGACCTCTTCAAAGTCCATCAGCTGGTCATAGTCACTTCAGAGCTCACCAGGAACAGTGACTCCAGAAGGTGTCATGTTCTTGCTATAAAATGAAGACCCAAAGACAAAATGAAAGGTTGCAATTAGAAAAGAACTTTCAGCATAAAAATGGGATATATATATTTACACGTATGTATTCCCCAAATGGTCACACGACCTTTATGCAACCTGGATATGTGGAAGTTGTAACATCAATACAAACTTATGTTTTATGTGAAAAGAGCATCTTCTCCAACACTTGACATGTTTTTCTTTTGTATGAAATGACATTCACTGGTCCCAGACTGATGTGAGCACTAAACACTCAAGCACTTCAGTACTCTCAGGAGAACAGAAAGACAATCAGGGTCTTTACTCTGGCAAAGCACTGCAAAATAGAATGGCTAGGAATTAAAAGAGAAAAAGTGAAATTAGAAACAGGGCAATAATTTTTAGCAGTGAGGTAATTAATTTCTGCACAGACTAGCAAGAGAAACACGAAGATTTTGGAGATTTTGTTCCCTTCTAATTAAGATTTAGTATCTACCTCAGGAAACATCTTCGCTCAAACACAGGAATGTGGAAAGCATCCTATGCGTGATTCAGGAGCCAAAACAGTGGTGTCTAATGCCATCTGAGATGCTCTAGAAGATGTGACCTGGTCTCCAGGTGCTGTGCCAGTACAGGTCTCTCTTCCCAGCGGTGTCACAGCTGCTTGTCCTGGGTGCAGGTTTCATACCCTGGGATATTCAAACTGGCACTAGATCCTTCTGTCAGAAGGAAATGAAAAACAGATTGCCGTGTAATTTTTCTGTTCAGTAGTACTGAACTGGCAAATCCATGGAGAGAAACCAGTAATCTTATTCTTGGAAATTTGCAGGAAAGCATATGATTTCGTTTGCTTTCTCTGAAACATTTTTGATGGCTTTATTCTGTGCTGCCTCATAACAAAAGTAGGTACATGTCAACAGCAAGCGACCACTTAAAGCTTTGCAGAACTGATACTCTCATAAATTTAAAAAGGACATGCATATGTAACTTTGAATCCAGCCTTCATTTTTATCTTCCAGGACAGATCAAAAATCCTTAGCTAACTATTTATCTAACAAAATAACTAACTGACTGAGGATCAGGCAATGGACACGTTATTTTCCTGTTGCAATTCTTATCTCGATTTTTTATTCATTTCTGAGTAATGCTATTCATCCAGGAGAGCTCTGTGAAAATCTAAGTGTAAGCACTACTTATTGTGAGCCAGGAACAAAGAGAGAAGCAGCAGATTCAAGGCTTTTTGGCTATAATGTGCTGCTTTCTAGATAATGGGCTCTCTTGGTGTTATAATGAAAAGCAAATATATCATTAAGAAAGAGCTCCACAAAAACTGCCTGTCATATATCTTAAGCTTCATTAGTTTAGATTAATGACTTACTTGATATACATGACAATAGGTGAAGCAAATCTTTGTTTATTTATTGACAATTCAATGTAACTGTGACATGCATAAACAGGCTTCCTCCTGATTAGTTCCATGTTTTAAAGTAACTTTGTGTTATAAAACTTGTTAACTACAGTATCATTTTATTGAACTCTGCTCTGTGAATGATGTGATCTACATTGAAAGGCGTCAATATTGCAGCCATTCCTGGCAGGCATTGGAGCATTATGCACACAGATTGGAGTAGATATCTCATTGTACAAATCCACGGACCCAGAAAATGTCCAGTTATTGAGACTGCACAGAGAGGACAATGTTCTATTCATAGGATCTGCAATGCAAGGTCAGAGAATGAAACTTGAACTAAGTGTAAGGTTCAGATTAGTTTCACGGTTTTGCAGAGGACCTCCCTGAAAGTTAGAACTCGGAAAGCACCAATCCTTTCCCAGAGATGCCTGGCAAGGGTTCATAGCACGCATTTGTATGAATAAGTAGTTGGGGAGTGATTTCCAGTGTGAAGCTCCTGTAAAGCTCAGCGAGAGGGAGAAAGAGAGAGTGGTAGAAAGGAAGTTATATGAGCCTTTTCCAGAAAATGCTTGCAGAGTGATGGCACAAAGATGTTGAATGTTGGGATGTTTTGTGCTTGGATGAAATAATTTGTATTTAGATTCTGTTACAGCTTAGAAGCTTTAACTGCATTGACATCCTGTGATTACCCCCTCATTAATGGTCCTGAAAGCACATAGCTAGAAATGGGTTTTTTGAGTAGGAAGTTTAGGCAGAACTGGTAGGTTGTCTGTTATTACACCAGTTTCACACTTTCCATTACAGAGAATTGTTTTCAGTGATATCTAAATTTTCCAACTTGTCTGGGCTGATATTTTACGTATCAAATGTTGACTTCTGGTTGCAATTCTTCGAAAAAGCCAACGAAAATAGTTCAAATGAGCTAACATAAGGACTAGAGGTCAAGGTCAAAGAAAGGGTCAAAGAAGGGAGGAATGCGAAAAAGAGTCTTTGCCCAATATGCACACTGCTGGGTGAACACAAGTATCCTGAATCTCACTATTGTTCTGCTGCTAGTTAAAATGACAGTATGATGGCAAACTGTTATCTCAGGGCTCCATAACTGACCTGCAAGAACTACATTGCTGCTTTCTGCTCTCTGCTATAAACTCCAGAATTCTTCTCATTTGTTGCCACAGGACAGAATTTCTTCCAGTGTTTTCTGTGTCACACATAAAAACACACAGGAGGAAAGCTAATACAATAACAAAATTAAAACAATATTTTCTCCTAAAATGGGAACAAAAAACTTTCAAGAAAATAGGTGAATCTGACAGTTGATCAAGTTTTAAAAGGAACATCCACTAAGGTGATGCTACTGGAGAAAAAAATCTAAAAGTTAATTCTTTGTGCCAACATTTATTCCGGAAGAGGCCACAGAGACTCGTTCTCCAAAGCTATTCTTTTCCAGAGAATAAGCCCACAGGATTGTTTCCTTTAGGAATTTTTAAGCAATTGAAAGAAGCAATTGCTGAACTATTAACTGTGATTTTAAATTTTTAATTTAGTCTGTCATCTAAAGAAGTTGTGTTACTTGAAGAATGGAAAGTGGCAAACACAACATCAATGTTTTATAAGATTTTGACTAACTCAGATAACTATAAACCAATAAATTATATTTGTATATGAGCAAATTTGTAGGAATATGCTATTCTGTAAGAACAGATTGAGTAATAAAATAGCAAAATATGGTATACTAGGGAAAAACCAGTGTAACCTTTGCATAGAGAAGTCATGACTCGTGTATCAGTTAGACAACTTTAGAGGAGCCACTGAGCATATGGTTCAACTGACGTAATGTACGTGATTTTCAAAAAGCTTTTGAGAAGCTCTCATTGCAAAATCACTGAAAGACTCTAAGATGTCATAGGATAAAAGAGAATGTCCCATGGTGGATGAAGAATTGGTTAAAACATAAAAAACAGATGGTAGGAGTGGGTAGTTGGTTTTCAGAAAGAATGATCTCAAGCATATTCTACATATGAAAAATGTGCTATTTAACATATTCATAAATGGGTATTGCTTGAATGATAAGGAGACAAAATCTGAAAATGATACAGAATTATTTGGGATAACCTAAAGCTGATCGTGAGAAGCTGTGAAGGAGCTCAATCTTATAAGTATATGATAAAAAGGTAGATGTATTTAAATGTTAGGAAGTGGAATATAAAGACTAGGAAAAGAAATAACGTATATGTATTAATATATTTTAGTTCACTAATATACTATACTTCACTTTAGTATATTAACATACTATACTTCACTTTAGTTACCATCATTCAGGAAAGAGATCTTGAAGCTACTGCAGATTGTTCTTCAGAACAAAAGCTCAGGGTTCATTGGTGTCTATAAATGTAACTAGAATTTGAAGAATAATTAGGAAAATAAATAGGAGCCCAGCAGAATTCATAATCGTGTCCCAATGTGTATTAATCTTCTATTAATATTTCAAGATTTCATTATTCTAAATTTATGAAATGAAGCTTGTGGTCCTGGGCGTGCCATAGCAAAATAGACAAGTAAAATAGAATTGCCAAGGATCTAGACAACAAAGACAACAAAAATAAACAGAGATGTAGACTGTCTTCAATATAGCCACAGAGCAAAAATATATAAATCTGAATTTGGAAAAGAAGGTGACAAAAGTGCTCTTATCATAGTACAAGTAATGCCACCAAAAGAAATTGTCAGAGTAGACTTTGAAACACAAAAGGTACACTTTTCTAAACAAGTTTAGAAGGGAATCAGAGAAATTCATGCAGGCTAATAATCATGATGATCTGTAACCTCTAGACTAAGAAGCCAGCTATTGCTGGAGGCTGGCTCTCTCTCTACACATGCTGCCCAACGGAGACATGGGTCCAGGCTCACCTTTGGTGTCACCTTTTTGGCAACATCTACATTCAACATCCAGAAAAGAGGAAATTGGAAAATTAAGGTTCTCTGTGCAACCGTAATTAAAAATTCTTTTTTGAATAAGTCTTGTGACTTCTATTGCATTCTGTTTTGCCCCTTTCATCTCCTGCAGTGCCCTCTCATTCTCAGTACAAGTCCAGCAACAGTCTGGGTAGGGAGCAATGCTGTGTACTAAGGTGGCTCCAGTAGAACTCACTTCACCCGTTGCAGTTGTCTGATGACTGACACAGGGAACTGCAAAAAAATACTGAATCAAATAAGGCCACAGTGCCTTGAATACAATCTGGAGAACACTTTCTCATGGTTCCTTGAGTTGTGTGTTCGTGCTCCAAGCAGGCAGATATCTACAAGGTTCTTCCTGCCTTTGAACTGCCCAGCATCAGCAGCATAATTGCAGCCATCCTATGGTTGTTAGATGGCAGCATGGTTTCCATACCTGCCTCCCTGTTTGTGAGCTCAAACCCTTTCCTTGAAGAGGGATGTAAACCTCGACTTTTGAAGTCGGGAGCCTAAATTTTTAGGCTCCCAACCAAGAGGACATACAGCTGCAAAGTGACAGAACTTCACATCAAATTGGACTTTTCGCAGCTCATCACTGACTTTTACTGCAGTACAGGGGATCTGATTTAAAGAAGCACTAGGAACCCACAACTTCAGCTGACGTCAATAAGATTAGGCAAGCTGCTATAGGACGTTAAATGTTCTGAGTCTGATCCTCCTGTGTCTCACATTCTGCCTGCTAATCACTGGAGATACTTGCTCTCACAAATGTATTCAGGCATATTCAAGCCATTCTTCAGCTCACAAAGGTGTTGTGAAATTAAATTAATTAATATTTATGTGTGGCTTGGTTGTGGAAGTGATTGTCACTGAAAAGAAAAATTCAGTTTTCCACCTAAAAGTCTAGATTTTCACCACAAATATGGCCTGAAATTGCAGACTGAACAATAATGTAAACCACAGAATATTTATTAGATAAGTCTTCAGACCATTTTGCATGCTGAATGAGGTAGGTTGTGTACAAGGAATTTTTTTGGTAATTGTATAATTAAAGACAATAACAGAAAAATGTGCACACTGTCCTCCAATGGCAACGTTAATTCTGACATTTCCTAACTGCCAAGGGCTTGCTTTGAAAGCCTGTTTTTTCGAACATATGATTTTTGTGTGTGTGTAATATAAACCATGAGTTTTATATCAACATTTATTGTTAGAAATTTTATATATATCCATCCCACATTTTACTGTAATATTTTTATATAAATTGAAAATAAACATATTCTAAAGCAATTTTAGACACATTCACATTTTATGGTTTAACCAGTCCAGAGCAGTGCTAGATTTCTGCATAATAATGTCATCACATTCAAAGGAAATAGAGAGTTCGATGGTGGATGGGTTATTGCAGATCAGTGAAAACAGAAAGATTGGTTTTCCCCTTCATATATGGTCTCTATTTAGTAGAGTGTGACCACGCCATCACACCATACAGAAAAAAATGATAAAAGCAAGCCTCTACATCCAGGCCACTTATCTTAAAAATAATTTACTCTCTATTATACCAAAGTGGTGAAAATAATGTTGTCTGGGGATTTTTAATATTTGTACATTATACTTCCATTTCAAGTCTCTTGGGCAGCAAGAGCATATACTCTGTTTCAACAGGCATAGTCTGAATAATATTATTTGTAATTTGAAACAAACAACAAACAGGTACTAAAACAATCACAATAGCCCAGGGCGGAAACCACAAAATCTGCTTATAATTCACTATTGTCCACAAAAAATTGGCTTCCTTCTATGGCATCCTAGCAGGCTGTGGCCCTGAGTTGCAAGAGAAGATCAGGACAGAAAAATAAAAAAAATTCTTCAGCTCCAAGATACAGTGAGAAGAGTGGTCCTCTTCAGATCTGTTACACTGATCTGAAGGAACTAGAGTTCTTAATACTTCTAAAGTTTCTCAGGCAGCATAAAAAAATAATAAAAAAAATCCATATTCCTCTGTCCTTCAGGCAACAATCCTGGAGGAAATTGTCTTATCCATGTAGGACATTGTTAATGAACTTGATGGAGGGGCACTGAACACGAATTTTATGTGTTGTGTGTAAGATATTTTTCCTTAAATTAATAACTGCAATTTATCCTTTCGTTCTCTGACCACCTTTTATGTGGTTGCTAGCTATTTTGTATCAGAAGAAACTGGAAGATAAATGTCCAGAGCATGAAATATTACCTTCATCCCCTAGCCATGCCGCAGATCATACATCCAGGTTAATGTTAACAAAATAATCTGCAGGTAGGCTCAGGGAAGCAATCAGAAGGAACTACTTTCAGGTCAGGAACTGATATGTGCAATTTTCCTTGAAATTTCTGCATGGTGAAGTGCTTCAGCTGTGCAGAACGGGCACATCGGTTTGGCCCCAGGCATCTTGGCTCTTCTTAGTCACACTTATTGCTGCCCAAATCTGATATGATGTGCTCTTCACCGTATAGTTATCCTTATTTGGGGCAAAATCTGAACCAAGACCCTTCACAGAGCTGCTGGTATTGCCTTCAGCAGATACCAGCACCAGCAGGAAGGCACAGAGCTCCCTCCAGGGCAGCGGCACAGTATCCCTATTCAGAGGAAAGAAACTCTTTCTATCTTCAGCAGCTACAAATTCACTGATGCCAGAAGCAGGAAGGTTTATATCCCTATCTAACTTGAAACAAATCCTGTTTAACTGAATTTAAAGCACACTTACTGCCGCTATAAATGCATGATCCTCTTCAAATCCTACTAAATCACTGGTCTCAGTCATTTCCCTGGCATGGGAAGAGCCAAAGGAAGCTCAGTGCAGATTAGGTTGCGGATCCCTGATTGTGAAAGAATGATCTTGGGGACCAGACAACTGAGACAGGAGACTGTTAAAAGGTCCAGCTCCTTTCCCTGTCTGGTTTGGGAATGTTCCTGTTCCAGGGTGGCACAGGAGAAGAGATTTAGACACAGCTAGGTGTCTAAAACTTAACTGTTGAGATGTCTGTAGGCAGATATTTTGCCCTACATAGCCCAATTGCAGACAAGTAGAACAACTTTCCTTCAATGTGAAAGGACATTCATGAATATCCTTTACACTAAAAGAGAAGTGAGGGTTGGAAACTCCAACCAACTTGGAGGTGTACGTGTACGGTGAAACTTCATAGGGCCAGCTCTGGTTGAAATCAGCGTAACAGCAATGCCTTCAAGAAAACAGTGTCAACTTACATTAGCTGATGATTCAATATCTAGTGATATATTGAAATGAAAGGAGCTTTTTTCCCCATCACTGAGGTGCCTAAATCAACTACCAAACTGGGAGAGAGGAAAGTCTTCCTCTTAAAGGATGACTTTGAATCCCAGCCTGGCCTTGTTGTGTCAAATGGCTGCCCAAAGGAACCTGTTTCCGTCCCTTTGTCAGATCTCAGGGAATCCAGTCAACTGCATGTGATAGCATAGGTCCCTAAAGCTGAGGGGATTGATTTATCTTGTAAAAAAGTTTTTTAACTAGAAATTATATTAGAGCATCTCCTTAGTCAAGGAGGATAAAAATATACATCAGCCAAAGAGAGAGCCAGTCTTACAGCCTCTAATCACATGAATAATCATGCTGAAACCTACAGAGTCCTGAAAAATGGCCTACTGAATAAAGACCATCATGTTTAATAAATTCGATATACCCTTTTTTTTTTTTTTCCCCATTGAGAAAGAACAATAGAACACATCTAATTCATTTCAGTTTGGAAATGAAAGAATGACTTAGAAGCCACAAACTGATTAACAAACAGGAAATGGAGAAAGACCTCTGAGTTGTAAGTTTGAGACAATATTCTACAGTTAATCTCTGAAAAATAATGGAACCAGACTTTAATATTAACCTGTCATTGCACTGCAAAAAGATCTAGAGAGAACAGTAAGCAGTATCAATGAAATTAATCTAATGACATTTTATTGTTGTCACGGACTAGAAATCCAGAGATCCAGCTGACAAAAGGCAAATATTCTAGATTTTCTTACTAAATTATGCAGTTGCAACACTGTTATAGATTATAGTGTAAGGTAAAAACAGTGTCATTTCGAATTTAAAAGCCCAATTTTCACAAAAGCCCTGTTTAGCTTGGTTGGGCAATCTTTCCTTGCTGCCAGAATAAATTTCAGCAGTCCTCTTGTCAAACAGGATGCTCAATATTTTTCACAATGCTGTTAAAACTCCCTGCCACTAGAACACAGACATGTAAGAAGTGTGAGAACCTAAGAACTTAATCTAAAGCTTTTTAAACCCTCCTTATGTTAGCTCGAGTTTGTCTTTATTAAAAATGTAACATTTCTTTTATAAAACAACATTTAGTGGTCTGACATAAATTACTGCCTCCAAATAGAATGCTAAAAGAAAAGTACATCATTCCTTTGACATGGTGAATAAAAACAAATCTCAAAATAAGAACAAATGGGGATAATACCCCATGAGAAAGAGTCTTCTGAATCGATCTATTATTTCGCAGCTTGAAATGTGCCACTATTGTACTTGCACTTGATTATGAGTCTTGTTATCACTTCCTCCAGTTGATCCAAATTGAGTGCTTCTGACATTTGCAAAGTTACTCACATATTCTGCTGCGCAGCAGGGAAAGCCTTGTTAATGAAGAAATAACAAGCAGAAAAATTGAATAAATATTTAGTTGATTGTAAAGAGGTACAGTTGCTGGTATTTAAATGCTGGAAATGAAAAAAAAAAACCACCAAAACACCCAAGCCACAGTAACACACTTGCTCACGTCCTCTAAAAAGGGGTGCTGGTGGTGTTTCTCTCCATGCCACAGGGCACTTTCATTTCCTGATTCTATTATATACTAAGTGGCCACCTGAACCTGCCAATGAACTTGTACTATTGTGTTTTTCTATTTTTAATCCGAAGGAGTAAACACATTTCTCATCAGATGTGTCACACACTGCTCTACATTGGTGAGATTTATGAAGGTGTCACTGAGTTATTACAGAGCCATTCATTTATAAATAGGTGTCCATTCTTCAGGAAATCATAAATGATAGGAGTATTTCCACCATTTCACAAAATCTGTATTGTAAGAAGGATGCCCATTTGTGTTTCTTTTTGACTGCAGTACACTGGTGTAATTTGTTTTTTGTCCTTCCCCCTTCGCCCATTACTTCAAGGCTTTCTCTCTGCTTTATGATTATGTTCAGCCAGACTCATGCACTGGATGGCTAACAGTAGTACAGCAAGGAGCATAACAACCATTTCAATACTCATTTACAGACACAAAAGAACCCCCTCCAAAAATCTTCTCTTTTACCAGCCAGGCGTACAAACTCTGAGTCAGCTGTACAGCTGTGTATCTTTTTTTTTTTTTCTTTCATGATCTTTAGAAGTTGATGTAGGGGTACTTTCAGTAGATATTCTTCATTGAACACCTACCAAGTCTGCCCAGGAGTGGATATGAATGCATCTGTAGCTATTTGACAGTGACATCTCTTATGATCTCCAGTTTTATTTCTTACTTGGGAAGAACCTTTCTTTAATGTATCATTACTGGCACTTCAAAGTAACTTTGAGAAAATTTTTTTTCTGGCCAATCATGAGGAAAAGTAGTCCAATAGGATTGCTACAGAGACAAAGGCAAATTGTAGAGAACAATACACACGTTTTAAAGAGTTTAGGAAAAGCAAAAAAGGAGAAAAAAAAAGCCAAAACCAAAATATCAGCATTCTCTAGATTTACAGTTCTTCTGAATGTCATATGGGATATTATAGCAATATAATTAGGTTGCATTAAAAAAGACTGGGGCACTATTTCCTGGCTTATTAATCTTTCTTTAGTGTTCATTTGGCACATTACACATCCTGTCACATTTTTCACTATTCAAATATTATTTTGACAATCACTAGCACCACAACCCAGAAGAAAAATGTTTGCTTAGAGTGTTGGGTGTCACCAGCTGTTGGGTATGTCACCTAACCATCTATGCAAAAATGAAGAGTCCCATTCCATGATGTGGGGGTTTTTTGTTGTTTTTTTTTTTTTGGGTGTTTCATTTTCAATGAAAGGGTCAGGGAAAAACCCAGAAAAAATCCACTTACCTTTGCGGATGCCATCTAATTTCCATTTTAAAATGGCTTAATGGGGCGGTTTGAAGGCTTCCAACTCTCCAAATTTGATTTTCATTTAATATAGAGGAGTAACAATGGTACCTTTTACTAACTGATGTCTGTCATCCTCAGCTATGTCCTCAGCAAAGTTATGATTTTGTTCTGACAACAGGAGCTTTGTTCCACTTTTGAAGTCCTCTTTCACATATATAGAACATTGTGTTAGAAAAACAAATGCCTTCACTCTGGCATCAACTTTAACAGCCAAGAAATAACGTGAAAATCCATGTACAGGCTCCAAACAGTAAATGGGATTGATTGACGGATGTTTAAAATAGATCCCTTTCTGCACTGCGACTGATTTCCATGCTCAATCTTTGAAGTCTGAGAAGCCCTCATGAGTGTGAAGTCTGTCTGGGCTCCAGGAGGAGGATTGTGTCTGCGTGTATGGTGTGTTAGGAGAGAGCTTCATACTCACCTTTGCAATGCACTATACGTAGATACTTGCTCCTTATGCTGAGCAGCATTTACAAACCACTGCAAAAATTTCTGTTGGCAAATAACTTCAAAAAACATAAAAAAGCTCTGTAAGAATACAGGGCCACAGAGGTTCCACAGACCATCTCATAGCACAACTAAAGGCACAAAATCCTTACTTAGCCAAATAGTTTTAATGATAGGCAAGAAGAGGATTTTTTTTCTGATTCATCCATCCTCCACCATGAAGCCACTCTCCTCTTCAGGTCTTCCCACTGGCTCCCATTCATTGCAGAAAGTGTAGCTCTCTTTTCCACTGCTGTGTCCTTGTCCATCCAGTTTCTCTCCTTCTCCCAGTCTCCATCTTCACATTTAGCTCTATCTACGCATTTCTGTTCTTCTCCCTTTTGTGCATTTTTCTTTTTCATGCTGACCACTAATAACGGGGTTCCTTCTCAGCCTGATGCATGAAAATACTACTCTTTTTCTGCTCGTGTCCCTCTCAAAAAGTTCATCCCCTGTGCTGTCTAGCAGAGCTGTCATTCACCCGTTAAAACACATCAGCCAGTTCCAATGGAAAGGGCACTGGCACAACCCGCTCTCTGCTTCAGCCGTGGGTCAGCATCAAAGACAGAAATCCCACTACACTCGTCTCTCTTCTTCTGTGCCTTTCTTATTCTACTTTGAAGACAAGAAGGTAAAGCTCCAATAAGAATACCAGAAAAAAAAAAACCCACAAAGGCTCCTAAGCATCACTGCATTAAAAGATTAAGCCAGCAGTGCCTTTAGCCCGAATCCAGCTCTTCTTAATTGTTTCATGTTGTAGCAGGGAATAGGTTTTAATAATGTCTAGATCTACTACTTACTTTTCCAGTGGAACATATACCAAGCTCCTTAGGGCAAAGACAAGTTTCTTGTTCTGTATAGATCTGCTCAAGAAGTGAATTATAAATGGTTCTACCCAGGGGCATTAATGGCAATCAATGCTACCCGATTTTTAATGAGATGATATCAGCTATGTTATGATGCTGAGTTATATAAAGGCAAATGTCAGAGTCTCTTATCAGTAATATCTGATAGAATAGACTTTGCTTAAAACATACACGTGAAAAAAGGAGACCCATTTGTTTGGTGTAGAGGGTATGGCATATCTGAATCTCCCCTGTAGTTCAGTATCTGGCACCTGATGTACCGATCACCCCAATGGGGGCCACTTTTATTCCTTATTATTTCTTCTCCCACCTGCACCCAGCAGTAGTTTGCATCTAGTGAGGATGTGATGACAAGAGGTTTTGCATTTGAATTTTCCCTCCTGACCTTTGTACTTCTAAGAGAAACAAATTGCTTCTCTTTATTTTACGGAATACCACCTTTCTAACTGACACAAACTCCCTGGGGGGAGTGGGAGGAGCTGATAGCAACCCAGGCCAGTTTTCATCATGTGGTGCTGAGCCCTGAATAGAGTATCTTTAGTTATTATAGCAGTATACGAAATCAATGACCTGAGTACAATAGCTGTGACCCATAGATTGCAGTGGCAAGGAATTTTTCCAGGATACAGTGAAAACTGACTAACTAGCAGTGGCTTATTTTCCGTGCCTGTGGGCACACATAAAACCTTATGGGTGTGACTTAAAGAACTAGTCCAGAGCTTGGAGAATTAATCCAGATAATTAGAGAGCATGATGCTTTCTGCCATGTCACATTCCTCTGTGCAGAGGGCAAAATGGTATTTTAAGGCGTTACCTGTGAGAACAGGATTCACATGCCAAAGTGTTGTACATAATTTAGCCTAACCAGGTTTATGTCCACCAGGCTTAGGAAGCATATGAAGCACGATGTGTTGGGAAATATGGTCTCATCATTTTTGGATCATTGTCTGAAGAAGACCTGCAAAAAAGGAGCATCAACATCAGTATTGCTGATATCACGCTATGGTCCACTATTGGTGGCAGTAGATGATCTTATATCTGAATAATGATGGTGCTGCAGGAGTCACATGAGGACTGCTTGTCTTTTTACTTTGCTTTTGCAGCCTGAGACATTTCCATTAAAACTGACATTTGAGTGAATGAACAGAGGACTTTAAACCTGATATACACTTGTCACATATAGAAAGAACCTTGGTGTTATTTCTGCTTACAGAATTTTGCAACTGCAGTGAGGCAGAGGCAGAAAGGGGGGGATTACAAACTAACTGCAGGTTGTAGCCACGTGTCTAGTGGTGGAGAGCACATATTTTGCATTGCAACGTGGCCCCAGAGGATACTGCAGCATCATCCCAGACACTGTGTGTGACTTGCCCAGTGTTTATGGACCTCTAAACCATGTATGTTTTAATTTATTGAGGAAGTTAACCATACAACCTACTGGAAAAGTAAAAGGTCCATTATAAGAGATGGACTTGAAAAGCATTGAGACTGAGTCTGAGCAGACAGCTGGCAAGATAATCAAGCGTGTGGTTCCTTAGGTCATACACAATTCAGGTGTACAGGGGGTCGACAGACAGTTATGTTCTGCAGAAGCAATATATACCGTAAATAAATCAAGCCAGAATAAATTATTTAGTGTCTTTCTGATATTTAGCAGCACATTGCCCATCAAATTTAGTGGAAGCGGCAATTGCTGTGTCTTGGAAAGAACCTGACTTTTCTCTAGCTCAGCTCTGAGACTAGCTGTATCTGAATTTATATATATACCACCACAAACATATAGCTACTTTTTTTTTTCCTTCCCCAAAGAAATAGCTTTCGCCATATGTAAGAAGCATCTTCAGTGGAAAGTCCTGAGTTTAGGAATTGCAGGCTAGGCCCCAGAGCATCTCTTTTGAGATTTTTTTGCCTTAGGAGGCCAGCAGGACACAGGATGCTTTTTCCAAGCCTGGTCCTAGCGAGCCACACACACTGTGATTTTGGGGGCAGCCTGAATCAATCACTGCTCAGTGGCACCAGCCATGGGCCATTCATTTGAACCCTTTCTTTTTTTTTTTTTTTTTTTTTTTTTTGAGCTCTGTGATTTAAGGGGTCCGTGGGGAGAGGGCTTGATGATATAATACTGCCATCTGGTGACCACTGCCAGAAAATTTGATGTCGAGGAGAGAAAACAAAAAAACTAACAACAACTGTAGGCTTTAACTTGTCCATGGGTGAGAAAGCAGGGGCAGGAGCTGCAGGGGCAGCATCGGCAGCCATCCCTCCCTCCCAGCCCTCTGCCTGGGCTGCCTCTCCTCGTCCTTAGAGAGAGGGGCTGTGCAGAGCCGGCTTTAAATTTAATTATCAGGAGAGCTCATTCATTCAGGCACTAAGAGAACCTGAATCCTGAACTTAATCTTTTATCCTTTTCCTTTTTTTTTTTTTTTTTTTTTTTTTTCTGTTAAGAGTGGCTTAAATACAGTTTCCATGGCAGTTAATCCAACTTTGACCCAAATTAAATTTCAACGTCTAAAAATTCATTCAGCCAGAGAAGGACAATGTTTAGCCCTCTCTGAATCAGGCACAGACCTGTGCGAGAACATTTCTCCACCCCTGTTTTGTTCTTTGCAGCAGGAACCTATCTAGTCATGAAGCCAGCTGCTGCTGCTCAAACCCTCCCGAGAACCTTCCTAGGAATCCTGCTCCTAAATGTGGCCCACTCAGGGGCTAAAGATTTGGTGGCATATCACAGCCCCTCAAGGCAAGGGTAAGAAAGGCAACCATTCAAAAATACCTCATTGCCGTAAGAGACTTCTGTGCTCAAAATGAAGATGAACCCATTTTGTGTCCTCCCGAGAAAATAATATTCTCATTGATGTTCACTCTCATAAAACACTCTCTATTTTATGACACTATCAGTACAAAACAAGTCATTTAGATATTATAACAGTATTTTAGATGATACCTAGTATCAAAGACTCTCTCACCATAATGGCGGTGAAGCACAATAGAGGTTTTATAATATAAAAAGAACTCTCCCTACCTGTTATCATGCTGACAGGGACATAGTCCCTGTTTCAGTCCTGCCCATAGTGGCAAATTACTTTTAACATACTATATATTTCAATGATATCTAGTTAAGATTTCATTATGACATCTCAGTATAAAATATAATGTACTATTTCTACCATGTTTTCCTAAAACATTACTGTGGGTGAGATTTTTCACATTAACCACAATTGCAGAAATGACTGATGTTTAAATCTGAAGACAATTTTAGTCATTATTAAACTTCATTATAAAATAAAGTACGTGGGTGGAATTGTGGTTTGATGCTTTTGTAATTTGCTCTACCTTTTCAATGTACTTTTCAGTTACATTAACTGAATCATTTCATCTTATAGATGCAAAGATGAAGGAGAAGAACAAAAACATGCCCATTAACTGAAGCAGTGCAAATGTGCATAGTTAATGGAAACCATTTTGACATTTTGTATTTGATTCCATGGTGTGTCTACTCAAACAATTTCAATGGCATATTAGAACAAAATGCTACATTGTACTCTTCACTAAGAATGCAAGTAATAGACTTCAAAAATTACCTTTCGACTGAAAGTATTATCTGTTGGAAATGAAGAAATGTTTTACATTATGAAAGGCTAATAGCAGTAAGGGGGAGCAATGGGCTGTAATGAGAATTCAGGCAGGGAGGGTTTTTTGACCCTGTGTTTCCCAAATGCCTCTGTTTTTACAAGTTATGGCAGAATAGCTTAGACAGTGACATAAACTCCTGTGTTTAATGGCAATTATTTCACTGTGTAACAATTAAAGGCTTCTTTATGCAAGATCATGTTAAATATTGTAGCAATATTTTTTTTCTGTCCCAGAACAGATAATTGATTGCTTTTCCAAAACCATTTTTTTTTTTCCCTGATTAAATCAATTTAAGGACCAGATGCAGTCCAAAATATATTTCCACTCTGATGCTAAAGCAAGGTTTACCTATTAAACAAATTCTGCATTTCACCGCAGGAAAATTTATCTGTTGGTAAACATATCATAAATAATTTTTACATGCATTTAAGCCTGATTGATGAATGTATTTCCATTTCTTGTCATTTTCAGGCCAGCTAAAAATTGCTGTATCTTAAATTTCACATTCGAAAATTCATAGAGGTACCATTCTTCTGGTTGCCTCAAAAATATCACCTTATAACCACATCTCTGTGGCAATACACCCAGTTTACTTAAGAACAGCTGGACTGCAACTCTGGAATGCAACTAGAAAAACAAAAACCTCTGCATATCCATTTCAGCTAAGTGCTGGTTTTGGCATCTCAGTGAAATGTTTGGCTACAGAATTTTGCCTCGTTCAGATGCGCGATTGAGTGTTTGGCTGATGGATAGACTGCAAGCCTCCACAAGCCAATTCAGCTTAACAAGGGCTTAGGCTATGCTTGCTTTCCTTCTGTCCTCCTGCCCGCTTTTCTGTGTCAGGTTTTCTTTCCAGGTGATGTCTGGAAATTCCACAACTGGCATCAAAAACTTGTTATAATTTCTAGTTGTTATCCTTGATTCACTCCAGGGAAGAAGGTTGTCACTTTTTGGCTTCACTTGATTGCTCTACCATACACGTACCGTTTCTGGTGACTATTGCAATCTTTCAGGAGAATGAGATATCAGAATTTCAGCACTCCTTATGCATTTGGAAAGAGAACTAAACCTCATTCCCTTCTTAGTCTTCTCTAGTTCACTGTTCTCCAGTCTTTGCTCCAAAGTCACTTGTGCCTGACAGACACTCAAAAGGTGAAAATATTGCATTTAAACCAAAAAACCTCCCACTTCTATGCACATTCACTTCCATGCAATAAAGGAAACGAGCAAGTTGAATGAAGGAAAGCAGAAGCAAGAGACAAGCATTTAACATTTAGGCTAGCTCTTACCATATCAGTGTTGGCTGAAAGGTATAGGCAAGAGCCAGGCACTGATTCCTATCTGTGCCTGCCTGCAGGCAGAGATGCCTTCCTTGCTAATTAATTTTTTATCACAGTGTACCTTTAATACGCTTGCAGTATTTTTACTATGAAATATTTGGAAATGAAAGAGTGGGAATCTTGCTTCTGCTTAGAAAGCTGAGCATGTTATCTACCCTCTTCTGCCCCATCACCATCAGGGTAGGGAGGAAAGGTAGTCTATTAATTTTTTCCCTAATTCCCGTTAATTGAAGATCTAGTTCTCTGTTTTTACTGGCTGCTTACTTCTTTTATATAGTTAAAAACCCTGTGGAAAACATAACTCGGAAGCAAAACATCACATATTCAGAAAGTTAAGGCTTCAATGCTATCCATGCTTTATAGCTTTTTTCTCTCTATTTGTGTGTGTGTGTAAGCTATTTGAAATATTACAAATCTTGTGTCTTACAGTCTTGGGCGACCTGATTATAAAAAGATTTGAAAATAGAAGAGTTCCTAGCTAATACATCTGCACACAGGGGGTATAATCTCAGAGACTGATTCACCATGGTGTTATTCACATACACTACTGAAATTCTATTGGCATAAAACTGGACTAACAAACAGGAAAATTAGGTCCTCATACTCTTTTTATAGCAGCTGAGCTGCTTTGTTGTGTTATCCTCCTAGCCAGAGCATAAAATATGTATGAATAAGGCAGTTTCTGTTGAGTCATCCTTGTTGAAAACATTCTGTTAACTCTAGCCAGCATAAAGATTTGCAATGTTTCCTGGACAAAGGTGGAACTTGGGGTCAAGACAGGGGTGGGCCTGTGAGAAAAAGACGATATAAGACAATGTTTATGGGAGAGAGGGGAAATCTTGCATTTATGTTGTTATTGAAGTGAATGGCAAAGCTAAATTCAAGTAAAATTATCAGAAAAATAATCATAACACAGGAAAAAAGTTAATTTTACATTAAACTGCTAGGGGTAACTCTTACCCAAGACTCAGATGCAAAGTTCAAAGAAGTCCCACTACACCTGAAGATACAGAGTTCAATGCAAGGCAAATACGTCTTCAGTGCAGAGCCTGTCTTTCATCATCTAATTCTTAGTATGAAGCAGCTTCATACAAAGATGTCTGCCATGTGAACTTGACTGGTCAATCAGCCCCTGTGCCAATTATTTCTAAAGTTTACCTTATTTCTTTAACATTAGCCCTAGCCTAAAATTGTGACCAGTCTTAACTAGCAGAGGTGACATGACCTTTGCAGCTTCTGCTCTTGCCAATGATGAGATTTTGTATTTTCTCTCCTCAAAATTTAAAAGCTTAAAAAAATTTGTTTTTAAAATATTCTAACATTGTTACCTAAAACATCCCCAAAAGCCTGTTAGATTTGTTCCCTCTTGATTTTTTCTTTGGCTTTTCTTTGTTGCTTTTTGATTCCAGATCAGCTTCTGGTTTTGGATCTGTCTTTGACCTTTTTTTTTTTTTTTTTAAGGCAGATAGCATAAGGTGACCTGGATATATGACTTGGTCTTGTTGATGCCAAAGGCAAGGTAGGGCAGGACACATAACCGTCAGAGCTATAATACCATTTGAGGTTATGACCAAGCTCCTGGTAGACAATGAGCATATATATATATCTAACTGACCACAGTCCATTTTGCAGCCACCTTCTCCTTTATTGAACTGGGTGGTAAATCACCCTTAGGAAAGTAGATAAGTGATTACAGCCCTGTGACACATTAGTTTAATATTGGTAAATCTACCTCAGAGGCCTGTAATTTTACAGTTTGGCAAGTCAGCCTTTGGATTCTTCTTGGGTGCTGTTCGCTTCAGCAGAAGAGACAGGACTTTGACAAATTAACTGTCTTGTCTCTCTTCTTAAAGCAGTACTACTGTTTTTTTATAGCATTAGCACTACAATTCCTAGATAAAATATCCTTACTCTCCTCTTCATGCCTATAGTCAACAGGTGACAGGCCTTGCTGGAATATGATCTTTGTCAAGTTATCCTAGTTCTAGGTCACCCCACACTGGTTTTGTATTTAGTCCTAACAAGAGTTTCACTTCAATAAGCTAATAATAGCACCTAAAAATCCTACCTGTTAGCAGAAAGATTCCTCACACTTGCAGCTCTCAGGAAAAGTAAGAATTTAAGAGTTTATACTGTGCAAGAATAAGTAATGAGGAAGCCTGTTCTCAGTAACTCAAGGCTTTTCTCATGTGAAGGTCCATTTTAGCTTAAGTGGCACCATGTAATGACTTTGGCCATGTTATGGCATTGTTTTTATCTAAGGTATCACTCATGATGTCTGAATGTTGTGGACTTTTAATGTCAGATGAGCCCTATTCTTGAAGAAGAGGAACCTGTAACATGTTACATTACAAATCTGCTGTAGTTTGAGCAGGGCTTTTCCTGTAAGGGCCTGGCTCAGACTAAATGATCTCTTCCATATCTTGCAGCATGTACCTACCCACTGAAAAAAATGTCTTTCCATAACTGGGACATCTACTGGGATACCAGGCACCAGGCCACAATTTCACCCTGGGCAGACCTGCAGCGTAGACATTTGTTGTACTTAAAGGGTGCTCCAAGAGGAGAATTCAGGAGTAAGTCATGCTAAATAATGCTGAAAGACATGCTGAAAGTTAGGTGGGTCATGTGTTATGGAAAGCATTGAAAATGTAACTGATCGGGAAATTACGTTTTGGGCTTATATGTCTTTCTCCAAAAATACCTTCTGGGTGAAGACTTACAGAAATCCCCATTTTCTAAAACAAGACTATGCTGGATGCAGAGCTATTCAGTGTAAGATGGGCCTGATGGCACAGCTCCGGTGGGAATTGAAATGAGAGAGAAAGATTAGGGACCACTGGTACCAGGTGGTAGCTTACTGAGGTTTTTCAGATAATAATTTTGAGCTGAGGCATACTTTACTGGATCTACCTACATCAGTAGTTTTATATGCAAACTTAACACATTCTGCAGCTAATTCCTTAGGCTTCTTTAGGACTTACAGCACATGAGATTTCTGAAAAAGTGATATATATATGTATGTATATATAAAAATATATTTAAAAAATCCATACAAAGGTTATCATACACTATTAAGCTCCACCGGACTAACCAGAGGACTGTAAGTAATAGTATTTTATAGATATAAAGAAGAAGGCATGAAAAGTCTGTCAGCTGTTGAGAATATTGTTTTGTTCCATAGTACACTTATCTTTCTTAAAAAGTAAGGAATAAAATCTGAAACAATACTCCCTTCCATTGTATATACAAAGCCTGGGCTATTTGTGTTTTGTCCTTGTACTTTCACCTGATGACAAGTGTAAGTTCTGGACAAATCATTTGGGTAAATGTGGTCAGACATAACTTTGCACCTCCTAAATTGAAGAGTTCCTTCATGAAATGAGCAGAGACAAAGATTTTAAGTCATCAGCTCATCTTTCTATGTTAATGAGATAGAGAGCTTCAGATTTGTTTCTGGAAACCACTTTTTCTGCCAAATATGCAGGCACAAAAAATTCTAGGATTGTACATTCAGCATGTTACCAGCTTGATCATGAAGCAATAAAATTTATTTGCTTACTACTATGCTGCACTTAATTTTTCAAGAAAAAAAATACATTTTTGAAAACTATGTTGAATATTTGCTTCCAAGTTGCATATAAAGACAAATAGAAATGATTTAAAAAAGGACTGATATTTTGAAAATCCTCAAATTTTGGTTTTCCGAAGAAAGAACATGGTCACATCACTAGGTGACTTCTAACACAGCAGTTCCACTAGGGTGATCCAAACTAGTATTTGAAAATGTCTGGAGTGAGCTTCTCCACAGTGCGAAATATCCAAGGACTACCCAAATTTTATCATGCCACCACTCTAGAGAAGTGATCCAGTTTTTAGGGCTTTCTGTGTAGATGTGAGGCTTCTGTGCAGTGCTTTATTAGAGCAGTTTTGCTAGTGAGTCAGAGCTTTTATTAGCAAAAAAGGAGAGCAGACATGATTCTTTCACTCTGCCTTTCAAGCTCTCTGTTTGTTGCTTTGCCTGTTAAAGACTCACTTAGTTTCAAGCTCCAACAGAGATTTCTCATTAGCCAGTGCATCAGAACACCACAATGGTGTAACTTCCATATCATTAAATCTTCGATGCATCTGTCAAGACTACCGACACCACCTGTCATAACTGTGAAGAAGATATTCATTCATGGGAAATTTGAATAGCGCTGTGAATTTCTATCATGCAGTTCCCTTTACAACCATCACTTTTGGATGCCATCAAAGATAGGTCAAATGGAGTGCTGGATGTGAAATCTCTTGGCCCGTTACATTTACTGGAAACTCAAATCCAGGTTAAACTGTAGCCCTGAATGTCAAAATGTGTGCTCACTGCTGGCCTATATCTGAGGGAAATGTCTCCTAATTTAAACTACAGAAATAGCAGTTGGATGGACTGGGATTTATTCCATGTCCTGACATAGGCCTTCAACAGCAAATTACTTGATTCTTTTCTATGTAACAGTTTTGCCATGAGTTCTGAGGTGTGTGAACTAGATTAACTACTTAATCAATATGTTTTTGCATATTTGTAACACCACAATTAGAAGCAAACTTGCCTACCCTTTTTTTCACTGTTGAGTTTCTAAACACATAGAATAGCAGTTTTTTATTTCTCTTATGAAGTTGTATGTGTTGATTTGATATTGATTCTGAGATAGCCTCAGAGGTAGCATAATAGAAGTGCCAGTTATTAATTTCTTTAGCCCTAGACTATCAGCCTGTTTTCAGAATATGAAAAATTAGAGAACACAGGAAAGAACTACACTATAACTAAAATTTACAGGATGTCCACCTTCATCTAGTGCCTACCTGGCAAAATTCTGTGGTTGGAAAAACCTTATAAATCACATACTGGACAATGGAACCAGAGCTGTGAGAACATATGTTCCTGAATAAAGGAAGAAATCTATTAATTTCAGCATTTAATTTTCAGCATCTGTCCTGGAGTATGAACCCATGCCCTGCTAGAGGCCACCCAGGGTACAGTCCCAGGAGTTCTACTGCACACGGAAGCAACTTACATATTACAGGCACAAGATTTTAATAAATTAATGCCACGTATTAACATGTACTATATTCCACAACTAGTGTGGACTGAACTGTGGTTTGAACACCCCTATGATTATTTCAGTACCTCGATTGCTCTTTACCCAGTGACTTATGTGCCCAGCTGTTTTCTAACATTGCAATCCACCATATAAACAACTGCCATTTAAAACAGTAAAACTACATGGACACAAAAATATTTATTCATGCTACAGAAGGTATTTCCCATGTCCTTCCCCCAGGGGGTGCATCTGCCTACAGTGGTTCAGAATTGATTCTGATTTGCAGAGAATCGATTCTGAACCAATTGTACATATTTTTTTTTGTATGCCCCAAATTCCACAGCTTCCAGGCTGAATCTACTGTTTAGGATCTCTTTGGACAGCTTTCTATAGTTACTAGATTAACACTATTATGTATAGAGTCATCCATACCTGGATGGACATGGAGGAGTGCCACGTTAGGGGTGCTCTTCTGATGCTGATTCCTAACCTGCTGTGGAGTTCATTTGGATAACCTTGCATGACACTGAGCTGTGCCAGGCAAACATTATCTCAATGATTAAGGGCTAAATCCATCAAGGTGCTTAAACACCTAACTTCCACTGTGCCTAAATTAGATCCTCAGAAGCCTTGAGGAGCTGCTTCAAGTCCATAGGTGCCAATATTCTTGGCTATAAAATCCACTACATTTCTGTCACTCAGATCTATGCTCGTCATGCTGATGACAGGAAAGGTGTCTTTACCTTTGAAGAACTCACAGAAGGAGAAAATGTCCGATACACATCCCCCAAATCCTCTCTTTCACTGACTTGTTACTGGGAATTGAGCAAAGTTTCTATGAAAGTGTGTTAAGGACTAGATTTTTCTAAGATAACTCTTTCATTCCCCTCCCCTAATGAAGCAAGATTACTTTGTATATAATAAATATTCACCATCAAAGCATTAAAATTAAAATTAATGTCATAGACAATTAAAAAGTCAGAAACTATCAATGTTATAATGTTGAATACTCAGTTGCCTGTTGGAAACAATCCACACATGGTAAACTGGAAATGGACTTTTTTTTTTTCAGTGTGAGAAAGATAGAATAAGAAACTTTCTTTAAAAAAATATGGGTAGGAAGACTGGGAAGAGGCTTTATGAAAAGATTATCATAATGTTACACTCTGTTCAAATAGGAGAGAGCTCAGCTCCTGGGAAACAGCAGGGTCTAACCTCACAAGAGTTTGATCCTCAGGATCAGTGATCAAAGTATTGCTGAGCTCAACTTCTACTTTTCTTTTTAAACTAAGTACCAGCAATTACCAATGCAGTCAGGTGACTCCTCTTTTTTATTATGTGAATGTTGCTGTGGATCGCTTTATGGCCCTCAGAAGTGGACCTCATATCTATGAAGCCTGTGGCAGTTCTTCCACTGATTTATAAACATTTTGGATTGAACCATCCTGATAGGCACAGTAGATACAGATTTAAATTAATCTACGTCCAAATTCTTCCAATAGAATATGTTAGCACAGTAGATACAGATTTAAATTAATCTACATCCAAATTCTTCCAATAGAAGATATTATATATATATATATATATGTCAATAGGATTTGAGCAATCTTCCTGACCATCCTGTCTTGGTCTTCATATGCACCTTTAGTTAAAACCCATTAGTTTTCCCTTTCCCAACACCATTCAGCAGGAGAATGCTTTCAGTCTTGCATTTTGTGTGCTGCTCCAGCTGCCATCACAGATGCTTTGACTAATCACAGGTCCCCGTTATTTTTTTACTGCCTTTTGGGGAATTTAAGAGTGAAGGGGATCAATGACTTTTTGGTCTCAACATTTGTTATAAAACTGCCCTTGTGAGTTTCTAGCCCTTTTCCATTAGTAAATAATTTATGACAGTGAGTTATTTGGGCGTTGTAACAATGGTCACAATTTTAGTCTAGATGGGCAGAATTACCATCCTGCATCATGGCCCACCACCTCTAGCATCCTATTCCTATAGAGGATCACAGCAAGTCACACGAGATCACATAGCCACAAGTGAAAGCTCTCCAAGTGCTTCTCTGCAGTTTGAAAGGCATTGCAGCTGAAAGCGTGAGTCTTGTCTTGAGCTAAGTGAATTTATGGTGATATCCCCTACAGGGTGGAGGAGGGACGGGAAGAAAGGGCTCCTCTGTGAAAGGTTACAGAGGTTGTGTGGGCATGCTCAGCTGTTGGACTGTTGAGGAAAATTTTCATCTCCTTCCCACCTCTTCCCTTTGGCAGTTGAAAAAGGGGATAAAAGTCAAGTTTTGTAGCAGGTTTTAATAGTGGTTTTTTTCGCTTAGCTCTTAGTTTTTAGTATAAAAATCATTGGCATTGGGGAGCTGGTGCATTTTATTTTCACACCTATCTTGAATGTCCACACTCCATATAAGCTGCTTTGGACAAAGGTGGAAACCCCTTTGCAACTGACATCTAAACATTAGATTTCCCTGAGAGGTTTGCTTGTAAGTGTAGCAAGTTCTTCTCTTTTGGCCTGAATAATTGGGTGACTGCCCAGAAAGAAAAGGGATGAACTCTCCAGCTCTTACAGTGCCTTCCTGAACATACTAGTTTCTGCACCAGACTGAAAGCAAAGACTTTCCTTATAAAACCATTAATATATCTAAAATGCTACTGAAAAAGAGAGCTGCTTATCTGCACATTAAAGTGCTACTTGTTTCCCCGTGAAAGGTCACACCGCACTGTTCACACTCTTGTACTTTCTCAAGAAATCGGGATTGTGTGGTCTGTTATCTTTAGAGAAACTGTGGGAGATGTTGGAGGTAGATTCTATATCATGTGTTGTGCAGTAAAAATACGTAGTTGAAAAAGATCCTCAGGAACGGTTACAAGCTATTTTTCAGCCACTCTATAACAACTTTAAGACTGGAACTTAAAACCTAAAGCTGGGACTTTTATTGTGTCTCAGGAAGAAAGCATAAGACAATAAGGGACACGTGTCCACACAAGGACACTTTTCTTTAGCAAAATTTCCCCAAGGATTCCAGGAGCAATGTGCCCTTGTGGCCAAGAAGGCCAATGGTGTCCTGGGGAGCACCAAGAAGAATGTGACCAGCAGGTCGAGGGAGATTATCATCCCTCTCTACTCTGCCCTGGTGAGGTTCCATCTGGAGTACTGTGTCCAGTTCTGGGCTCCCTGGTTGAAGAAGGACAGGGAACTGCTGGGGAGGGTACAGCAGAGGGCTACAAAGATGCTGAGGGGACTAGAATATCATGTTTATGAGAAAAGGTTGAGGGACTTGGGTCTTTTTAGTCTGGACAAGAGAAGACTGAGGGGGGATCTGATCAATGCTTATAAATACTTACAGGGTGGGTGTCAAGAGGATAAGAGCCGGTCTTTTTTCAGTGGTGCCCAGTGACAGGGCAAGAGGTAACAGACACAAACCGACACTCTTGTACTTTCTCAAGAAATCGGGATTGTGTGGTCTGTTATCTTTAGAGAAACTGTGGGAGATGTTGGAGGTAGATTCTATATCATGTGTTGTGCAGTAAAAATACGTAGTTGAAAAAGATCCTTAGGAACGGTTACAAGCTATTTTTCAGCCACTCTATAACAACTTTAAGACTGGAACTTAAAACCTAAAGCTGGGACTTTTATTGTGTCTCAGGAAGAAAGCATAAGACAATAAGGGACACGTGTCCACACAAGGACACTTTTCTTTAGCAAAATTTCCCCAAGGATTCCAGGAGCAATGTGCCCTTGTGGCCAAGAAGGCCAATGGTGTCCTGGGGAGCACCAAGAAGAATGTGACCAGCAGGTCGAGGGAGATTATCATCCCTCTCTACTCTGCCCTGGTGAGGTTCCATCTGGAGTACTGTGTCCAGTTCTGGGCTCCCTGGTTGAAGAAGGACAGGGAACTGCTGGGGAGGGTACAGCAGAGGGCTACAAAGATGCTGAGGGGACTAGAATATCATGTTTATGAGGAAAGGTTGAGGGACTTGGGTCTTTTTAGTCTGGACAAGAGAAGACTGAGGGGGGATATGATCAATGCTTATAAATACTTACAGGGTGGGTGTCAAGAGGATAAGAGCCGGTCTTTTTTCAGTGGTGCCCAGTGACAGGGCAAGAGGTAACAGACACAAACCGGAAGATAGGAAGTTCCATCTAAACATGAGGAGGAACTTCTTCACTTTGAAGGTGGCAGAGCCCTGGAACAGGCTGCCCAGAAGATGGTGGAGCCTCTGTCTCTGGAGACATTCAAAACCCACCCGGACACGTTCCTGTGCAACCAGCTCTGGGTGGACCTGCTCTGGCAGGGATGTTGGACTAGATAATCTCCAGAGGTCCCTTCCAACTCCATATCATTTTGTGATTCTGTGTGAAAACAGAGATAATCCCATGGTCACTTGCACCTGAATCTGTGGGAAAATTGCCTCCTCTTCTTAAAGCTGGCAACTGGTTTAGGCACGAGTGGGTGGGAAAGTTGTTCCAGTTAGCATTTGTGAAACCCGACTAGATAGGCTTACATGTACCCTATATTCTGTATTCTGTCTCTGTCAGGGACCCCCTCCCAGTGACTCCGAGGAGGGTATGAACAGATTATACAACGCAAGGGGAAATACAAGCTTTTTTGGTTTTGTTTTCAGGGCCATGTATAAAACTGTAATTCCCGGATTACTAAAAAAGTATATATGCAAATGATGGCTAATTCTCCTTTCAGCCTTTATTAAAGATGGGTAAGAACCTAATATCCTCCATTTTTCCCCCTCCATATACGCCAGGAGCTATGGTTTTACCCATGTTACAGACTGCAGCTCTACTAAAAAAAAAAAGTCTCTAAACAAGGGAGCTAAAGTGCCAGCACAGAACTCAGGTAAGTTTATTTAATGCTAACATGTGTTTCTCTTTTGCTTTCCTCAACCCTGTGAAAAAGCTTGTTTTCCTTTCATACAAGAAGCTGGCAAGCTTTCTTATGTACTTATTTTTTAAAACTGCTTTTCCTGGTCAGTTCCTTGACCCATCCCCCTTTTTTTTGCTGAGAGTCAAGGCAAGTTTCTCTCTTTTTCTCCAACGCAAGTGAAATGAAAGCTGGGGCAGAAGACCTTTTGGATATTCTGGAGGAACACACACAATGGATGAGTGTGTTTTGGGATGGTTCATGGTGACAGTGGCTCCTTAGATAGTGAGAGGGTTGGTCATGTTCTCCAGAACCAAGACCCAAGAGGGAGGGAAGCCCTGTGCAAGGACTACATGCTGAGTCAGGCTGGCACCCAGCAACTCTGTGACTTGCAGCTGTGGAGTCTTCCCAGAGCCAATGAGTGGAGATGACTGGTAACAGGGGAGAAACATCTCTGCCTACGGAACTACAGAGGAGCCTGGTTGAACAGCCACAAATCTTGGCTTGATATTAAGTGACAGTGTTAAGGACAGGAACATTACGGGCCATATGGCAAGCATTTTTGATTGATAATAGATGTTTATACATTTCATGCTGCCTCTCTGGAGATATGCCTAGAAAGATGAGATGACAGGGCCCAAAGGAATAGTAGTTCAGATTTCTGCCTCATCATTCAGCCTACCTCTTTATTAAAATGTGATCACATTCAACACTAGTATACAAAATACTGGCGGTGCAATGCATAATTGGCTTGCCCAATGAAGTTGCATCAGTGGCTATGAGCATGTGTTTAGATCACTACTTCGAGGACAGAAAAAATGTATTTTCAAAAATTTTCTTCCTTGAGCCTTCAGATTATGTGATATCTGATCCCATCTGGTTTTTTTTGTTTTTATTTATAATGCCTTCCCTCATCCATTTTTGTATGTTTATATTTGTCCTAATATCTGATATGGCTGAAGCAGGTGATGCATAATTTATGTAAAGAATGGTCTTCATTTAATTCTTACAGAAGCTAGAAATTTCAATGCGATCACCAGCTTTGCTTTTTGTTAGTCACGCACCCAGCATCTGTGCATTAAACAAGCTACTGTAGGTGTGTTGCCTCCAAAGCAAAGGAAATGACTCAAAAGACAACCCCACCCACCTTTGTCTCTGGGCAAACTTTTGTAGCTGGTTCTCTCCCATGGTACAGTGTTTCAGTATGATTGTCTGAAACTGGATGGGTCTGAGCTGCCAAAACCACCAGCAAGGTTACATGAAGAGTGGATAGTTGTACTGTCTGCCTCAGCCTACACACTGACTCATTAACATGTTTTTTTTGAAGTCCTTGGAGCTCTATCAAGAAGTTGGTGAAGGAATCTTCAAAAAGGAAACTACTGGAGATAACCACTGAGAAAATGTGCAAAGTAAGTACATATTTGGCAGAGTGGCAGAAACTATGAAACAGTTTCTTAATTGCTCAGATAACAAAATGCAATTCAAGAAAAAATGCTGGACTAGAATGCTATAAAATAAAAAGCATGGTTTTTAACTGGAAAATAATTTCTGAAAAAAAAGAATAAATTTATTGGCCATAAAGGTTTCATAAACAAATGAACATTTACCATGCTAAAGCAAGATGGAAAGACCAAAGCTTTGAAACATACAGAAAACAGATGAAATTTCTGTATTGTATTTACAATGTTTTGTTGTATTGATTTTGATGGAATAAATAGGCTTCAAAGATGTTACCAGGACCAACACTAAATAATCAAATCAGGTTCAAATCTTAATTACAGAGGATTGGACCAGTTTGGTTCCATGACATACAATTACCATTACAAGTATTTCAGGCAAGGTTATACATGAAAGAAGGAAGAAGGGACAAAGCATTTGTAATACAATGTAGTAATTTAGTCTTTTATTTTAGTAACATTCCTTATTCCCATTCTTTCAAAGGCAAAGGATATTTGAAGAAAAATACTTTGATTGACAGGATTTCAGATAGTTTATAGAAGAAAGAAATACACTCAAGGTTTGTCTGCTTCATTGCTATTAGAGTCCTGAATGCAAAGTCAGAAAAACTAATGCAAAATAGGTAGAAAACAATAACCAATAATGTAAAGAAAACATCTGCTTCCAGTTCACAGTTTAACTTTTAATTGTCATGTCCTGAAAATATAGCCAGAATAGCACAGGTACTTGATAACTGCTCTTATACGTAGCAAAATCTCTACCCATGTGTAACTATTTAAAGATCTCATTATTACCATGCTTTTTATTCATAGATTTATGCATTTTGCCAACATTTGTGGTTGGACTTGATGATCTCGGAGGTCCCTTCCAACCACTAAGATTCTGTGACTAAGATTCTGTGATTTCATAGTTGGCTAAGTCAGATTTCTGCTAAACATTTGCCAGAAGAAAAAAACTGAGTACCCAGTTCCAAGTTGTAGAGGTTCTTCAGGACTGAAGGTACCAAGAGAGGTGCTGATACCATCTGAGTTGTTTGCTGTAGCTCAGTATGGACAGACTTACTCTGTCAGAGGCCTGAAGATGTCATAGTGGAGTTTAGCACCTATGAGAAGGATGCTAGACCTCACTTCTAACTTCACTTCTTACTACACTTCACCTGTTTCCTAAGCATTATTGACAAATCAAGGATTCCCTGAAAAGGCAATGAATATAATATGCTACTCTTTATTCTGCCCACTAATTATGCTTAATTTCTGATATAACAATTTTGGTCCATAAATTTCTAATCTTAGGCTCTTGATGTTTATCATACATCACTTCAGTACAGTCTTCGGACTGCATCAGGAGCATTTCTGTTTGCTTTATTTAACTTTGCGTTTCCGTCTTTAACTTCTGATGATTTTTTTAAGCATTTTTATATAAGATGGTGTCTTGTGCTTTTGTTGATTTGGATATGCAAAAGTATGTGTTAGATTCTACATGCTAGCCATCTATCCTTTTGGATCAGCATGATTTTCCCTGAAGTTGTTGATTAGATGTGTCCATACAACTTTTTTTGAACAAGATGAGATGCATGCAATTTACATAATCAGCTCTGTGTACTAATTAGAGGAGCCGCTATTTTCAATATCCTAGAAAAATGATGCCAGGCTAACACAGGGATATTGAAAGCATCTGCTTCTCTAATTAGTAGACAAGGGGCCTATCTTCCATTTTTATTCAAAGTGTTAATATGTCAAAGTATTTTGCTACACCAAAGAATAGTGACATTTTGGTCTAGGAAGGTCAAAAATGAGATGCCTGAACTAGTATTGCATAGGAGCTGCCCTTTATGCTTCACAAAGTAAACAAGACACCAAGCTTATTCCCCTCCAAAGAATAATATCATATACAGGCCATGTGAGTCTGCAGAATATAGTCAGAAAGAGATAATCCATATATGAATGTTTTTTGGTGAAGTTGTTTACAGGAATATCTCAAAAACAGCATTCTCAGTCTTCTTTGAAAATGAGTAGATGACATAAAAACTGGAGAAACTACCATTTCTCCAGTTCCAGGCATCTATATACAGCACATTTTGACAAAATTTCTAATATGAATTTCTTTGTCAGGAAATTTTAGCCATTAACTCTTGCTAATCCTTTATCTCTGTATTAGGAAGTTCATGCTCACTGCTTCCTTCCTCAGAAAACAAATAACATACCATAAGTACACCACTGCAACATTATTACATTTTTTTAAAAATCAGACTTTTGAAAACATTAACTACAAGACAATTTTTCTAGGCATCAAATCACTTTTATAGTTATTTTCTGCTTCCTCACCAAGTTTCTCAGTGTTTTTTAAAATTTATGGACAACACAGCTCTACTCAGAATTCCAGTGTAAGTTTCACCAAAGTCGTGTGTAGAGGAAGCACCTCCACAGTCCTCGGATTATGCACTGAGAAACAAATAACTTACTTACCTTCATACTTCATATGGAATTCAGATGATGAATATAATTTGGCTAATAAACAGAGACCTTGCATAGTTGGATTTGATGATCTTAAAGGCCCCTTCCAGCCTAGAGGATTCTATGATTCTGTAGTGCTGTTTCTAGCTGTACCACACTCTAGTCATCCCAATTTACCAAGGAATACAATTTTCCGTGTCTGTTTGTCTTTATTATTATTTAATATTATGAATATTCTTCTGAATCCAGAAAAAAATGTATTATTTAATTCTTGATAACTTAGAGAAATATGAATAGAACTGGCTTGGTCTAGAGACAAAGGGGTTATAGCGCGTAGATGTCCTCAGACTATAGTCAACCCCACAGAAAATAATGGAACAAGATGTCACTTTATGGTGATCCTTAAACTATAAGAAAAAAGATTTCTTAGTCATATAAGTGTCTCCTTCCCCTTAGCTCAGATAAGATGCATGATGTGGGGTAGACCTGAAGACTGCTAATGGCATACAACTCTTTGCACCTTGAAGTCACCAACCCAAGCTTTAACTTTTTTCCATTGGACAGAAGGAATTTCCCTCTAGGGTGAGTTTACATTTCAGTTCCAGGCCAGCTAAAATGTAGTTTTCTGCACTCAAGAAAATGTCCACAATTCTCCTCAGCAGATCCCATGGAGCCAGAAGCTGAGTGTACCTGGGAGCCCCCAGTCCTCACTGCATGGGTGGACAAGGCAACATGAGGGACTCGGTCCTCCGGCTTGGTTATGGGGACCAGGCACCAACAAAGCTACAGTCCTCCCTCTGCAGCCATACCTGCTGCAATTTACCCTCTTTGAGTAAAGTATAATACGAAGATATTTTTGATTTTTCTTCAACCCCTCCTCTGCCTTCTCCCTGAAGTTTATATGGACTGAAAGGAGGTAGAGGAGGTAAATGCTCCCCATCTGCTGGAACAGCTTTGCACCACTCCCCTTCTACGAGGCTGCACTTTTTTTATGACCATGATACAGAGACAGGAGACAGACGTTTTTGTTCTGCAAGGCTTTCTGTTTAATTAAAGGCCTATTGTGCCTGAGCTAACTCTCTGGTTTTTAAGGAGGGCTCTGTTTAAAATCAGGGTAATGGGTTATTACAATTCTAGAGAAGAACATTTGCAGTGAAATATTTTGCCCTGGTTAAAATTTTTGTGGAATACCACAAAATACAAAATAGATCCCTTAATCTCAGTGGCTATCTTGAAAACTTATTACTAAAATATATATAAATGTGTAAGTACTATTCATTTTTTCAATGTTGGCGTGTTGTAAAATTCTGTTTTCTTTTCATTTCATGCTGTTGTAAATAAACTGAATCTGTACAGTAGGTTTTTGTCAGACTCCCAGAAAGACAATTTTATTTTATAGCACATCCTAGACTGACAGCCAGAAACTGTTCTGCACCACCTCAGTACAAACAAAATTAGCTTCTCACAATATTTTTGCAGATGTTAAAGGTCATTAATAGAATGAAACCAGATGACTAAAGCAATACATTTGGAATGATTGGGTTTTATTTTTCTCCCCAGCTTAAAGACACAGAGTCCTCTTTTCTTGACTATTTGGCTGTGTTTCAAATGTTCTTTTTTTCTTTTTTTTTGCTATTTAATGGTTTCCAAAATCATAAAAGTGAAAGTAGTGGGATATGTATTTCTTGGCTTATGCAACCTCACTTACATGAAGGATTTGGGATTTTTTACACAGATGAATATAATATTAACTGTTCAAACTACACATTCCTGGAACAATTGCCCAATCTCCACATTTTGATCAAGGTCACACGTTTGCAATGATCAAGGGAAAGACGGTTAGCAGATGCAAGAAAAATCATGTTCAAAATGCAACTATATCCAGGAATAAAAAGAAAACTTCCTTTAGAAATGAAGGTAATTCTATAGATTTTGAAGTGCGCTGTTTAAGTGAAAGCTGATATTGATATCAACAGAAAATTAACCTTTTTCTTTCTTATATAACAGTTAGGTCATACTATTATTACTCTTTTGTGGCTATCTAGATGATAATAAAAAGCTTTATTTTTTTCCTAATTTTAAAATATTACTGCTATACATGTTATTCTATATCCATCAGTTTAAATTATATTATCCTACTTATACACTTCCAAAATTACCGATAAATAATAACTATTAAAGCTTTTAAAGACATACGGTATGTCAAACCTCTCCAAAAACTTTAAATATAAATTGAAATGTGCAAATCAGGACTATCCTGAAGCTGAGGTAAGAATGCTTGTGTCCTTGCTTAGGAACACTTTAAATACAGGTGTGAAAAAAGAGAAGTGAGGCTATTCAACCTGTGCAGGAATGGATGCTGTCAGGACATGGCAAAAATGAAAAAGCAAGAAGTTATGTGAAGGAGTGACAAATGAAATAGAAAAAGGTTGATGAGATAGAGGGGTCATTGCATGGCCCAGACATCCAGCAGAGGAAAGAGGGAGAAGCTGTCCTGTGGTAAGGATGCCTTAGGGAACCTTTCCTTACCTTAACAAATGTAAGAAAACCCTTTCTTATGCAGAATGAAGAGTACAAGCCAGAGAAAAAGAGATCAGTGTTTTCTTATCTTGATTAATGCGAATTCTGGACAAAGACTCCAACTCTAAGTCGAGGCAAAGAGAGAGGAAAAGAGATTTTTGAGATACTGGATAGAAGAAGTGAGGCATGAAACTAAGGATGAAAGAAAAAGTATAAGCATAAAACTATTTATGAAGAGGGATGAGCAGGAAGATCATAAGTGTATTTGAAATAGGAGAAAAGGGAAAGGGCAGGCTAGGTTTTGGTGAAGCAAGGCAAGGAATTTTATTTTAATATGGTCTGTTTGAGATAGTGTTGGGGTATTCAGGTTGAAAGCCTGGGGAGATAGCCAAAGGGGCTCAAGTGAATGACTAGAGACATGATTTGGCACAGAGAAATAAAGCAGTAATTAATCAGCAGAGGACTACAGAACTGGTAGTCAAGTCTTGTTACTGGTTAGGTTAGAAAGGGGCACTACAGAAGAGAGAAGGCCAAGAATAAAAAGCTTTGAAGAAGCTTTGAAAACCTGATCTTCTCTAAATTAAAACAGTTGAATGCATGAGAGGGAAATGCATTAGTTAATAAGCATAAAAACTAAAGAGTAGCCTGGTGAAGTAGCAAAAGAAATAAATTTTAAAAATTGTGGAAATGATTAATTCCCTTTCTCAGGAAGCAATAGAAAAATGTGTTATTTACTTGTCTATAAATAAATAAATATTTTTCCCCACGTCTTATAGCTGGAAAGTTGGCAAATAAGGTTTAGATGGTTCCAGTACCTTGGAATATCACAGTATGGTAAATTTCCTATGCTATTTATTGCAAAACAATTGCCGTGAACTTTCTGGGACATACCAGCATCATTCTGATGCTGGATAGCTTTTTTTAAGAAATCATCCAAAAAAGATCTGTTTCTTTCCCTTTTGAATGGCTTTATTTTTCTTAAAATCTATCAGGAGGATTGTGCAATGTTTTTGTCTGACTAGATCTGGCAAACAGCTGGGCTGCATGGCAAATACAGCAAGGATGAATAACTGAGGTGGGTAGGGGGAAATCTTTAAAGGTTAATGCAAAATATATGCAGAAGTTTTATGAGCTAGACCTTTTAAATACCATTGCTCTTTAAACAGTTATGGCATAGGAATACTTCCTACAGCAAGCATAGCATGAAAAAAATTTATCATGTATTAAACCAGTGGGTAACATTCCCCAGCACATTAGAGATAACATGTGGCAGGACCCAATAGCTTCTCTTGTTCTCCTCAAAAAGTATGTGGAGAGCTGGATAAGCTGTAAATGCAATCATACCACCACTGTTTTACAAGAAAAAATTGATATGGTCGGTTTCTATGCTAGCTAAATAAATCTAGATGGATGAAAACCTCAACCAAGAGCAGTTAACTTTCATCAGAGTTCATAAATTAAAGAGAGACTACCTTGAGATCACTGATACTTTTAAGAGCTAAGCAGTCTCTGAGGATAGGATCAGAGGAAAACCCCTTCAGAAAGCGGTATTTTTCATAAAGGCAAACTGATAAATAGTAACAGAGTGAATTTTCTTTTACTTTTGTTGAATCTCATGGAAAACTATTTTACATAAGTGAGAATGCTGTCGCATTCCCCTTGATCTACTGGAATATTTGCATATGCAGACATACAGGAGCCACGGTTTGCTGGTAACAGTCTCAATACTTTGCATTTACAGAACACTCCTCAACTACAGCTGTTAAAGCACTTCGTTATACAAAGATCAACCAATGAACTTCTCAAGCATCTCAGTTAATATTTTCATGCCCATTCTGCAGGTCAGCCCAGTGCTGCATTCTGGTGTCTCGTGCTAAGGTCATGCACTTGTGAGTGCAAACTTCTCCGGACCACTGGCCAACAGCCTGTCAATGTGAAGTGCCCTGTAAACAGAAAGTCAATTGTATGTAGTGCTAATGATGACCAAGTCTAACTGAAAAGCCTAGCTGTTATAGCTGTGTTTTTCTTTATTTTGAATTGTCAAAGTGAATCACACATTCTTTTAAAAGGATATAAAACTAACCTATCACCTCTAAGAGATATTGCCTTAACCCTTCTGTTGTGGTTTCCTTTAGAAAGTCTGATTTCCTTTAAATATTAATATTTTTTACAGTAGTTTTCCACTCAGTTCTGAATGGAAGGCATCTGTGGTAACTGTGTTAACCTTTGGCAAATGTTGACTTGTTAAGTATCTTCTTCAGCTGCCAAACAATAATTTATGTTACAATATGAAAGTAATTCAATTCTGTCAAAAAGCAGGCAATTTAGATATTATTCTTTATAAGTATGAACAGGATTCCTATAATCAATTATGTAATAAAGTAAATATATTTAGAAACTATTGAAGGTAGACAGGCTTCATTTAATTCATTTTAAACAATGCACTGAAGATATTGTATACAATTTTCCTGTATTTAGATATATATTCATACACTGTATGTACACACTGATTTTCTTTAATGTTTAGGGTTATTTAGCTAACAAATTAATTCAACACAATGAGCTCATGCTGCAAAACGCCATGGAAATGGAGTATTTACATATGCTAATGACTTCCAATTAAGAAACATGCAAATAATTGGGAGAAAGCAAAATTAAAACACTGCGCTAATAACCTGACAATTACAAGGAAAACTGTATTATGCAAGACTGCAAACATAATTGCACACACAAGGTCTATTTGACTGCAAGGGTAGCTAATACGAAATAGGCACCAAATTGTCACTTACTACAGGCCTTGACAGACTTCTTGCTGTAGGACTCCAGCCCTTCCAAGTGCAAGGTCAAGTGCTGGAGTACCACATGGGGGTCAGTGACAGAGGCAGGATAAGTATCAGGTCAGGAAATTCATCATTATGATGATCTTTCACAGCTCACTCTTTGGTGTAAGAAACAAATGGGACTGCAGATGGGGTTTTTTTTGAGCTGTTGGACTAAGATAAGCTAAGCAGAGCAACAGCAGCTGCTTGGTGGCTTGTGGTGATTAAGGATTTTCCCTTTCACAGAAGAAAAAAGAATTTCCTTCCACCAGAAGATCATCATTTCAGAACTTGGTTTTAATTCAAATGCTGATGGACTGTGGAAATTTAAAACACCTCAGTGAAAAGTCATTCTGAAAATAGAAATCCTGTTTTGAAAAGTCAAAATGTTTCCTTTAACAAGGTAGAAATTTGTTTTAATATCGCCACAACTTTATAATACTTTGCAGGTCTGTTGTATATTACTATCACTGTAGGAGAACATCAGATGATTACTTAGCTATAAGATCTATGTCATATAAAGGCAAGAAGTAATTTTTACCTTTTCCGAGGGATGATTTTTAGTCCTATTGTAACAAAAAAGGAAACTCTTTAGAAGTGAAATAACCCTAACACAAACTCTAGTGCCTTTTTTTACCTTACCCAACAAGAATTTTGTTGTATGTGATCCAGGGAGACATCTTTTTGGCACATGCATTCCAAAGAATGGTCACATTGACTTTCTTCCCTGTACTTTTCCTGTTTCTCAGATCCAATAATCTTTGTGAGCTCCAGCTTTGCCCCACAAGCATTGACGTCAGGACAGCTCTACAGGAACAGAGGTACAAATTCCTGCATGATACTGACTGTGAAGGCTGTAACATGCTGACTCAAAGACGAACTCACCTTTGCGAGCATAAATCATTGGCTGTGTATTTCTTGTGCTCCAGAAATTAAGGCAACTTTGCTGATAATGGTAGGGGTGAACCAATGCAGGCAGAGGAAACCTGTTTTTTCCTACTACTTCAGTTATTTTGATCTAGTTCTTATAGTTGGTGTTCATGACTCTATTAAGTCTGTCAGTCTTTAGGATCACAGAATCACGGAATTGTCAGAGTTGGAAGGGACCTCTAGAGATCATCTGGTCCAACTGCCCTGCTAAAGCAGGAACGCCTAGAGCACATCACTCAGGACTGCATCCAGGTGGGTCTTGAGGATCTCCAGAGAAGGGGACACAACAACCTCCCTGGGCAGCCTGTTCCAGGGCTCTGGCACCCTCAACCTAAAGAAGTTTTTTCTCATATTTGAATGGAACTTCCCATGTTCCAGCTTCAGCCCATTGCCCCTTGTCCTATCGCTGGAAACCACTGAAAAGAGTCCGGCTCCAACATCCTTCAACTCACCTTTTAGATACTTATAAACATAAATAAGGTCTCCCCTCAGTCTTCGCTTGTCCAGGCTAAAGAGTCCCAGCTCCCTGAGCCTTTCCTCGTAAGGGAAGTGCTCCAATCCCTTAATCATCTTTGTTGCCCTACGGATATTTAGGACTTGATTGCTTCAATGGATGAAGCTCATCGTTGTATTTGTATTGCTGGATTCTAATCCCGCATTGCATTTTATCTGCTAGAAAATAATTTTTAACCTTACAATAAATGCATGCCATTTCCCCAGCAAGTCATTTAAAAAAACTCCCCTTGATGATAGTACTAATGATATAGAAATGGAACAGAATTTAGTTTTATGTATCACCGTACCACCTTTCAGACTTCAGGAATTTCAAATGGATTTGCATTTGTTAATGATGCTGACAGTAGTGACTGTGTGGCATTCTAGTTGGCGGGTGCCTTAGCTTGTGTACCATCTTGAGGGGCAACTGGGTTTTAAACTTGGCAAATCACACATCGCACATAAGGTCAGGCATTTTTTGCACAGATACCAGAGTTTGGGTTTTTCCCTAGCAAACGGTCCTTAGAACCTCCGTGGAGATTTCTATACAAGGTGTACAAAAGGCCAGAGGAGTAGAGGTAACACTGTACGACTGCACTATAATCACTCTACTACAAGGAAGACGTGCCTTTAATATGAATGCTTACAACAATATCCCTGGCACCTTCTCTGACAGGTGAAAAAAATAAAAGTCAATACTACTTTATATCACTGCCTTTGCCTGGTCAAACAGCTGTTGGCATTGCTTGAAGTTGCGGTCATTGAAAAACAGATCTGTCCTGAATTAGTGATGGGCAGTCTTCAAAAGGTTGAGAGTTCTGGTTTGATTCAGATAAGCTTATCCAAAGCTTATCCAATCCTCAAGTCTGCAAAACTGAGCTGGAAATAATGCAAGGGCATGCTTTCTGATGAGATTTAAGGTACTTCTGTTTCCAGCTGAAATTACTGCAAACCAGCCTCTTGCACTGAATTTCTACACTTTTATTCTGTTTGGAACAAAGGAAATATTTCAGAAGAGTGCATGAATGACTAGTTTTAACTATCCAAACTGCTACTATGAACCCATCAGGAAACAAACCATATGTCCTGCAAATCTGATCAAAATTAATCAGCAGATCCAGAGTAATAAAGCTCACAGCTGATGAAAAACAAAGAAATACTCATAAAAAAAACCCAAAACAACTTTGATGGAAATTTTATGTTTACTAATAAATGTGAGAGAACTTAATAGTATTTTATTTACCCAACTGTGAACAGAAAATGTGACTATAGAAAGTCCTAAAACCCTCACCCACTCAGAGAGGGCTGGTTTGGTGTTTAGAACAGCAGTTTGAGAGTGAGGAATCTCCATCCTTAATCATCCCTCTGCCTGGTCATAACCCTGGTTTCCAGGTCCTCTGAGACTTTGCCTTGGCCAGAGAGATGACTGCAGCTCTTGACCATGGCTGACATAAGTCTAAACTTGCCTGGGTACGGACATCATGTCACTGGAAATGCATTCACATCGTCACACAGAGCTCTGAACAAGTACTCAGTAAGCTGATGTTGATGACCCTGTGGCTACAGCAGCAACCTCTGGACAGGCCTGTCCCAAGCTACTTAGTGACATTAAATGAGTCTTAATCCATACAAATAAGCCGTTAGCTGTCATACGGCAAATAGGGTTAGGCATGTGTACACCTGACCATTTGATGGAGTTTGCATAACAAAGGCACTTGGTCTTTTTGGAAATTTGGGAAGGTCTTGATCCAAAGTCCCCTGAAGTCAGTGGAAGCCCTCCCATAGACAAGCAGTATCGCTGCTAGAAGATCTCTGTATAAACAACTAGTTTTGTCAGCAGTTTATGCTGCTGATTGAGGAAGGTTTCTGTGTGGTGCAAGTTCACTAATTTTTTTTTCCCTTTTAATTGTAACCAAGGGGTGATTCAACTTCTAAATTAAAAACATTGATGCTTTTTTTTCTTTTATTAGCTAAAGGGATATTTCTATTATATATTAGGTATGGGTCACCTGCCAAAAGGCTTATCTGATCCGAGTGCATGTATCATTATGTTTATTCTTGTTCAGTTTTCTTCTTTCCTTTTTTTAGTCTCTACCTCCATACAGCATCCAAATCTTATTGTACCTTGTTCCCAATTATTTCTGTGTCATTTTTCCTTTTCTCTCATTTTGACTTTTTTTTTTTTTTCCAGTCTAAAACAGAATGTGAAGTCTACAAAGCTCGAGGTTGTTTCAAACTCACTGTGTTCAATCACATTTGGACTTCTGCAATCTTGCTCAGCCCACCTGTTAGTTTGGCAGTCTCCTGCTGTTGGTCAGCCAGTGGAGGAGGTCTCTGAAGACTGAGTAAAATTGCACAACTGAACAACTTGATGTCACGTATCATTTGACCACCTTACAAGATGAAAGAATGGGCAACACAAGCAACAGAAACCAGAATGCTTAAGCATGGTGGTGTAAAAATTATTGTTCCCAGACCATATCTCTTTAAGAAAAAAATGAATAGAATTTCTAAGTCTCCACCACTGATACATATCTAAGTAGAAAATATGAAATCAAAAGGAAGGTATCGTAATCCAGTGTTTAACCTTTTCTTTCCAAGTACTGGCTTACTGATATGGGAAAGTAGATGTATATGGTGTTTGACAGTCAGACAGGGAAGAAACTACATGAACCAAAGGATTTGCAATCTGCAGACCACTTGTGTGATTAGAGCTGTTTGAGGAAATCTCTACAGCCATGCAGAGTCTCCTGGTGCCAGCTGTGCTCCCTACAGAGCACAGACATTTGATTTCAGCGTATGAGACAGGGAAGACAAACTGTAAATGGATGGATGTCACTAAATGTAGCAATTTCATGAGATGGTAAGTCTAAACACATATATAACCAGGTATCGAACTTCTGTAAGGACCACGCTCATTCATTTGAATGTTTTCATTTCTTTGATTATTTCCTTAATTGCTTTTTTAATATTCTCATAACTCTTCCTTTTCCGCACTTAAAAGGAATCTGAATGAAAGGATGGTGATGTGTGGGAGGAGAGCGGGGGCTGGCAGATTGTGTTCAGCATCCTCCACGTTCCCTTATTAGTTTAGTCAGACACATTAGTTCACATTATGAGAAACAGATGAGAAACTGCTAAAACATACATTATGAGAAACATTAGGAGAAGCTGCTAAGCATACATCTAAATAATGTTAAACCAACAGCGACTCCAGCTGAGGGCCAGCTGACTCACCAAGCTCTGTAAATCTAAGCTTCAGAGCACTCACACAGTATGCTTATTCCCACTAACCGTCGGGCAGGTTGGCTTGTAATGCTGACTAATCATCGCATAAACCTTGTGTGGGAGGGATGAAGGAGGGCAAAAAAATAGAGGCAGCAGCACTTCAGTGAAAGGAACTGATGACAGCATCCGCCTTGTCTGTGTTATACCTGTTCCTCAGCACAATATACAAATTTCAGCCTCTCCAGATGCTTTGCTGGGTGAATTACGCTACCTTTCCACATGCTTTACTTTTCTTTGAGTTTTCTTCTCATGTTACAGAAAGGTCAATTTATGTTCAGCGCAAGACAATCAGTTAGAATGTGTCAAGTGTAATGAAGTCCTAAGGAAATAAAAAGGGGTATTTCATAGAATCATCTACGGAAAATCATCTGTGGCTTGGCTGAACCTTTAGAATAAACGCTTGTGGTTGCACGACTCGCCTTTGTTTTGAGCTGACCTGTGGAAGGCATCAGCAGGACTGGTGTGATATTCAGCTCTGCTAATATTTTGACTGTTTCAGTTAGCCTGACTTGATGATCAGTTCTCAGCAGAATGGAAAATGCAATGTCTGTGCAAGATGAGGTCACTCCATGTCACCCAGAATGATTTTTCCATAAAAGTCTTTTCACACTGGGATTCAGCACCTCAAGCATCTCCAGCCCTTTGAGTAACTGTAGGTAATAAATTTTGCAAACCTTTCAAGTAGGGTGGCTCAGATCTGTGTGCAATATTGCAAAAAAACCCAAGACAAGTGTCTCCTCTTCACGTAGGCAAATTCATGCCAACAGTTTGATTTCTAGGAAAATTCTGTGTCCTGTAAGTCAGACTTATACACATTTTGCTATTGGTATTCCTGGTATTCCACAGAAATTAATCTATGATATAATCTAACTGTGATGGTATTTTTGTTGGTTTTTTTTTTTGTTGTTGTTTTTGTTGTTTTTTTTTGTTTGTTTTTTTTTAAAGGGAGACAGATTAAATCTTTGTTTGTTTGTTTGTTTGTTTGTTTTTTAAAGGGAGACACAGATTAAATCTTTTATTTGACTTGTCCTTTTTAGGTACTTTGGAGATGTCAATAATTGAGTGATAACCATTGCCAATAAAAACTAAAATTCTATGTAAGATATTACATTTTCCTTGTATAGTATGAATAAATATAAATATGACAAATGTATTGCCTCTAGTAGCAAATGCTGGGTTTTTAATAATTACTAAAGAGAGACAAATCATTCCTAATAAATAATGTACAGTATGCAGTAGACAAGTCCCCTAACAGGATAGCAATAATTTTGAGTGTACATTTAGTGTGTGAAATCAGATAACTTCCTCTTCCAAATGAACGAGACTTAGAAAGAAATGCAGGGTCACCATACTCCTGGTTTTGGCTTTCTCCTCATTCGAGCCCATCTGGATGTGTTCCTGCATGTGGTACCTCACCAGCTCCTCTGCCCGCCAGTGCTTACGTCAACAAGACCCTGTGGCATTCTGTCATCTGTCTGTCTTACAAACATTTCCATTGTTGCCTTGTTGTGCCTTGATTTCACATTTCTTAATTTCTATTAAGATCTTCCTGGTTTCTGCTGGCTGCTAGTGGAAGAACTTTCTATCTTTATTGTATCCAGCCATGGCTTCCAGCCTGTAGTCTGGTGGAACAGATTGCCCAGAGAAGTTGTGGCTGCCCCATCCCTGGAGGTGTTTAAGACCAGGCTGGATGGGGCTTTGAGCAACCTGGTCTGATGGGACGTGTCCCTGCCTATGGTAGGGGGTTGGAACTTGATGATCTTTAAAATCCCTTCCAACCCCAACCATTCTATGATTATGTTAACATACTGGTTTCACACATTTGAACTACATACAACACATTGTGCTCCAAAACAGAAGAAGTTTCTTAAGGATGAGTTCTTGTAGAGTACATGGAGTCTGGTTGTACCATGTTCTTTAGGCAAGGAGTCCTCTCCCATGAGTTTTTCACATCATAGTCAAATCTCCTAACTTCCTCCATGGATGGATGAAGTTTGTTGTTTTCACTTTCTTCTTTAAGGTTCATGAACATAGTATGGACACATTTGCTGCTCTGTGTCTAAAACATATTGTGCATCAAATTACAGGTGCTTGCTGATTGTTTTGCTACTATATATTTAAAACTTTCAGCCAGGCTAATACAGAAGGTGGAAGTAGACTGCTATCTTAGCTCCACAAGTTTTCCTTCACATTTAAAATGGGATTTGCTCCAGCCATGCTTGAACCTCTTCTGCATTGATTTTCCATTAACTCTCTTGCTAATGAGAAAACACTGACACAAATGTAATTAAAAAACAAATTTGAAATTTCCACATGCAAATATTTGCTCCAAATATGGTTGTGTGTAATAGGGAAACAGACAATGACATGTGATTTATTTAATAAATGATGACTAGCTAACATTGACCAAATAGAGGTTATTAAACAGAAAATAATTGCAGAAGACTTTCTGTGTTTGATCTGCAGTTAAACAGAACATAGCCAAAAATGTGGTTGGTTAATTTTAAGCAACAAATGTAGTTGATTGAGAAAAAAAACTTGCTTACAGATACTTCACAAACAGAATTTGAGGTTAAGAGGGTTAGGTAAATAATTCGTAGTGAATTATTTGTTCAGCAATAATGCAGCTTTGTTTTTTCCTGTTGCTGTTACCTTTAACATTGCCTCCTTTTTTGCCTTCTGCAGAGAGACAGAATTGATAGCTACATAGGAGGAGTAGCTGACAGCTTAATGAACAATTATTAGGGTCTGAGACATATTTTCCAACAGTTGTTCATGAAGAGATGGGTGGTGCAATCCACTGCAGTGTTTAAGTGGAGCCTCTTTTGTCAGCACCTGCTATTAGAAAGCGTAACACTCAGTGAGACTAGAGTGTTTGCATCTCTTTTTAGGGAATTTGCAGTTGTAGGTGGCTGGAAGGAAGCCACAGCACAAGGGGGACCTTGCTTTCTGTCTCACTGGATACAGTCAAACCATGGGCTGTTTGGAGGAACTAAGCATTGGTTGTGTTTCTGACAGATTTTTTGAAGTTAAATACCATCTCAGTTAATTATTTCTCTACTTGTTTAAAAACAATGAAAAATAACGAAGGTGGAATCATACAAGATTTACAAAATAGCTAGCAGCATATATTGAGAGAGTATCAGAGCCCATCTTAGTAATCCAAACCTGTTCTCTACCTGTGAATGGTCAAAACATCAGAGAAAAGTGGAGATTTTTCTCATTTACTGAGCACAGTTGGTCAGGGTTTGGTGTTAAGGGCTGAGAAGTATAGCTCCATTTTTTCGGTCAGCCCAGGTAGTTAAAGAGAGCTTCATGGTTAATTGTGAATGTTATTACCCAAACTGTAAGCCGAAAAGGCAGAGATTGCTTTCTCCTCTACATTCTCCTCTATTCATCTTGTTGAGATGCATGATTTTCAAGATTGTCCTGGCTTGTGTGGCACTAATGGAAGTTGTGTGCTGTCAGGGTTGTAGCCTGTTAGACTAAAAAATTACTATGGAGTCACATTTATCTTGGTCAAGCTAGTTTTGTGACAGCTATGAAGACCCTCAAGACATCATAAAATCAATTTCCTATGTAGCTATGTGTAAGGTTCATGTAAAACTTTTGTTATAAACTCTTCATTTAAGGCAAGGCAATTTCTCTAGAAAGCTAAAATGTATGGAGTTTTGCCTTACTTTACAGTCCTCTATTAATACTCAGAAGGTACTCCGCAGAAGGACTCAAGGAGATGCTCTGCATTGATTTTGTCAAGGTAGACTGCAATAGTCACAATTATGCTGTGGAGTTTTTAAAGCACCTACAATCAAGGGCAATCAGAGCTCCAGATATGATTGTCAGAATTAACAACATAGGAGAATTTGGTACAAGTACCAGCTAAGAAACCTATTCAACTGCAGGAAAGAAAATTGCATCAATAGTGGACTGCATGGTCACCTTACCTCTTGTGAGGTTTAGCTAAAGGAACCAATGTTTTCTATAATTATAGTTATCACTAAATTTTAGTTTGCATGCATTTAAATGATGTTAATATACTAATTATTGTGATAATTATTTTTTAAAAAGGAAACTTTAGCCCTTTTACAAATTATCTCCCGAAGCCAAATGCTTATGCTTTGGAGTAATGGGCAATTTTAGTGTATTATTTCTTAAATAGCATCTTTAGGAAGAATACTTCCGATGAAATGTCTTATTTGTTCCTCCAGTACGAGAACAGCACAGCACTTTTCTTGGGTTAGGAATAAAATCAAAATAAATACAATGTATGGATGTTACAAGAAATGTCATCCTGCCAAAATATAAGTTAATATTGCAGCATCACAGTGATCAAGTTGTCAGATTGTATGAAACGGAGCTTCATATAAAAGGCACTGTTTGGAAATAGCACTGTACCAATTATAAAAGACAGAAACAGACTCCTGTCATTTCATGATTTGAAATATTAATGCCTTAACTCAAGTACATGAAGAAATGCTAGCTAGTGCAGCAACAATTAAAACTCAAAATACAGATAGCACTTATGAAATAAAATGTTAATGTGCACCGTATTTTGTCAAGATGGATATATACAAAGTAATTGACAACAGCGAATCAGAAGAGGTTGAATGAATGGACAGGATTGTCATTTGTATAGTCAAATAGAGTATCAGGACATTTTTATTGACATGGTAATGCCTTCTATTTTTTGTTCCCCAAAATAAAGATTTCTTTACCTAATTATGTTTTTTTTAACCTCATCTGAACTGGAACTGAAACATTTAGAATAATTTTATTTTTGTGACGGCAGCAGAGAAATGTGAGATGTGGTTTAACTAGGAATCATAAGTATTTTGTGGTCACAGGGGAAAAGCTAAAAATACCGCTGGAGAATTTATAATCCTAATTCATGGCGCGGTCTCTTTCTCAACTTTCCAATGTTATTTACTTTAATTCCAATAATATATTCCATATTCGGCAAAATAGCATTAGATAAGTACAGAAGGGAAGTTTTACGTTCATTTTCTCTTGTGTCAGTGTTTCATTTTAACCATTTTAACTGATATTAATACTACTTAGCTTTTTATATGTTGAGTGACTATTCTTGCAAGCCTCTTGAGAGAAGGAAAATCACTGTTAATCTGATTGTATATCAAAATCCTGATTCATAGAGATGCTGAGATACTTGCCTGAGGTTACATACAAAGGACCAAATCTAGCGAAATATGTAAAAATGTGCACAAGTGCACTAATGCTGAAGTCAGCCAGATCCGAATGTTAAGGACTGATCACCAGGAAAATATGATTTCCCTTTAGGTGTGTCAGGAATGGATGGTTGTGCCTGGTTATCACATTGCCATGTAAAATTTTGACATGGAAGGTTAAAAAAAAGAGTATTCCTGATCAAAGATAGTTTGAAATGAATGGGTTAGAAATGCAACCTTATGTAAAAAAGTAGTCCAGATACAAATCAAATATATCTCACCTAATAATTTCACTTCCTGGGTTATAAAAGTGTTTTCTTGTAATTCTGTTTTCAAACTGGAATGCAGAGATGCTGATAAGATTAGGACAGGACAAGGTTTAACAGGGGAAAATCACACCAGGAAAGTAGAACTGTGAAGGTCCATGAGAACTGACCTTGGCCTTCAGGCCCACAACATCTTCAATACATCTTCTTGAATAGTTTTTATTCAATATTTTTTGCTTTGCAAAGGTGTAAGCTTTACTGCTCTACATACAAATACTCAAATTCACACTGTAGTTGGTGTATTTTCTGTCATTTTTGAATAATTCTGTGTGTCTAGACTTTCTCCTTGAAACCTATGGCATGTCTTCAGTCATCTTTTTATGGGATACTTTAGGATCACCAGGAAAAACTTGGCATTTATTTGTAAAAGGCAATGGATAGATCTCCTATGTTTAGTTTGTTTACTAAGTGATCTTAAAATTTACTGGTGAAAAAGAGGTTTAGTGAGCTAAAGAGATGTCTCAGACCTACATAAAGCATCCAGATGTCACACCAAGAAGGCTGAGAAAGACAACAATATTTTATAAGAGCAAATAATTCAAGTAAAGTAAGTATCAGCTGACAAAACTAATGTGGATTCTGTTTTGCTCAGTACGATCTGACAAACTTCTTGCAGATATTTGTTATTTTAGGCTTTTTATCCAAGGGCAAACAGTGAATTAAATGTAGCAATTTAATTCCTTATTAAGGAACTTATTCCTTAATAAGGCTTTTCATTACGACTGTAGTTAAGCTCTACATATGCAACTTCTATTTTGCTGGCATCAGATAGTTGTGGGTCTTTAGGAAACTGTCCTGATGCTTTTGTATGTCATGACTTATATGGTTTTACTTTATTTGAAAACTTAATTGTGTTTGAGAATTTTTCAGGAGCTGTCTGATCTAACAAAATGATTGAATTATTTGGGGTTACAGGTTAGATAAATGCTGAAGGTCATTGTGGATATTAATGATGAATTTGGAGCTCAATATCTCTTATGAATTCTGTCTCATCATGTGCCTGCAGTTATACAGCCTTCACATTAGAGATGACAGTCAAGGTGAAACTGTGAAATGTCTTTATAAGGCTTCTCTTGTTCTCTTCTCTTCTCTCTCGCTACAGAGAAGCTTCCCTCTGGCTTCAGAACTGCCCAGGAGTTTCTGTGGGGTTTTGACTACTCTGTTTGGTGATGGTGGCTGTGGTGGAGAGAGGATGCTCATGCACAATCTAAGTTCAGGTGCTTGATAAAGGTAAATGTCAGAAGTACACTCAACTCTCTCACCTTGCAAATCTCACCCCTGGAAATCACATCAGAAGATTGTTAGGCCAAATCTCCACCTTTCCTTTCTTGAGTTCAGAAACTAAGCTTTGAAGGTATTTCATGCAGATGGTGAAACCTTACAAGGTGAGATTTGCTAAGGTATTCTTGCTCCTTTTTTGTTGCCGTGAATCAGACTAAACGTTGACAGCTGGCTGCATTACCCAGAGAAATTGCCATTTGATCATTGACAGGCACTGCTGAAGCCTTATCATAATTATTAAATGATTGCATGACAATATTATTAGGAAGAAGTAGAAACCATTGATTTATTTAGCACTTCCTTGAGTTTTATCCAAGTTAGAATCAGATGTGCAATAACTCACTATAACACCACTGGAGACTTACACAAGACCTACTTTTGTCCAATTGTTCTGCCAAGAAATAGAATTCCTAGTTAAAATGGATTGAAATATAATGTAAAAGTAGGTTAAAAAAATGGCTGATATCTTTCTCTTCTTGTCAGATTTCCTGAGCTTTTTCAAAGTCTTTTGAATCCCTCTCACTCCCTCCTGATCTGTTCACCCGTTGTTCAGCCTTTTACTCAGCCCTCATCCTCCCGTAAGTAATAATTTGACTCAGTCTCTGCAAAAGTCTGTGGGACCAACTGTATGGAACTCAGTGCAGACCTATCATTTGAATAGGCACAAAAGTCAGCTGGAAATTCTGAGAGTTAATATGCAAATTGAGCTCACATGGCTTTGTCCTAGATATTTAACTACTACTAAGATGCTGCTTGAAGCCACAGAGACGGTCAATTCAGAGGCCAATACTTTGTTTAAGCCAGTAAGTCACATCTGAAGTCAGTTCTTTGGGATTGCACGGGACGTACTATGGGTTGCTTAGGGAATGAACTGAAGGCAGGGGAAGGGCGGGATCTAAGTGGTTTGGGGAGAAACAAGCACGGGAAACTAGAGGTATAAGGGGATAAAAGGTGCCTGGTTGGGTGTGAGCAGGGTCCCTGTCAGAATGCTTGCCTGGCTGTGCCCTGCAATTGATCAGTGCTGTCTGCTCTGTCTTCTCATTAAACTCTATTTCCAAGGATTTTCCTGGGCGAAGGACTCCCTGCTCAGTGTGTGTGTGTGTTTGGGGCTATGAGTGCCAGCAAATGGAATCAGACCACAGGTCAGGGGTGTGTGTCCGTGGTGCAAGCAACTGAAGGTCAGGGCATGATCGCTAGTGAGATACATGTCTCTCTATCTCTGTCTATATATATCTGTGTGTGTATATTTATATGTATATACACATATATTTGTCACAAGTGGCCCTCCATTCCACTCAGCCAGAGAGGGATGCAGGAGGAGGCTGCTGGTACTGAGTTTGTGTGAGCACTCTGTGTGTCTGTCGGTGATGTATACATGGATGTATGTGGAATATATGTGTGATATGTGTGCCTGTGCCTACTGAGAACACATGCTCAGCCTCACTACTCGTTAGACCTGGTAGCATGGAGCTGTGGCAGCCTTGTGTCTGTTGGGCTGCCAGATTTGGCAGCCCCTAACAAGTAGTACCTAAGTGATGTGTAGGCTTTGTCGTAGCTCTCAGTGGGAAAGTGTATTTTGTTGCTACTGGGTTAAAAAAACATCCAATACTTTGAAAGAACTGATCAAGAAATATTTAACACTGATGGAGAATAAACATAGACATCAAGTGCAATTTAACATCTGAACAATAATGAAATTAATAAAGAAATCAGTAACAATACGAGAAAAAAAAAAGACATCTACATACTTTAAGGAACAAATTCAGGGAAGATCTGTTTATCCTCATACCAAATTTCTAATATTACAGTAGCAAAAAAAAATGTAATCATACCATTAGTAGTAGAGGGAGGCCTACACATCACTTAAGTACTGCCTACTACCTCATTGGAGCGTACAAGTTGCTATTAAAGTTGCTGCCTTCCACTGAGGTGAAATTTCACTGACACTTGTGAGGCAATGATCAACTCAGTCTTCATAATCTTTCAAAAACAAAACAAAACAAAAAACCAAACAACCCAACTTATTTTATTTTATTTTATTTTATTACATTCTTTATCCTGATTCTAGTAGATCCAAGTAGATCATGCCTTCTATGATTGAAAAACTCAGCATTTACTTTATTCCAGCTGTGGAAATTATATTTTGAAGAAGAGACTCATTTAAGACTGTGGTAATAAGTAGAGATGAGTTTATAATGAAATACATATTTGCCAAAGATATATTTTGTCAGCCTAAACTGGCATCTTTCCCTTTTTTAAATAGCAGATTTTTACAAGAGAAAGATCTCAGCGGTATCAATGCAGTAAAGTGTTTGTTGTGGTACAATATGGAAAATTATTAGTTACATTGGAGCAGGCAGAGTGGAAAGATCATAAGATGGCTAAGGAGTTAGCTACAGGCAGGATGACAACAGCCTGCTGGTGAAAAGACAACTCTGGCCAGAGAGAAATTGGCAATGGAAACCCCACCAGGTCAGTGCTGGGAATAATGTTATACTAAATTTCACTGAAAAATTTGGCACAAAGAATAGGATGTGGATGGCAAAATCAGCTGGCAAAGGTAAGAGGGGTTAGAAAGAATCAGAGCATCCCCAGTACTTGAATAATAGCAATGGGATAAAACTCATTAATATGAAGTGGAAGTTTGTGGACGTACAGACTTCAAGTATTGGCTGGGAGTCAGCATGTGGAAATGGCAGAGGGAAGGACTGGATGAAATACTTTACCAAAGGATGCTTCTCAGTTGCCAAAATTGCTCAACGTAAACCAACAAGTAAAATAAATAGAACAGATGCATTTGTAACATGTAGTACTGGAAGTATTTCCAGTGGAGACAAAAATCTGTCAGTGGTGCTGTACAAGGCACTGGTGGCAACAGATCTAGCCTATAATTTTGATTTTCCATTTCCTAGAAAAAGTGGTAAAAGCTAGAAGAGGTGCAGAGGACAGCTACCAGGGCAATGAAAGGAACAGATGGTTTTTCTCAGAAGTGAACTATATAGATTTTTCCTAGGAGGCTGTGATCCTTTAAAAACTATATGAAGAAAGAATCTGGAATTTTAAGCAAGATGAAAAAAAAAAATAAAGTATTGAGAAAATGGGGCAATTTAGCACATTCTTTTCATCTTCTTCAGATTGAATTCACTCAGATGCAGACTGTAAAGCAACCATAGGAAAACTGCACAGAGATGAATTTCCTTGAACATATACAGCCTTTCTTATGCATAAAAATTTGACTGAATTTTGGCATTTTTCAGAGATTTCGCCTGACTTTAAAAAATATCTATTAATTTATAACTCACCCATCTTCAGCTGTCTGGAAGAGCCCAGTACTCTAATATCGAGGCACTAGGTTTTCATTTAAACATAAAGGTGAAAGAAAACATGTGGAAGAAAAAAAATCCCCAAAGGACTGAATTTTGAAAGGTTAATTCCAAGTGCTGAGGGTGTAGTGTCCAAAATCATAGAATCTTTTTGACTGTATCTGATATTATCCTTCTTTATAGCTGACAAATGTTAACATTAAAAAAATGAAAATGCCCTCTAGTTCTCTTCCCTTAATCTTAACACTGGATGACTGCTCCAGTACATTAATACTTGCTCTGACTGTTCTTTTGACTCCCTTGGTGATTTGATCCATAAATCGCTCCTCTCTGGAGCCCAGCAAAAATTACATATTTATTTTTCTACCAGGAGTTTATGTTCCTGAATTTTCAATGTGTTTTCCTGCTATAGTGATACAATGGTTCTGTTTTACTTAGTGTCTTATTTCTTGCATGCAAAACTTCTGCAGTGGTGGGTCATCATCTCATATGGGGAAAACTGACATTTTCAAAATGTATATTTAAAACAGTTGAACATCCAATTTATAGATTTGCTCTGGTTCTGAGACTCATTTGTTTCAAATATGCTCTATTGACAGGTCTTCTATAAACACACACAAACGACATATTTCCAAATCACTGTGCTTTTTTTTTTTTCAGTAAACAAAAAAGAACTTCAAGGTTATGGCTCTATAATCTGGTATTAAATCAAACTAGTGCATCAACCCATACAGCGTAAGAGAGTACCACTGGGAGATGTCTACCACTGATCTCCCTGCCTTGGAAGGCTTAAGATTACATAAACGCATTCTCTTTCATTTAACCTACTCAAAGCCTGTCTCTTTGAATCAAAACTCATGTTGGCCACTCCAAATTATCAAGACACAACTTATCTACAATAGACTGCTCCAAAAGATTACTGACAAATTATAAGCAATTTCAACTGCCTGTAAATGTTTCCTGTGGATCATTTTGACTGACCTTGAGATCAACCTTAAGCAATTCGGGTATTTGTCTTTCATATATTTCCCTAGTGGATATGAATATCACTTGTATAAAAAATGATGGATGGTGGCAATTTCCCATTAATTGCTACAGAAAAAAAAAAAGATCCTAGCCCTTCTGATGGGTAGCACTGACCAGAGAGAAAGGGGAACTGTATTTCAGGTGAATATTTTCTCTGGCAATTTTTGTGTAAACAAGTCCTGAATGATGCCTTTGAATAGTTGTGAAAATGTGTCATTGGCAATTGTCCTAGAATTACAAACAGAGTAAGGGAAAGATGAAGTCACCTATTCAACAGAAGTAACAGCCAGAAACAAGGAAGAAAATTTGCTGTTTCTTTTTCCTCTTACACTTTATCTACTACAGGGAAGCTGAGTCAGTGATCTAAGGCTATCTGAGTATTCTGGTTTCTGAATATTGACAGATATACAATCATCTTAAGTATAACTATTTCTCATATTTCATTGCCCACGTTTTTACTATCTAGTTGTGTTTCAAACAGTTCTAGAAAATTTAAAAGTGAAAATTTAGGAATAAATGGAAATACGGTATTTCTACTGAACAGTAAATAAGCCCCAGTGATATTCTATTTCCAACGTTATTTGAGTGATCTTTACTGAAAAACTATGTAAACAATTGTCACCTGCTACATACACATTTCTTGACACACAAGAAATGTTCTTATGTCTTACTAAAATGAAATTAGGTGGTATCATAAAGAAGATTAAGAAGTTATTATTCTCATACTAAATTCTTTAACCGGTGCATTACTTACTATTTTCTGGAGTGGATTAATTATTTTAGGGATTTATAAGAGCTAATCTTCATAATCTGTCACAAATCAGAATCATTATTTACAGAGTATTAGTATTTACAGAATATTAGTAGGGGTTGTAAGCTAAAGCATAAGATAACATATTTTTTAACACTCTTGTTTCAGCCATAGCTTGAAAGTCCAGTTCACACTATGGGGTTTTGTGGCCTGAAGGATGGGAAATGAAGACATCCTGAAGGAATGTGCTTCATGGTGATAGTCTCAGAGACAACATTTTAAGTGTTTTGATGTTCAGAAAAGCAGATAGGCACTTAATAGTATTTTAAAAAACATCACTGGGTTCCTGCTAGCTGAGATGCTTAAGTGTCTCTTTTTTTTTATTTTTTTAAACTCAGCTGGGCATCTGTCTGTGCTGTATCTCTAGCTCTTCACTACTTTCAAGTAAATTCTCATCAGTGAAAACACATTTTCTCCTTCTAAGTATCTGTTTTACCCTTTCAAATTCAGCTGCATGACTGAGAGTGAGTTTGTATTCTTCCTTTCCATCCATCACTAGTAATATAGGTCTTGCAAGCCCAGAAATGCCCTTAGGCCTAGTTTTGGAACAGAGTGAACACTTTTTACAATGCTGCTCAAGAAATAAGAGAATCCCAATCGTGTTTGTCTGTGTTGGTCACCCAGACAAAACCAGAAAAGTACACAGGAGCATAAGGACATAAATCTATTCAGAAGGTGACATGCTTGCTTAGTAACTGTTACTCTGAAACATACTTTAAGAGAGAAAAGTAAGGATGTCTCCTTAAATTAGCATAACTCTTCTTTATAAGACACATTTCCCCTCTGTTAATTACTTTGAGAGAGACCTTTAAGAGCTGTCTGTGCTGATAGGTTTTAGTGTGCCACATTTCCACACAGACACTGAAACGATGCAGGAAATGCTTTCCCCATTCACAATAAAGTCAGCACTGAACTAATATCGTCAGGTTTTTTTAAGATTTCTCTCCACCAGTCCTTCAGCTCTTCCATTTTTCCCTGAACAGATATTCTCAGGGATTGTTCTCTGCCACGGAGCGTGGATATCTCTGGATTTCACATGGATCCCAGAATCCTTTTCAGCACGCTTATTTCAGCACCCCTTCTTACAGTCCTTTCACAAACTGTAAATCAGAAGCAGGAATGAAAGGTCCAGGTGAGTGAGCAGAAATAAATCCTTTACAAGAGGAAAAGATGCAGCTGGAATACTGGGTTGATAGCTGAGGCAGTTTGGAGACACTGGGAAAAAAACTTGGTTGTGAGTAGAGAGGCATGGGGCAAGTCCAGATTTTGCTCAGGACACTTAGTATGTGTAAGGTTGGCCTTGCTTAGCTGACCTTAATTACATTATTTTTTTCCTGTGCAATCTAAATAAGGCTTTTAATAGTTTAGTTTCAAGTAATAAAGTGCCATTCATGTGTGTAATTTATTACTAAGTACATTAATATTTATAGACAGAGCTGAAATTCTTTAGCCAACATTAGAGAATTTTCTCAGTCAAGAAAATCATCTTTGGTCCAATTTATTTAGCAAGTGAGGAACTGTCTAATAGAAACCCTTTGCATGGTTGCTGTAGGTCAAGCTAAGCTGATAGAATAATAAAATGAAGTTGAGTTTTACTGCATTCCCATCTCTTTTATAAACCTTTTGGCTCTGATGTCTGGCATAATGTTTCAAAACAAATCCAAGTCAGAATGTAATTCTTGGAATCATAAAATGCTGTGTAACTTAGAATTATCTTAACATGCTGATTTTAAAATTCAGTGGGGCAAATTCATTTGTGCTCTCTCTCCACCGTGGCTGGGATCAATTTAGATGAATATTATTCTTTTGCTTTGTAAAGAGTGCAGCTGTGATTTTTCTATATGACTAAGAATATGACGGTGTGGAAATTTTCTTGCATTCTCTGTATGGGTTTTAGGGAGTAGAATGACCCCTATGCATATATCATTCCTTCTGTTGTAGTAGGTCAGCATTGACTAAGCAAAGACACAGCATGAAAGGACATTTGTTTCTATGCCTTTAATGCCTTTAACGCCTTTAACGTACAGGACGGCACAGTGGAGCATGTGAAGGGTTTATCAATTTAAGGAGTACAAGTGAGCATTAAGTGCGCACATAAAAGATTTCTGTACATTAATTAGATACCTGCAATTAAGTATGGAGAAAAATGTCAACTCTTCATAAAATCTGAGAAACATTAGAGCAAGACAGCATGTGTCTGTGAATTAAAATGCCATTAAAATGATTATGATTTCAAAAGCATTAAAAAAATAATTTTATATATGGTTCTGGAAGACAGTGAAGTTTGTTGTGTACAAAACTAGAATGAACAAAGCGCCAGTGTTTGACATTACCCAAGTAACATCTCTTATTTCCCATCCAATTGCATTCTGTCTACATAGTCACTGCAATGTTCTTTTCCCAGCTTAATTTTGAGTCATCGCTGTGGCTATGAGTTTAAAGTGCTTATCATCAAAGATGTACTCTAAATTCCTAAGTCATAAATGATGCAAAATGAAAAGAGTATAAAAGCTATAATCGAACAATCCAAATAGCTCATAGTTAATTCAGATGAACAGATCATTGCTGATTGGCATAGAAAGGAGTCTTTCCTTGCCTGAGAATTCATGGTTTCCAAATAACTGCTGGAAGTACGTGTAACTGTAGGGAATGACAGAAACTTTGAAATAGCAAACATGAAGTTCTTGAAACCACCAGACTTCTTAAGCTTCCTTTATGTGTATATGTTTTAGTCGTCTGTGTCTTTTTCTAAACATCTGGAATAAAGAAAGACGACTCCATCCTACAGACAGACCATGTGGCTACAGAATAGAGAAGGCAAGAGGGAAAATAAACCACATGGCCAAGTAAAATAAACCAGAGCTGGTTGAGCATTGAAAAAAAGCACTCCCCAACATGTTATTCCAAATGTTGCAAAATTCATATCTGATTTCAAATAAACACACGTTATTTATCCAATTTATAAGCCAGATGAAAGACTATGAGCTTGCATCCTCCCTGAAGGGCTCTTCAAAGTTACACTATTAAGCCAATTATACCTAAAACACCTTCTCCATGCTATAACCCTGTACTAGAAGGTGCGACTTCCTTCCATCCAGTTGTCCTCTTGTCCTCATTCTTTTAACCTTAAAAATCCTCTGACTAAGCCCCGTCTTCAGCAGCTTAGTGTACTAAAGCAAGAGACCTGGGGTCTAGAATTCATATCTCTTTGCTCATTCAAATTATCCAGCAAATCACTTGGGATTCATTCAAGCCATGACATTCAGGAAGGCCAGATTAAGACCGTTCACCTGCTGGAGGATGAAGGGTAGTGTTCCCTCCAAGCAGTCTCTTGGCACACAGGAAAGCCTTCCCTGTAGAGTACAGCCCATGGGAACACTGGTAAATGGTGAATGAGGGGATGGGTGTCTGTAGGGAATAGCTATATCACGTGGGATGCTTGTGGATGAAGATATAGTGTGGGAGAGTATTTGGGATTTATGCACATATAATAAGTATCCCATCAAGTATGGGTGTGTGATAAATTATTTAGTATTCAAGAGGTACCCAATCAACAGAGCTGTGTGGAAATCTGCAGAAATGTACTAGTAAAATCTTACAATAAAGAATGAGATCTTTTAATATAGAAAAAAGTCTATAGGGTTCCCAAACTCAGACACAATTCTTTATTACTTTATCTAGGAGATTACTAGGAAGGAGAATGAACAGATACGAGGAGGGATGGGGTGAAGGAAACAGTAGCTGTGTTTGCATGTTGCTCAGAAAATTAAGATGGAGTGCTATGAAGATGGCAGAGCTGGAAAACACCAGGTCTGTGCCCACATACCGATCTGCAAAGGAGAATATGGAAGGGTAGCTGACAACAGGAGAGCCAGAACTGTGGGGATTTTTATGAGCAATAGAGCAATGAGAGAAAGTCAGAAGGTGGAGATAGCTGGTGAAATTCTAAAAGATGGAATCATTTTATTCTTCATGAGAATAAATCTGAAGGGAAATATCAAGAAGCAGGATGGAAAATGTATGATCAGGTATGCTATTAGCAGAAAAGAAAGGGACTGTAGGAAATATAAAGAGAAAAAAGATTTAACAGAAAGGTCATGTACAGTAGCAAGCTTTATATAAATATTTCTTAGAAGACACTTGATCTCAGTATGTTAAGCTAAATAAGAAATTTGAAGGCAAAAAAAGGAAAAGAAACAGAAATGTGAGGAGAAAGACCTGTGGGCTTAGAGGACAGGGGTCATCTTCTGCAGTGTGCCCAGGGCAGTGCAGTGCCCAAGGCTGGCCCCAGGTACAAAGTAGCATTTGCATTAGATGCTGAGTTGTGAGCAAACCCATCCATTCTAATCATTATTTTAGCCTTTGGCTCTTGTATTCAAGAACTGTCATGTCTTTTGAAATGTGTTTACAGCTTCTGACACCTTCTGTCACTGTTGTAGGGCTAACAGTAATAGGGGTAATTCTGATCCAGGCCTTTGTTGCTAACAATAATGAAAACCAATACTTGGGCATCTTATCCAATCATCTTAAAAATGGTCTGTACTGGGTAGAGATTTATAATGACTTTGTGTAACATGGGTTTGGTCCATGGCACTATTACAGTCTTTTAATTATTATTATTATTTGAGTAAAGTGTACTGATTTGTACATGAACCGTACATCAAGAAAACCTTTGATTTCTATACCGTTCACTTAGGGCTCCATCTTGTATTACATTTTCCTTGACTTCCCAACATTATTTATCATTTCAATAAATGTCAGTGATCTAGAAGCTATTGATCAGAACTTTCAGGTAAATTGATTGAGAGGGAGAAAAAACCATCCATAGACTTCCTATAAATAAACACATCAAATACTCCCAGTTTAAATGAGCTTCTATGCTGCTTCTTTTCATTTTAATAAGGTTTTACATTTTGGAATGACGAAGTAATTTGTCATGTTATCAAATAATATTTAAGAAAGGCCTAATGCTAGTTATTTTAGCTAGGATCATTTTTCCATGGATATCTCTGTCTTGCTTTCTCAAATTCTTGCTGTCTTTCTCAGACTGAGTGCTTATTGGTTACAATGATGGACGCAAAAATACTATATGCTTTTCCTGTTGATATAATATATCCTGACAAAGGAGATGCCTAGGCTTCTGTTCTAGGCAAGTGTCTTCCTGTAGTGTTCATACACCTGCCTGTAACGTCACAGGCCAACAGACTGTATGATCCTTTAGCATTACAAGCCGAACCGCAGCGCTTAAACTTTATTTGAAAAGCACTGAAATTGTTTTAAGTGAATACACAAAAGTAGGGGGAGGGCAACTAATCAGTATATTGTTATTTTGACACATTTGGTTGCCTTTTAGAAAATGCATTCATAATTTTCTGTTTGACGTGATCTCAGCATCCTGTAAAAAGCTGAGAATTTTTCATCCTACTGACAGGACTCCATTAATAAAACAACAATCTTTTGTGTGTAGTAATCTTTAATCTTATTTTGTCACACACTTCTCAGTAGCATTTCCACTCGTTTTACAGTATAATTTATGGCACTGAAACAACTCTCTGCCCTGAAAAAGGTCAGTCTGTCAAGGTTTACTTGTCTTTGAAGAAAAGTAATAGAGCATTATTTATGAAGCAAAGAATACGCTTCAATACTTTAATCAATCAGAAAGATACTTGCATTATTGTATCTTTTGCCAAAAAATACCATGAGCAAAGGATACATCAACCTTGCATTCTCTTTTATGTCACAAAAAGCCTTTTAGCTTTTATGTCTCCTTCTCCTTTTGTGTTTACTGCACTATGAAAATAACAAGGTTGATGATGTCTGATATCTGGGAACAATTTGTAAATTATGAGAATAGGGATTGATCTTATCTGAAGAGTAGAGAGTCTCCGGACAGATTAACTAGAGCTATCCACTGTGCTCATCATAATAAATTCATCTGATAAAAAGTTGGGGTTCTGTGTCACGTGATATAAACTGTCATCTCTAGACAAAAAACTGTAAAGGTTTAACGGACCTTTAGGGTACCTCAAAGATGATAGGCATAAGGCATAACCACATTTGGTACTCATATGTTTTTAGACATCATAACAAGCACGAATTAGAACATGCAATGTGGGGAAACAAATTGGTACTTCATTAGAAAAAACAGTCACACTTTAAATTAAGTCTCTCAAATAAGAATTTAATTTAGGTTTAGTAAGACAGCTTTATGTGAATGAAATGCCAATACATTATTTAAACTGCTCTGTTGATGTTTAACAAGTGTGTAATAAGATACATATTATCTATTAGTTGTTAGATACTAACAAGTATTTTTTGCTAATTAGTCCCTATCTGACATGAAACATCCATTACAATTGGAACGAGTTCCTTCTTGCTTAAATATCTACCCAATGAAATATGTTTCCTTCCCAGGAACAGCTAAGTCACTTGTCACCTATCTCCATAAGGTAGTTGGTTACTAGCTGAAGTCGTCTACACATTACTCTTGCTATGCCATCAGCTTTGCTCACAGAGTTCCTGTTCTGAAGAGATGGACATTATCTCTCTGCTAAATCTCTGTTTCAGCCCAGACAAGGTTGACAGTAACCTGAACTCTGCCTGAATTCTCATGATAAATCAAAGCAAATTAGATGTCTGTACTACATGTAAACTCAGCTGGTGATCACGGAGTCTTCTTTTACATGTTTGTGTGCCTGAGCGCTCATAAGGGAAGCAAATGTCTTAAACCTTAAGGCCAGACACAAAGTAGATGCAAAATATCTGCAACACCATCCTCAAGATTTCTTGGTACTTCTGTATCTGAAGAAGATGGTGAGAAGATAAAAGCCCATGCAGATAGGTGGATTAATACCACCACCAACAGACTTTCTGTCAGATCAATACTCAGAAAGGAAACACTCGCAAAGTGTGCAGACAATGTTAATATTTCCTATTGATTTTTTATACTTTTGGTGGATATATACATTCTCTAGGTGAGCAGATGGCTCTTTCACAGTTGGTGGAGACTGCCGTCTCAGTTAAGCCTAACAAACAAAATTTTGGGTGGCATACCACCGCGTCATATGAGACATTTAAGTATGGTGGATCTGGTTGATAAAAAAAGATTTGCCTATTTTACTTCTGATAAAATAGCTTTTAAGATTTAGCATACATGATGAAGGCATATTATGTCTTTGTAGCACATCTGATTGCAGACCTATTTGTAGCAAGCAATCCTGTTGACCTGCAAACATGAATACATGCCATCAACTTTGCTTTCTGCTAATGATGGTATTTAAAATTAGGAAATGTTGGGTAACACAAGAAAGAGGGGAACAGTAATACTGATTACCAAATAAACATGGGGCTGTACAGAGTACATTAAATTAAATGGTGGCATAAATACTTGCTTGATTGTGACCAGGTAATAGTTATGAAATATGAAATAAGAATTGTATTAAGTGCACTTTAAGTACCCCAAATAGCCAGGTACCTGAACTGAATCCTGTACAAAGCAAGAGAAATTTATTTCGAATATGGCTTCTAAAGTCAGAGCTGATATGAATGATGATGAATTTTAGTAGCCAGGTAAAAATGAGTCAATAGGGTGTTGAAAGTGTGAAATAGCTGAGCACCCTCAAGGCCAGATAGACTGCAACATCAGTGACCAGATCTCACAAGTGGAGGTCGATATGAACGGTTATGTGAATAATTTTAAAACAGCAGTCATGACTGAGTGGGACCTTGCAGATAAAGGTAAGCATGTGCTAAATTGGTTTGGGATAATGAGGGCCAAGTTGTTCCATGCTTCACAAGAGCAATCTCTAAAGCACAGTGTTAATGTCTGGTGTTGCACTTCAAGTGCCAGTGCCATGGAGCTGAAATGTCACAGCCAGCTCATGATCCAGTGGTCTGCTTTCTTTTGTCACAGTTTGGTATAATTCCTCTGTAAACCACAATCCCCTGCAATGAATGAAAAGCTTCCAGAAACTCAAATGGGCCTTGGAACAAATCCCTGGAATATGACACCTGCTTCTCACATTCAAACTAAAATTAAAAAAAAAAAAAAAAGAGACAAAAGCAATGAAAGTTAAAAAATCTATTACAGAACAATTTTGTAAAAACTGTCTTAGGTTTTCCTTTGTATTTTTACATATCTTCCAACATGCTTTTTAGATCTTGCAGAACATGTCTTTCTGAAGTGTTACCAGACTTTAATTTTCATTTGCTATTTCCATTTATTTCCAATTCCAGACTCCTTTTGCATTTTAAGATCTGATCTGTAGATGTAGTTCAGATCAGGACTGTGTGTTAAACCATTTTCATTACAACTTTTATCCTTCCTGTCCACCTCTTTTCTATTATGTACTGGGCAGAATTTTTCTAAGTAAAACCAGACATTTCAAGAGAGGAAATTATTACCCTCTGCAAAGGTGTGTTAGATTTTTTTTTCTTCAATTGTGCTTTCTGTTTAAGAAAAATATACCAGGAGAATATGAAAAGGAAATAAAAGTGTGAACGACACAAGCAAGGGCTGCATTCTGTGAGATAAAGATAGTAACAAGAAAGGGTCTGGTGGTTTATACTGTTTCCCATTCTTGATACAATCATTGTCTCAAGAACAGATTCATATTCTGCATCATTTTCTGTTACCTTTATAGTCTTTCTTACGAGAATGAGGAATGAAAATTTTAATGCCTCATATATTCTGTGAATTACTGTAGGCGAGTATGCTGTACTACTTTGATCTTTCCTATATTCTGTGGTTTGATTGGGTCGTGATGTGAATGGAAAGCAGCACAAAACAAATCACTTTCTGAGAGAACAATTGCAATGCGAATAGGTACAGAAGGAGAAAGGTACCAGTTCAGCCCATTCCATTATGCAGTAGATTGGGTAGAAACAGAGTTCAAATATCTGCTTTTAGAGGTACTAAAGATTATCTCAATTTTTGGGTTAACCAACCTATCAATTCCTAGCAAAAATTTTGACTGGGTGTTCATAATCTGAATATAACTGTCTAGACTTAGATCCAGCATCGCTTTATTAAAGCTCAGCTGTGCTATAGTGCAGAAGGAATGGGGAGATGAGGAAAGACGTAAAGGAAATTAAAATATTAAAAAGAAAATAAAACAGTTGAAGAATTAAACATGTCTTAACTGCCTTAAAAAATCTGTGTAGTCATAACTGGAAAATAACCAAGCAAGAGGAAAGGCAAAGTGAAGGCTGGGTTACCCCTGGGCAAAACTAGCCCTAGAGATTTCCTTTTTCCTGTGGCACAGAGGGTTTTCCCTCACAAAGTAGTGACCTTGTCCCTGCCTGCCCCATGCCCTGTGCTCCTGTGGCCACAGGAGCACTGCAGTCTGAAATCTAAAAGGCAGATTGTGCCTGCAATGGGTAACAGCATCTCCAGCAAACATCAGGGGCACCCGATATCTCCTTTCTTCTTTCACTGAACCCTGTCTCCAATCAGCCCTGGCTTTTCTGCAAGTGGTACATGGGTTTGGGTGCACTAGTTTTTAACACTGGGGAAGACCTACCAAGGAACATATTGTCCCAGGTTTGCTTGGAGCAATAAACAAAAGGAAAGAGGGGGAAGAAGACAAAAGATTATGAACAGCTTGCTGCTACTAACCATACCCATGGTTAGAGCCAGCCACATTTGAATAGGGCAGAAATATAGGTTGGGTTGTATTAGAGTTATGAAGCAAGCTTTTCTCTGGGTCTGAAACCAGCAGATGGTTGTGCCAGGTTTTTAGATGTGGCACTTACAGCGTTTGTACATCCATCCTCTGCCACATCCCTGTGTTTATATTCCATATCTCTGTGTACTCGTTTCCCTATTCAGGGGGATTTGCATAAGTATATTTTAAAGACAAAATTTTTGCATCTATATTATAATATCTAAATCTATGACGTGTAAAAGCTAGAGCCCTGGAAAGATTTTAAGGAGTTCTTTAAATGTTCACTTCACTACTTAGATTTTAATATATAACAATAGATCAAAACAGTGACATAATTCACACTATAACTCTGATAGACTTGAGATACAATTATTTTACATGGTTATCTTGTAAGTATTCTCACAGACTGTGTTTGCTAATCTGTGTGAAAACAGCACAATAAAACCTGGCTACCTCTCCACGAGCAGAGACAAAGCTACCACACCTCCTTTGAAACCAGTGTCGTATTTGACTCCTCTCTTCTCTTTTCACCCATGCACATGTACTTTAATAGTAAAGAGAATGAGTGCTGTATCAGACACAAAAGATTATTTTTTCAGGACACTGAATGCATATAACAAATAGTAGTGGTTCTCTATTTTCAGAGTGAAAAGCAAATGTCTGTATTAAAGTGATGGATTGCAGACAGCATAATATGCTACAACAAAGCCATGGTTGTTTGTATAACATTTCTAATACCTTTACTTACTTTACCATGACTCTTGCTAAAAATCTTTGAATACTGCAAGCTTCTCCATTCTTTCTTGGCTATGACATAGTTTGCTTTATTTCAGGCTTTATAACCACCTGTGTACATTACTAGTCACAAAGAAAAAAATCTTCTCTTAGCTGCTCTTGGCTCAGGCATCACAGTCAAGCAACACACGACATCACATACAACTGTGTCTGGGTCATTATGTCCAAATAACACAAGTAGGGGCTTTTACTCTAGATGTAGGGCTGCTGCCATGCTGAATATGGTCTCTGCATCAGCTCTTTCAATGCAAACCAAATGACATCTGCCTGGCACAGTGTTATCTACATATCTTGAAATGTCCACATTTCTCCAGTTTCCTTTTAGAGATTCCTCTCTTGTCCCTTCATCCCACCTTTGACATTTTGCTTTCTCATGTCTTATTCTGCAGACTGTTTCCTGATTGCCATTAAACTAGTTTTTCAATTTGCATTTGCAAAAGCCTACAGAAATTTATCTGGGAAAAGATAAACTTGGCAAACCTTTGGCTAAAATGTTTTTGGCATGATTAAAAATAGACACATTTTCAATTCTCTATTTTGTTATGGCTCTATGAGCCCAGAGACATTTCAGCTTTTTGTTCCACTTTTCCCATCTTGTTTCAGTGTTTCCATTTCAATTTCTGACTTCAGTGTTTTATTTGTTGTTTTTTTTTCCCCTCTTTGTTTCATTCCAGCATTATACCTTTAGTTTCCAATTTTATTTTCACTTCGTGCTGGGATATTTCTACTACTTTCACATGCTGCCCTATTTTTATTTACTTTTTATTCAGATGAGTGTGCATCATTTAAAATTGCTTCAGTGTAACCACTTGAAGTCACACTTGAAGTCAGTCTGTCCTCATGAGGAAGAGCTTATTAATTAGTTTGTTTGAAGATGCGCCTGGTTGCAGCCCCGATTCAGAGCAAAGAGCATGTTTGGTGAAAGCAATATAGGCAGTGAAAGCACTTAGAGAGATTCTCTCAGCGTAACAGACAGGTATTGTTTTTCTGTGACCCCCCCTGCAGTGCTGGACTGATATTTAGTACCGTTCACAAGACAGACATTATGCATTTCATTCCCTTTCCCACTCCTAAACTTGCTTTTTCCCTTCTGAGAAAGGTGCAGTAAAGCAGTAAATTAGCAGTACCCTCCAAAGGCATTTTTTTCATCCTGATGCCCATTCCAGCAGCCATGTCCATCCCTTGCGTTTCCAGCCACAGACTGGGTTATGACGGAGATTCTGAGAACCAGCAGCATGAGGCTGGGCAGCAGCAGCCTTGTTTTGTGGAGTGTCCCACCGGATAGCTCTACTGGTTTGGCACAAATACTCTGGTAGGAAGTTTTCAGGGCAAAATCTGGGAAATGAAGTTGCAGTAGACACAGGAAATTAAGAGGAAAGCTATGCGCGGTACAGATAGTTGAGTGCAGCAGATGATTTTGAAGAGGGAGAAAAGAGATTAAAAAAAGGTTAAACAATCCTCAGACAGCCAACAGAAATTTGGCTCTCTAAACCATCTGTCCTGGCTTGAGGACAGCAAGCAAGCTCTGGTCTAGGCTGTTCAGCCACTGAACCGTCATTGGGTACGCTCCTGCATCAGATGCTCAGTCACTGGGGTCTGAGGTGGCATGGAAGAAAAATTCCTGCACCCTCCTCACTCTCACCCCTGTACTTCAGTGAAGTTGTAAGACAAAATGGCCACCTGTCAGCCTCCCTCTTCTGAACTCATAATAAACCCAAAGAAATTTAATTCTTAATTTTTCCCCTAGAAGTGTTTTAACTATATTTTAATGCTGATAATTCAAGACGTTTGAATTAATCAACCATTTCGATATATGAAAAGCAGTTAGCAGGGGGACATTTGGGTTTCATCAAAGAATCCAAAAATTCTGATTCTTCACCATTTTCATATTATACCAAGATCATCTTTGTGGGGTGAATTTTTCATTTTCATTCTTTGTAGCGTATTTTTTCCAAACGTTCTGATATCATATCAAATGTAATACAGTGATTGCACGTCACATTTTAAAACCAGCACTTTAAGAACTTAATTTGCAAGCACATTTGCACTTCACTATTTAGTCAAAGAAGTAGTATACTTAAAATCAACAATGCTAACCTTGTAAGTGTTGTTTAAGATAGACCACAATATCAGGCCTGACAGTTCTATCTTAAACATGTATACCATTCATGTTGGAACTGTATAAGACTGTTTGAATTAGCCTACCAGATCCTGAGGGCAGGAGACATATTTTGTCTACATTTGCAGAGTGTGAACAGACAATTGGCTCCTGATAAATAATACAATACAATTACCTTACTATAGGACACAGAAATTTGCAAGGAAATGAAATTTCAGGTTGCCTGTAGAGAAATGCTCAGAAAACACATTTCAAGAAATGAAAGGTGGAGGACAGGAGAAACAATTGTTTTACTTTACAAAATCCTGGGGTTTGAGGTTCAAGGATGGGCATTGTCAAATTAATTCCATTTAGTTAGCATGGCATTAAAATGAACAGTGAAGGTTTCTAGGGATTAATAGCAAAGAAATGGAAATCTTCCTCTTTTTTTAATAAAAAGAGATAAAAACTTTTCAGGTTTGTACCATTCCCTTTTGCTCGAGATAAGAATTCTGCTTTACTGGCTGTCTGTAATCAAGATGATGTGACCTTTACTGGATTAATATCTCCCTCTTTTCCTAACTAATCTTCTCTAATAGCAAAGGAAGATATTTTGGGGTATAAAAAAACCACTCTGGGGGATTGGAACTGGTCATAAGAAAAAGCAAAATCATTATGGCAGGATATATAGAGGTGTTAAAATCTTACACAGAAATTCATAATCATGGCACACAGAAGGATTTTTTACCCAGTGATATGGTTTTCACTTTATTATTTCTTTGCTAAACAAACTGCAATACACTGCAGTAAAATTTACACAGAAACCTGCCAAAAAATCCATACACCAAAGCCAGCTCATACTTATATATACAATAACTCTCCAAATCAGCTGCCTGTCCCTCATGTCCCAGGAATAGATAAATTCTGAGAGAAAATAGCAGATTTTAGGTGCTACTGTTTCTCAGCATCTCCGCTGAGGACAACAACCAAACTCCTGTTGGAAATTTAAAGATGCCCTCCTGGTAAAAGTACAGATCAGCCTATTTATCCCAGAATTGCTGTTTTCTCACTCAGCTCCATTCAGGTTTTGACTTTATAGAGGTTTCTGTTTAAAAGTTGTCACTATTTTTTGTCTTTTTAACCATATTCCCTAGAAATCTGCTCAGGGAGTTCTACTTTTCTACCATAAAAACCTATGTAGGATGTCATGGGGTCTGGTATTAAGTTAGATCTCTGTTTTATTTTATCTTGCCCATTTTTTTACTTATAAAGGTTTGCCATTTTTTCTATCTCAGAGACATTAAGGTTTTGGCTCAGTTGGATTTCATTTGTCTGACTATCATTTGTATTTCTCTTCAGACATTAAAATCAACACAGTTTCTTGTGATATGGTTAGAATTACACAGCTTCTATACATCTGCTATGCTACCAACTTTCAAAGAATAGAGACCAAAAAGTGGCCTACAGAACTGGAGTGAAAGGAGGATATGCAATCCCAGTCATCATGTAGGAAGGAGAAATGGCCATCATAATTAGTGCTATAAATAAGATTTGCTAAGAACCATTCCAGCTATCATCATAGATATTCAACACAACTAGCCAGTAAGAAATCAATGCAAGATGACAGGCTAACCCATACCAAACCTCAAAACATCCATGACTTCTCAGTCAGTTTTGACCAGTGCAGACTTTTACCCTCAAAGCACTGGAGAACCTGCCTTTTCTTAGAGACAAGGAGAAAATGGATTTCTGCAAGGAAGTGGGTGAGTCAACTCAGCATTTTCATAGATTTATTCATAGATTCATAGTATGTGAGGCCAGAAGGGACTATTACACAGTCTAGTCTGACCTCTTGTAAATCATAGGTCATTAAGTTTCATTCAGCTTCCCCTCTTTCAAGCCCAACAGTTTTGTGGTTTGCTAGAACACCTTTCCTACTCAAGTAAGAAATATTTATTTGAAGACATGCAGAGACAGAAAAGCCAACATTCCTCTTCTTTATGACATTCCTTAAGAAGCATTTGTGTTTTATTTTTAATTGGAATTTTTCTTGCCTTATGCTTTGAGCTGTTTTGTTCCTGTTGTGCCTTTCCCTGTTAGATTAAATTACCTATTAATATCTACTGCTTTCTTCCCAGTACTAGCGTTTGTCATCAAGATCTTTGAGCTCTCTCTTTATTAAAGTGAATAAACCAGACTCTTTAAATGTCTCACTGTGAGGTATCTTCTCAGGACCTATAATATTTTTGTATTCTAATTTTCCCTCTTCAATTTCTGTAATTTTCTGAAGTATGGAATTAAGGATTAGTTTCCTATTAACCTCACCGGAGCTGTACTTCAGGCTCTCACCTGACTACTTTTAATTACTTTTCCCATCATTTATCCCTGAATCATAAGCAGCCTTTCTTCCATCATACCACCACAAACTCATACATGACCACATATCCAATATATTTTCACAGCTTTACAAAATATATATCCATCCTCTGATTCTCCCTCCAGTCTTCATCTTCCTTGTCTCTAAATGTGTAACTTTGCATTTAGGTGTATTAAACCCAGATTTTTTAAAAAAAGATCTACCTCATCCAGTATGTCTATAAGCCCAAGCTCCATCTACACAACAGGTTCTAAAGTGCTAGAAGCTTCCTCCATGTCCGGTAGAGCCGATGCCAGTCAGCTCCAGGATGGACCAGTGCTGGTGGTAGGGTCTCTGGGATAACATATTTAAGAAGGGGAGGAAAAAACTACTGTGAAACATCAACTGGAGAGAGGAGTGAAAATATGTGAGAGAAACAACTCTGAAGACACAAAGGTCAGTGAAGAAGGAATGGGAGGAGTTGCTCCAGGCATCAGAGCAGAGATTGCCCTGCAGCCCATGGTGGACACCATGGTGAAGACCACAGTAAGTCAAGCTGTTCCCCTGCAGCCCATGGAGGATGACAGTGGAGCAGATATCCACCTGCAGCCAATGCAGGACCCTGTCTGGAGCAGGTGGATGTGCCTGAAGGAGGTTGTGACCCTGTGGAAAGCCCGAGCTGGAGCAGGCTCATGCCAGGACCTGTGGTCTCATGGAGAGAGGAGCTCATGTTGGAGCAAGTTTGTTGACAGTACGTGTGACCCTGTGGGGAACACATGCTGAAGCAGTCTGTTCCTGAAGGACTGCACAACCATGGAAAGGACCCATGTTGGAGCATTCAGTGAAGAACTGCAGCCCATGGGAAGGACTTACGTTGCAGAATTCATGCAGGACTGTCTTCTATGGGAAGGACTCCATGCTAGACCAAGGGATAAGTGTAAGGAGGAACGAGTGGCAGAAACAATGTGTGATGAACCACACACCCCATTTCTCATCCCCCTGCACCATCTGAGGGAAGGAAGCAGAGAAAATGGGGGGTGAAGTTGAACCCGGGAAGAAGGGAGGAGTGGGGATAAGGTTTTTTAAGATTTAGATTTATTTCTCATTGCCCTACTCTGTTCATCCAGTCCATGCAGTGTTGGTTTCCTCTTTGTGAAAGTTCAAGCCTCAAAAGAAGTCATACTGTGATATGCAACTGAGATGTGCCTGGGATGCACGGTGAACACAGTCAGATCCTCAATTTTGGACATTTATAATGCTGTCCAAAGGCCTAGAACTGGTATGCCAGTAATGTGTATCTTTCTATAGCTACGATTGCTCCTTCCATAAGTATTTTTTTAATTAGCGTTTCACAGTTTTTTACTAAGGTTAAATCCATATGCTATGGATAGACTGGTTTCTTGGCCAACTTTATTTCTCTCTCTGCTCATTGGTTTGAGAAATACCTAGCTAAGATCATCTTTCATACAACATTCTCTCTGGTACGCATAAGGCAGCTAATTTTACATACTGAGTCATTTCAGAATTATTGTCCTGCACTCAGATAATGTTAAGAATTGATAGAAGCAATAGAAAAGAAAGTCAGTCCTGAGACACTGTCCTGGTTTCAGGTGGGATAGTGTCAATTTTCTTTGTAGTGGCTGCTGTGTTTCAAATTTGGTATGAAAGGAATGTTGATAATGCATAGTGTTTTAGTTGTTTCCAGGTGATGTTTATATTAGTCAAGGAATATTTTTCAGCTTCCTGTAAAAGCCGAGAGGGACCATAGACAGAACAAGCTGGCCAGTGGAATATTCCATACCATAGACTTGATGCTCAGTATATAAATGAAGTTTGGCCAAGGGGAAGGATCCGCCATCATTGCTCAACTCAGTCTGGGCAACTAATCTCCATGTGGTGAGAGCAACTTGTTTTCTATTACTTTATTTTATATATTAGTTTATCATTATTATTATTGTTATTTTCCTTTTCCTTTACTGTTCTATTAAACTGTCCTTATCTCAACTGATGTTTTTTTTTCTCCTTTCCTCTCCTTTTCTCCCTACCTTTCTGGTGGGAGAGAGAAGTGAGCAAGGGGCTGTGTGGTCCTAGCTGCTGGTTAAACCATGACAGACACCTAGAGAGTCAGCGTTAAAAAAAAAATGGATACTTTCAGGAACACAATGAATAGCTCTTCAATTTAGTGAAATTTTTGATGCGGTATTTTAAAATTCTTATTCAATTGTCTAACATGAGGTACAGGATTCTCCACCTTCCACTTCACTAAGGTGTCACTTTCTCGATTTTTTTTTCTTTTACTCATCTCTTGGCTATGTGAGTTATCTCATGCTTTCTTCCTCATGAGAGTCTCTGTTGTCATCTGCTCTGTCTTTTTGTCTAAAGACATTCTCTTCATTCAGTTTCTCCTATTTTTCTCTTGCAATTAGACAACTTACTCTCCTACTTCTGAAATACCACACCTGTTTGTTTCTATTGTCATACTTACAGATGCCTAAGGATAAAGAATGATAATCTATCTCCATTGCAGGAAAAATGGTAATTCTTGTAAGACTATAAGCAGATTGTCCAACATATATCTGATTTTCACCACCTTTTACTTTTAAAAAATTCTTATTTTTAGTATTACATTTTGTAGTTTTTTATTTTTAGCTTTCTTTCATTCCCTTTTTATGTCAATTCAGAAACTGAGACAGTTGAGTGGTTTATGGGTATGAGAAACTTTTAAAATCCCCATTGAACTTTTTCTTGAGTGAAATTACCCAGTGTTTCTTTGTCTTCTGAGCAGTCAAAAGAAATAAGCTGGCTGAACTCTCAGAATCTGAAGCAAAAGAAGATATGAACATTGTTTTACAAACGTGCCTTGGAGCACAGGACCTCAGCTGCTTTTGAGGTGCTAAAACAAAGAATTATGTTGCAAAGACAGTGATGATTTAGGAAAGCAGCAAGTCTGTAAGACTAATGTCAACCAGGAAGCTTATTGAAACTGAGACACAGAACAAGAGCGACCACAGCTACCTTACCTTTCACTGTGTGAGGTTTCCTCCAGTCTGGACTGTTTTCCCATCTGGCTGCTTGATAGCATATTGAGCCGTTGGAGTGAGCATCATTGGAAATGGCCATTGGAGTCACTGATTTTGGCACTGACTTCAGCTGGAATGACTGCTGAGCATAGACCACCTCTGCTAACTGTGGCATTCATGCTTGTGCTCTCACTTCACATGGGCTTCTGAAAAGTGTAGTGGTTGTGCTTTGCTCTCCTCAGTGGTGGGCTTTACTAAGAGCTCAGCCATTAGGTCATGCCATCCACTGTCTTGGAGATGAGCCTGATAGCTTGTCAGGTACGGCAGGATGTTAGTTGTTCATGTGGATTTTCGGATGTATTGATGCCCTTGTAATGACATGGTTCTAAATGTGTTTAGAGCTCAGGATAAGGCCTTGAAATGAGACTGAAATCCACTGTCTCATACATACATCGGGGGGACCCAAACATGCAACAAGATACAGGCACAAAGTGAGCTTTAAATAATGCAAAAGCCACTAAAATTCAGCGTTGTGTTGAGTGAAAAGGAAGAAAAGGTGTTAAATCTTGTCTTGGTACCTTTATTCCCAGCTTGTCTACTGCTAAAGTTTACCCAGTGAGATGACTTTCTTAGAGCCCTTTGTATATTGTAATAAACTGTTTCTGCCTTTATCTGACTGCTAGAGCTCAGATAGGAATGAGACTGCCCAATAAATGCATTAGACTTTGAATGTGCTGTCAACCTTCACTCCATTCTGCAGAGAAATTTCATGATTTTTTTTGGTTTTTCTTTCATTATAGCTATTGCATGTGGGATCAACCAGGTTTTGTATTTTTCCCAGCAATCACTCTAGGACTATTGGATTGTTTTGCTTTTCTGTTGTTAGAAACAGCAGCCATAATGCCTGTCTTTGTGTTACTATTTTGGTATATTAATTTTTTCTATATCTTTAAATGTACCACCCATCTAACCCAATTACCTTTTAATTCAGGAAATTCTACTGCAGCTCAAAGAGGAGAAAAATTATCAACATACAGTCAGAAGAGCATGCCTTTTTATTAAAAGAAAACAAACAAACAACTGGCCCATATAAAATGTGATCAACTATACTACAAAAGATCAAAATAACTACTTTGGAATTTTAAAGGAGCTTATAATTCTGCATAAAAATGATTTAAAGTAATTTTAATAAATATTTTGCCAGTGTGGGTAGGTATAACTCTGCTTGTCAGCACATCTGTATTTTTCTCTCATCTAATAAACTAGCTAGGACAGTGCAGCAAAGGAACATTATAATATTAACAATGTTGCTGGAAAGCTCTGTGCTTTAGAATGAATTAACTTTCACTGCACTGCAGAACATACAAAGTGAAATTGGCTCAGCTCAGAATAGCAAGTTTAACCCCTTAGGAGCTGCTAAGCTCTACTTATGTCTTGACAACGGTTTTTGAGCAGCCCTGGCATGGGAATCATGGAGGTAGCTGATATATTTGGCAAATTTGGAAAAGCAACTGCCGAGGAAAAATCTGAGAAAACATTTTTATTTTATGCAACAAAAAAAAATGTTGCAACTTTGCATTCCAGGGAATGTGCCAAGAGACAGCAGTCAGGTTCCAGAAATACCAGGGGGTTAATGCTGTGGGAGTAGAACTGAGATGTGTATCTTGTTATCCGAATATTCATTCACAATGCCAGAAAGAACACTCCCCTTCTGCACTTCCACCCAGGTTTTGATTTTCCTTCTCGTAAAAATTTATCAGTTAAATGGCTGAAGAATGATGCAGTCAAAATCTGAGAGCCGCTTAGGACTTGGCCCCTTCTGCATTGGTCCGTGGAGAAAAGTTTGTTGTAGATGCTTTCATCATCTACTGCTTTCCACAGGATCTCCTCATACATTTTTTTTCTCAGGGAAGAGAACATTGTGTGGGGCAGAGGCTTTTGTGATATGGTCAGGAAAGCATGAACTGGGATCACTTACTGCCAAACCAGACTACAGTCTGTCTAGAGATCTAAGAGAGAAATATTCTGGTTACAAGATTTTATTTTATTTTTTTAAAAACCAGAAAATAAATGATCAAGAGTATCTTTTCACTGAAACAAACAAACAAAAAAGTATCGAAAGTAGTGTTTTTATCTCTGTATCATGGAAGGAATTTACTGGGAGATTGGGAAAGCTGAGGGATCATGATTTACATGATACCCGTTTTATGCATTTCCCAGTCAAAAATTGTCAAATCCCCAGACTGAGATGCCTCACATTTGTTAATTTTCTTCTTTATACTTTGAGCTACTAATTTTCTCCACTTCTAAACAATTTCTATTCATTTCAAATGCCATGGGAAATCTGGAGAGGGTGATATGTCTAATACTGCTGAGTTGCTGTGCAGCCTTAAGGTTTGCTATACTGTGTTTTCGTAGTTTTCTAATCTGTGGCTTTTGTATTTTCAAATACTCATAGCAAAGTAAATATATTCTAATGTGATACTTTTTACTTAGCCTATTCACACAAGAAGATTAAAGGAGCCAAATGTATATATGAGAAGGAAAAATAGAAATTCACTTGGTAAAGTGAGTTGCAAGGAAACTCTAGTGCATTAAGTGCTGAAGAGTGAAAAGAGACAAGTAAAGTCCAACCTTAAACCATTCTTGCTAAAACTTCCAGTTGGACAATTTCCTGCTGCATTTTTCATTAATGAGCTGACAGCCTTATGTACTTACCAAAATTCAAAACTTTTAATGCTCCATTGGTTTTATATCTCCGGAATTTCTCACACATCCAAACAAAACGAACTCTCTGCTCTGATTTCCTACCGTGGGCCCAATTAAAGGAGTACTAATCTTGCTATGATTTTCAATAAAGCTCTTGATCCCCTCTTTGCTGACTATTTCTGTCTCATCTTTTCATGTTAAACACCCACTTTGCTGAAATGATTTCTTGGAGAACTTACTGATTAATTTGATCACTAGTTTTGAGATCTACTCTCCATTACTTACACAGATCCACTTGTGCCTGTACTTTATTCCTTGTCATACGCAAATGACTCACTCCTAAGCTAGTCAAGCTGTTTGTTGGATCATCTCCACTTACCGGTAGATATGTTCCGCTTTTAATAGCTTGTAAGGTGTGTCTATCCTATACATGGTGAAATATATGTGCATGTACATATACATACACAGGTAAGCAAAAGAATGTGCAAGAAAGCCTAATATATAAAACCAGAAATGTATAAGGATTATTTAAAATTACTGGATTCCATATCTCACCCCAAAAATCTCATCGGATACATAAAAGTCTATTCTTCTCAGTTTTAATTAGAAAATGGAAATCATTGTTCCCTTCCTCATACTTTTTATTCTCTACTCAATCCACTTCATTTGCTTTTCCTGTCTTTTTTTGTCAGGTGAAAAAAAATGGATTTTCTCTGAAAGCAGTACAAATTCTCCTTTATGTCTATATCAATGTGCCCTCAAGAAAAGTCCCTTACTTATTTCAGTCATGTATAAGAAAATATTGGTAATTTATGCTACACTCAGACTGTGTTATGTGCTGTAGATGTCTTCCCAGAAGAGCTTAAACACAAGTGAAGTTCTGAAGAAAATACTGAGAAGCTGTATTTTCTCAGGGAAATGCTGAGATGGAAGAATGATTTGTCTTCATATCTTCTGGAATAATCTTAAACAGAACAGTTGCTAATATCATAACTGAAAACTGTTGCAAGAGTTATTTCAACACTGTATCTTATCTTTATTGTAGCATTACCACAGAAAGACCCTAATATAGTCAAATTTTGAAAAGAGTGGTTGAAGAGACTTGTGCATGCCTCCAATAACTATCTGTTATTGCTATGGTTGCAACAACAAATATTCCCTATTGGAATGAAGTTCATAAGAATAAAAGAATTAAGAGGAATGGAAAAGTTTACTGCTTGCATTAGGGTGGGAGCTGAACAATTTAAGGAATGATGAAGCAGACAGGATCAGCTCTGATCTTCCTGAGGGGTGGCTGTGGGATCCGGGTCCTGATTCTGTGAGGGTATGTACAGAGACTTCAACGTATCTTCATATGATGCAGCAATATATTTTTACAAGATTAAGTTTGGTTTTGAGCCATAATCTCTGTAACTCAGAAGGAGATACAGATGATTTATGTAAGTATATGTGCAATTTGAATTCAGCTCATTACCACATTTTTGCTAATGACCCTAGAGACCATGTTGTCCTCTAGTCATGTACAAATAACATGATTATACACAATGATATAATGGTTAATAATAATGGATCTAATTTTTTTTTTTAAAACTCATCACCTCAGTACCCTTAGCTTCATAGTATTTGCTTAGGTTCTTGGGTTTTTTTCTGAAACCTCATTACTTTACAATGCAAAATTGTAACATAAGAAAGCCTGCTTTGTTTTCTAAGCGAATTCTTGCTTTTAATAATGAATTAATTACTAAAGTAATTGTAGATTTTTATGTATCTCTAGTGTTTTCATCTTTTTTCCCATCTCCTTTTCTTACCCCATTCTCTGCTTCTCATCTTAACCCTTTTTAACTTCAATCCTTGGAAACTCAAAGGTCAGTGAACAATAGACGTGAATCAGTCATAGGGTCAGTATTGCATTTTACCAAAGGTTGCAACAGCTGCTCTAAACACATAGTACCCTCAAAAACTAACCCTCATCAATGAAGACTTAATTAATACACCAGAGTGTAGTCAATTAGATGACAGATGAGGGGATTATCTTGTTTTTTATCAGATACCTGTCAGTAATTGCTGTCTCTGGTCCTAAGTGACTTTCTGATTTATATCTTCCATCTCCGAATTGTTTCTTTTGCTGATGTTCCGACAAATCTTATGCTTTTGGTGTTTACACACTGTAGGTGATTGACTGGGCATGCATTTATCAGACACAAGCATTTATGTGTCTTCAAGACACAAAAATCAAGTGCCGTTCCTTTCTTAAGACTGACTTTTGAGTGGAGGAGAACATATTTCCCTTGTGGAAGTAGAAAAATACTAATAGAATTGAATCTTTCTTTATTCCAGCTGATCTATTCCAGCCTTAGACAAGGAGCTATTGGGAAATCCATGTGGGCTGGGCTGGACTTTTGTATTGTAGTTCCTGTATACATTACAGATTTCATACTCTTATCTTCTTTGGCATCATTCATGTCTGTTCAGGGTAGACCTTGTCAGACAATTATTTTTCTTGTGTTCAGATGGGCTCTGTGGATCATGCTGTTCCCTAACAGTACCTAACAATTGTATAATACACACAGATGATTCTCATATGCTACAAGTGCATTTAAATATTCTTATCTTTTTAACTCGTGAAGCTGCCAGCTTTTGTTTTGCTTTATTTGCAGGGTTTTTTAGCCATCTATCTGAAAGTATTTAAATATTCTTATCTTTTTAACTCGTGAAGCTGCCAGCTTTTGTTTTGCTTTATTTGCAGGGTTTTTTAGCCATCTATCTGAAAGTATTTAAATATTCTTATCTTTTTAACTCGTGAAGCTGCCAGCTTTTGTTTTGCTTTATTTGCAGGGTTTTTTAGCCATCTATCTGAAAGTATTTTTCATTTTCTTTTATTTAATATTTGGTCATTTTGAATTTCTCAAAAAAATGAGTCCATATATGAAACACATGCAAACAATATTCAAACCTCAAGAAAATATGTAATTTGAGCAAAAAGGTATGGAAATTTCTAGTTTAATTGGTCACCTACCTAGAGTGCACCTGAATCCAGAATTAAGGTTTCTAAAAAAATCTGTTAATTTTTCTGTAAGTCATCTTTCTTTTCTTGAATGTGTGCAAAAGTTCAGGGAGGAGAAAGACTGGGAAAGATGCCAAAGGAATATGACCACTTGAAGAACAATAAACTTTTGAGTTTGACTTCTTGCCCTAAGGGTGCACTGGCATCTGAGGGCTCCTTCCTTGTAGATTTGATGGCAATCTGCATTTTCATGAACTGTCAGACATGATTGCCAAAGGTGATGATTTTATAGCAATGAGATTATGACAAAAAGATGACAAAAAGATTTTATTCTGTGTTAGAAGCTTTCATATGCATTGTCAGAAAATGTGAAAAATTTGAAACTATAGACAATGAGAACAGACATAAAAATTCTAACCTAAAAATTGCAACTGTGTGGCATTACCTATTTATTTTGCATCACCATACAAAGTCTGAGCAAAATAGACTGGAATGAGTGGACAGGATGTCATCGGATAGGAGTTTCGAATTGTAAGTCTTTTCTCTAGCTCAGAGAGCAACTCTGTAAATATTACCTTTTAAAATGGATACCTGAGATACTTGGAGCTTAGAACATCTCCTCCCAGTTATGTCTATCAAAGCAAATAATAAGCAGAGCTCTTTCTGTGCCACTTTTTCCATTATGCTTGTCAATGAAAAAGCAGAATAAAATTCTCAAGATGTGAGAAAAATGGAACATATTTAGTTAGAGGGATCTTGGATTCACTTATAAAGTATATATTTTCTTTGAAAATGTTAAATTGTTTGAGAGACAGGAACTGAGAATAACAGCTTTTATTTTCTAAACACCAATTACATATGAGTGAAAAATATGTATCTGTGTAACTCAAAGAATAGGCTTAATTTTTTGAAGGATCACACAGATAAGCACTTTAAGGAAAGGTACAGATGGTTGCATGTACATCCTGCAAACTCATGGATGTTATAACAAAGGCCAAATCCTTTGACAGAAGTATCTGTTTGTTCTTGTATATATACATCTATATCTATGATGGTTTTGGATTCTGCAAGCATAAAGAACTCAGAGGCACATAGGGGCATCCGTTAAAAGGCATTGCAGCATTTGTATAGTAAAATAGAAACTGTGTTCTCTTAAATTGAACAAAATCTTTTAAAACACCCATAAATATTCCTGTTATATTGTAAGAAAATATTTTTAATATAGGTCTGATCTTCAGCAACATATACTGGCTGGTGTGGCTGTGTTTTGTTATGGTTTCTTGGTTCCCAATTCTTCTGCCAGAAAACCTGTGCCTGATTTCTGAACTTAGATACGCTGGCAGATACTCCTGCCTAGCTTGTTAAGTCAGCTTCTGAATAACAGCTGATTTCACATTTTAAGCATCAATATGTAACCACGGAGCTGAAATCAGAATCAAGTGTCTTCAATCAAAAATGTGAAAAATAAGGAAAAGCAGTCATTCCCCCACGCTCCAGCTTTCTGGCTGCCTGCCATTTTGTAAAGATATTTCAGTCTCTGCAGCTCAGGCCTTTTTTTATTCTAATGCCTCCTTGTGCAAATGCTTCTTCTCATGTGTCTTTCTCTTTGCTGTGGGCATAGTGCACCTGTTTGAAAGGAGCACATTATTTTTTATTTTCTCTTTTTTTTTCCCCCCCCTGATTTCCCAACTGCTAACCTTTTTTGGCAGGAATCTGTCTCCAACACCTGAGAAAGCAGAAAAGCTGAAGCCCTTTTGCTACTTCGAGAGCTACCTTCAACTTTGTGAAGACCATGTGATGCTACTGGAACTTGCTTCCCTTGGATTCTCGCTCTGAGGCTGAAATTTCTGTTGTAGTGGAGCTTCCCAGTTGTGTAATGAGGGGGATATATTTCTGAGGGACACTCAGTGAAGGGCATGTATAATCTTTTTCTGGCCTGCCGCTTTGCTCTTCAACTTTGTCAGCACTCCTTATGAAAATATGGATCTATTCCATATTGCAGAATTTGATACACCCGTTTCTCTTTTACAGAGCTCAAACCCATATGGCATTTGCTTCCTGCTGATACCTCCACACCAGGAATGTCTTCAGCAAAGTAACCAAGATTCAAAGAGAAATACATCATATGCTCTTTGCTCCTTGTGCTCACATACCTAAGCCCTGTTTTCTAGATCAGAGGCCCATAGAATCCTCTGGTGAAGATCAGGAAGTCCTACTTCCAGCTCAACCTGGACATGGAAGAATTTCCTTTCTGGTAGTCACAGTAATGAATCACTCCTCCCTGCTAGATGCCTAATAACAGTACTGCTTCCTAAATTTATCCAGATTTCCTTGGAGTAAAAATACCAAGCCACAGTGCTTCTGCCTTCTATGCCACCAGCAGTAAAGCTGGTGAAGTCCAGGGGTAGTTAGCAATTCTACCAATGATGCATGAGGCAGATCAGAGTCCTGCTCATGGTCCTACAGCTCTTCCAGCTCTGAAGTGCTGTCAGGTGGAAAAAAGTAGTAAAAACTTATTCCAGACAATAAATAAGATGTGTTTTTGAATACACACAAGAAACAGTTCTTTTGATTAAGAAGGTACAGTTTCATCTGGTCACTCTCGGCCTACGCACACACGCTGAACAAAGACAAGCTAGCTGAGAATTACACTCTCCTGGCAATGAGTTGATAAGAAAAAGGAAAAAGAGAAAGTACACTCATGTTTTCACTGAAATGACACAACTTGCTTTCTCTTCTCTCTCGTTTGATGTCTGTGCTTTTGTTCTTGTCCCTACCTATTCTTTATATTATGTTCCTACATAAGCTGTATGTTTTTCAATGCATCTTATTGTATGTTGGCCCAGGCAAAATGAATTTTGGGATGGTGCCCCCACAAAAGATTTACGAAGCTGCCTCTGTGAGAGATGGCTGCTTCCAGATGTGAGTATAATGCTAGTGCAGCCACCTCTGTGTTTTAAATTTTTATAAGCATGTGGTTTACATTTTGGTAAATTCTACACGTCTGTCAGTTCAAAAGACGTGATACATTTTATATCACTGTTCGTCAATAAAAGGCATTGTCCTGGCATATCTCCAGCCCAAGGGCAAGAGAAAGTGTTCTGACTATGTTGGGATTTGTTCAGCTCTTCTTCTTAAAACTACAACACAACAATGAGCTATATTCACAGGGTAAAATCAAGGTTAGTCACAGCATAATCTTCAGGTGATGAATACCCTGAAAACAAAACAAAACAAAACAAAAAAAAAAAAAACAAAACCCCCCCCCCCAAAAAAAAAAAAAAACAACCAACCAACCAACCAAACAAAAAACAAAAAAGAGAAGGCAAGGTACCAGTCTTCATACTTATGGAAAAAATAAGCGTATGCTTTTCTAGCCCATGGTAAAGAGGACATTGCAACATTGCATCAAAGAGTATTCAACTTAAGCACTGCAGAAGGTAACAATACATTGGAATTAATTGCAATTAATGAGCATTCATCACTGGAAGTTTTTTAGGACAAAGAAATCAGGTAAACCTGATGATGTTTTGGAAGAGGAGGGCAGAACAGATATTGTCTCAACTTCTGTTTGGTCATAGATGGCAGAGAAAGAAGGATCATCCTTTGTTTGCTGCCTCAAGGCCTATTTAGAAACCTGTTGTTTGCCAAGTACCCCTGCAATGGATAGAAAGTGTGGGGAAGCAGAAAGGTCATTTGACATAAACATTCCTTATAAATTCTCGTATGTATTCTTAATGTACTATGTTTGGTCTCTATAGAAACAGAACATATTATTATACACTTACATTTTTATGATGTGTAAGGTGAAGGAAGATACTGCTTGAAAATACTTTTTACATGTACACAAATGCCATCTCAAACAGAAGAGCCACTCAACTTGGCAATGTATTTCCTTCTCAGAAAATTAGACAGGAGTCGGAGACAGAAACCCTTTGAATGGTCTAAATTTGAAAAGTGACCACTCCTCACTAAATCTGTAACATTCACATTAGAAGGAAGAAGGGTGTAGCTATGATGAACACATAACCAAGAGACACAGTTATGGGAAGAGACAACACTCAAGACAGGATTTTGTTGTACATGACACCAACTGTCTCTAGTGACTGGTGGGTGATCTGGGTTGTCTACATGACAGTGACTCATCTCTGTAGTGCAGAATTGGACCTGTTATGGGGATATAGACTTTTTATTTATTTAAAACATTACCTTGTCTATATTTGCCAGTATGTCCATGTGTTATTCATGGACGTGAACTATTCCAAATACAGGCACATGGGTAGATACCCTGGAGAACCCTGAGACATGTTAAAGTGTTTTTTTATAAGCATCAGGAGTCAATGTTGGATGCTGGGCATGTCAGATTGAGGACCCTTTTTGCAAGTGAAAGGTGGCAGAGAGGCACTGCCTTAGGAAACATACTAATCCTCCCAAACATATTGTGCAATCAGTACCTATACACAATCCACATTAGCTCTCTTATCCATTGATTCATCCAACATTTACAGAATTAAAAAATGTGTGGTGACAGGAACATAAAGAAATATGATACAAAGAAACATATTAATGGGTGAGTTAGCATCTTTGGATTTAAAGGTAAGAAAAACATTCTTCTAAAGACTAACTTTACCTTTTGAATCCTAAAAATGGGATGTATCCATGACAGTCAGCAGCTGGATTCCTACAAGATTATTTGTTATGGGCACTGAGGAGAGTAGAAAAGTGAATGCAGAAGTGAATTTTGACACAGTTAGAGCAAACCAATGAGGTAATGTTTTGTCATTTATGTTTAGCCATTGTATTGCTGACATTGTTCCAAACTTTCCTTTGTTCATATTTCCATCTCTTAAGCCAGCAAGTTAATTATTTTTTACTTTATTGGATGAATATTTTTTCATTTAATTAAAAGAAAATCCTAGGGTTTTTTTTTCTTTTTTCTGTTTTCTGATGCTTGTACTCTTACGTCCTATTGTGCTATTTGTATCATCATAAAATCACCTGGGATATGTTCTTAAAGTTTAACTTGCCTCAGATGACAACCACAGATAAAAACTAGGCTGGTAACTGCAGAAGGTTGGCTTGGTGTTTTGATGCTTCATCAAAAAACCCAAACAAAATTAGAGTCCTTGCTTCATTTTTATGCTATAAAAGAGGAGTGTTCTGAATTTCTGTTTTCAGACAAAAGGAAGTTACATTTTAAATGAAGGCAGACACTTTCCAAGAAAAAAAAGAATCTGTTTAATCAAAAATGTATCTTTCTGTCAAAGAAAATGCAGAGTAGAAAATTTTCAGCCAGCTCACTTCTGTTTCCTATGCATTCTCATGGGATTAAACTTCTTATATCAAATAGAAGAAAGAGACCTAAAATCCCCAAATCATACATTTCAACTTCCTATCATATGTCAGTCAATTTTTCCATCAGTTTTGTTTTACTGCAGTTGGCTTGTATGTTTCTACTTAGATAATCAAGAATAAGAAATAGCCAGAAATTCATCATCAATCTTTATTCTGGTGCAAAATAATTTCGAATGGTCTGTAATTCCTCACATAGACCTCTGTTTTTATCAGCACTTCAGGATACCCTAAGAAGTACCCCCCAAATATGATACCTTTTGGTAACAGCGTTTATTTTTTCAGTGAAAAGCCTGAACATCTCCAAAAATAAAATGTAATATCTTTCCAACAGGGGAAAAATATTTTTATATTTTTTCTCCCAGTAATATTCTTTTATATAACTTTTTCTTAAACTCAATAGAAATAATTGAAAGGCAATCATATTTATTATATATTCTTCAGATAACTGTCATCACAGAACACCATGATATTTGACTGTAGCTTTTGAATTACTGTCTTTGTTTTTGTACGTAGTTCTGCTGTGGTTTAATAACTAATGGGAATAGTGGTCATACACAAACAGATCTTTATTTTTCCAGTTCACTTTATATTTCATGTGATCCTCCCCCTGTCTTCACTCTACTTTTAATATGTGCAATTTCATTTTGTTGACATTATAAGAATGTTTATGTTTAAAGAAATTGCCTATTTCTTTTCTCATAGCTGTAGATACTAATTTTTGTCTTATAGACCAGAATACTGCAGAGTAAAAATTCTTGTCCGTTGTGGTTGCAGTATAGAGATATTCTGAATTTTATTAATTCAGAAGTCCAATACTTAACGAGCTTTCATGATACCGCAACACCATGAAAATTTTGTTAGAGAAATGGATGCAACTGAGGATTTAACTCTTTGCTACCATTGATAAAGGTGCAGCCTGTAACACCATGCACTCACAATCCCCTTTTAATGATATCAACCACTTCAGAAAACAATTTTCTCTAACCAAATGTCTCCTGGACTGACCATTATTTTTCTGCCCACAACCTCTGACTGAATATTTAACAGTAACTGCTGAATGTGAGACCTCTGGATTTAATTCTAGGAGTTTGTGTCACCCAAAGAAAGATCCAGCATTACAACCAACATAACCCCAGGATCGTGAAGCCCTGTGGTAAGTTCTCTTGTAGCTGCTGTATGTACAAGAAGAAAACACCCCAAAGTAGTTATCCGACATAAGTGCATGAGGAAAGAGTCATCTTACAGCTCTGCAATTTTAAAACTATTTCTATGAAGCTGCATTTCCATCAGAGTCATGTTGTACTGGGTTGCTAGCATCTAAGAAGCATCAAGTTCACACCTTAACCTTCCCCTCCATGGGGATGTTCCCCTGCTTTAGCTGACTATTTTCACAAAATGAATAGGAAATGACTGTGTTTCAGCTGAGCTCTGCCAGCTCAAGTCTGTTCAGCTGAGACTAGCCAACAGGTTCAAAAGTTAGAAGGGTGAGCTCACTAAAAATTCAACAGGGACAGGTGCAAAGGGCTACATTTAGGAAAGAATAGTCAGCTGTCCAAAGACAAGCTAAGGAAAAACTAACTGGGTAGCAAAATGGAAGAGTTATAGACTATCATTCATCAAAATTTATAAACAGTATTTTATTATTATGAAAACCAGATAACATATTAGTGCAAATAAATGAGAATACTGCCTATAAGATAGTCTGAAATACTTTCTCCACCTGAAGATAATTATGGAACATTTGAAGAAAATCCAGAGAAGAGGAAAAAGAACGATGAGTCTTTACAACACAACCTCCAAGGAAAGACTCAACAGGTGGCGATATCTGAATAAAGAAGAAGCCCTGATGGTGGATATGATGTCTGATGTCAAAAGGGTAAAAAACAAAGAGGAACAGAAAAAAATAATGTCACATCTCTCTTGGGCAAGACTGAAGACAACAGGCTGAAATTGCAGCAAGGAAAGTTCAGATTAGGTAGTATGAAATCTTTTTAATACTACCCAAAACAGATCACTGCAATAGATTGCTTGGAGGAATTACTATCACAGTCTTTAAGACACAGCTAGATTCAGGTGGATGAAAAATGTTTAAGGGAGAGCTGGTCATGCCTTGGGAAAGGAGAATGGTCTACAGGAGCTCTCGGGCTCTCTTGCCACCCACATTTTCTATTGCCTTGTTAATCTGTTGCTGATGCACAGACTTGCAAACAGTACAGCTGTTGAGCCTCGTCTTGTTAGAGAACTGGGCTAGAAATAAAAGCTGAAGATTTGAAAAGTGTGTCATCTTCCCTCTATACTGCTCAAATCTGCTCCTCCTTTACAGTCTGCTGTTAGCCAAATGATTAAAATCAGATTGTTGGGGGGTTTGGTATTTGAACTATGGATGGCTTTTATCCAGAAATATGAACGAAACAACAAATACAACTGGTAAACAATACAAAAAGTGATTCTGAATATCTTTGTGCTTTAACATAAGGAATTTTGTTTTGTAGTTACTAAGGGAATTGCTATTTGCTGCTAAAGGTTAAAAATTCTCAGTCATGTTCTCACTCATTCTCAGTCCCAGAACATATACTAATTCAGATACAAATAATTTCTAATCTGGGTGGGTTTTTTTATCCATTATCCATTGTCTTGCCAGACATCCAGTTAGGAAGGAGGAATCAAACAATGTAATTCATATGACTTCACATGACTATGTAATTCACATGCCATGAACAATAGCTAGTGAACAGCAAACAGCTGAAGCAATTGTTTGTATGAATCCTCTAGGCTGAAATGTATACATATGTTTGAAAATAATTAAGGCAAATACAAACACAGGAATAAGTTTATAAGTCATTCAGAAACACAAAAACTATACAGCTTTTAAGCTTATTTACATCTAATTAATCGGAGAGCCAATCCTAATCATGACCAAATTACTCAAAAAATCTTTTCCTTAGGCAGGATGTGAACCCTTAAGTCTGCTTTTCACATGTTCTATCAGCTCAGAGGAACAAGAAGGAACACAGGCAGTGTTAAAGGCATAGCGGAGGAGGAAGATAATGTCTTCACCTATCCTGATTTGAATGTGACTGCTGCTTTGGTTTTCATCCCCCAATTATCAGAAGTGATCACACAGAAACTAAGAGCTGATGGAACATCTTTAAGCCAGGTGCTGCCACTTATCAGCTCCAGTATCTACTTTTTGCTCCCACACTAATGAAAAATGATTTCAAAAGAAATGAAGATCCTGTTTCAATAAGATTGGGGAAAAGATGTAACCTAAAAGCTGTCTACAGACTCAGGAATAAGTGAAATGTTTTGACAGGGAAAAATATGTGTTGGCAACATTGCTCGACTCAGATTTCAAAAGTAAAATTGAAACCATACTTCTACAGGGTGCAGACGCTGACAACTGGAAGCCTGTTCTGCAATATATAGTAGTTCAGAATATGCCAGCCAGCTCCTCCTCTCCCCACTTTCTTTCATGTACAGAACAAATACATTTCAGGGAAAAGAACATTCTGACTTGGTAAATTCTTGAAAACAAACAAACAAAATCCAAATCCGACTCTCATCTGACTGCAAAGGGTTCAGAGAACACACAGAGCATCTGTATCTAACTATATAAAACTGCAAGGAAGATGATATTCTTCAGACTTCTGTGGTTAATCCAGGCTAAACCTGGGCTGAGCCCATGTCTGTGAGTGGTGTCAGCCCATGTGAGGCAGAAAACCGGACCCATGAAAGACTCATGTCTGAAGAATCCAGACTTCAATTTTAAAAAGGGTGGTCTCAAGCAAGGTTGTGAAGATAGGTTTTGTCAATTCACTAGATTAGTTCGAGCAACAGCTAAGGAATGTGCAGTTCCCAAATTTGTATGGCCAGGGAAGTACCAACACTTCAGACTAATGAAGAACAACCATTTCAAATGATGTTTGTTGTGTTCCTAATTACTTGGCCATGCTCACTGCAAGATAGCCATGCACCACTCGCCTTTGTGCAATCAGTAAAATAGTTTTGTATCAGAAACTGTGAAGGACAAAAACAGGCCAGTACTTCACTGAGTCATTCAAAAATAAAATCTAAAAGAAAAGCAAATAATTATCTTTCCGTCTCCAGTTGTGTTCATGTGAAGAGATCTAGAGATAAAGAAAAGATTCCCTTTCTTGAAACCTATTTCCAACAAAAACATTAAATAAATCTAGAATATTGATTTTTCTCTTTCCTTTTGGACAGATATTAGTTGTTTCAGTGTCTTTCCCTTGATTTTTTTCATTTTCCTCCTGCAACATTATACAAGCTCATATAAGGTCAAACTCCTTAAGGAATTTGTTCTACAACCTTCCTCTAAGGTTTCCCAACTCTATATATTAACTTTCTGCTGACATCTGAAGCTTTGTTTCTCAGGGCACTTAGCAGAGGAGGGAGCATATGTCTGAATTTTTTTTTTCAAAGAATCCATTCTGCGGATTCTGTTCCCAAAGAAGTGTATTTATAAGAGATACTTCAGCACTTCTTGATTTGGTTCGCAACACGGATACTGTTATACTATATCTCCTGTCTACGTTTTTGGGTGCTGCAGTGCACAGGGAGTTTGTATATATCTATGTGGTTCTATCCAAAGTATGAACTTCACATTGAAATGATGTGGGTCCATGCGCAGATCTGGTTAGAGACAGGGTCCCTCAGTAACCCTTGAGTGATGCTCCTCTGTATCTCACATGAAGACAGGGTGGTGCAGAGCACCCTTCTCTCTCCACCAGTCGTGTCCAGTCAGGCTTTGTCCTAGAGGAGCAGGCATGCAGGAGCTCCAGCTTTGCCCCCAGCAAAGGGGGCAAAAAGGGCTTTCTGGGAGGTAGCAATTATCCACAGCACCTTCCTCTTCACGGGACCCATCACAACATCAAGGAAACCCTTAGTGTGACCCCACAGACAAAGCAGTGTCGTATGGCTTTGCTGAGAGATCAGTTTGTGGGTGCGGTGATGGATGTGCTTAAGAAATACACTCAAGTGAAACTGCAGCCTAGGGGGTAACTGCTGACATATTTCCCACATTCTTTCTCTTGCTTTAATTTCTCTCATGGCTTTCTGGAGTTGAGATAGATACAGAGCATCTCACCTTCATTCTTACATTCTGCATTCAAATTAGGTTAATAAAGTGGATTTCAAGTGCATTATAAGCCTTATATTCATTAACTGCCAAAAATGAAAAAGAAAACTGTAGGGGAACTGACAGAAGAGAAGAGAAAGATGTAAAAGTAAGGAAAAGAAAATGAGAAAATGCAGAGCAAATGGAAAGCAGGGAAGAGTCAGAAATGAATGAGAATTTTCTTCTTCTCATTTTAAAGGTCATTTCCTCCCTCTGGCTGGCTTTTGTAACAATAGCAATATATACCAACAGCACCAACACTTCAGGGGTTATTTTTTAACCTATTGAAAGGATAGGAACATTTTTGGCTGAAAATATTAAAACATTTCAGGTAAAAAAATCCCCACTGAAAATCATCTATCATCGTGCTTGTTGCAACAGTCTCTCTCTTTCACTTTCTCACACTTAACATTCAAGACTTCTGTGGCTGAATAGGTCCCTGGATAATAAGTAGGGATGTGTGAGGGATGGTTAAGAAAACTAAAAGTAGGGATAGAGGGGAAAAAAAACGCGTGAAGGAAGGCAAGGAAGAAGGATGGAAAGGACTGAAAGAGAGAAAGTGAATAGAGATAAAAAAGAATAAGAGATAAATGGGAAAGAACTTGGCTTTCACTTGCACTGACTCCTTTGTACAAATCTGACAGTGAAAAGTTACTCTTATTCTTTTTTACCTCTATTCCAATAAATCTAAATTGCAGATAGACCTTTCTGATTCAGAACCTACAAGGAAAAAGGAGGAAGAAAAAATAGTGTTAAAAAAAAGGAAGCAGGGGAAGGAGAAAGATAACTAGGGCTAAAATAAGGAAAAAAATCTGGAAAAGTTCTTATGAACTTCAGGCTTTTCCTTTTCAGTTGTTGCTTAACAGGCTTTAATAGTTTTCTAAATTTCAAAGTGATTCAATGGATGTTTTGATAATTTTCCTCCGAAGTCAGCTGTTGGAAAATTTTTTTGATGTTGTTAGCTTTCAGTCATTCCCACTTTAAATACAAAAATGAAAATGTAATTGAACTGGAGGGAGTATGATTCAAGTAAATATCAAGTTTTAGAAAACAGAAGAGGAAAGTGAACAGTGGATTGCAAATGACATTGTTACATTGCAAAGACCCTAAGTAATAGCAACAGTACTACTAATAATGACAAGCAGTAACTGAATTCAATACTTAAAAAGAAGATGGCAGCTTATGACAAAATAAAAATTTACAGTTCACTGGGAGAAAAATAATGAGTGCTTTTCATAGAAAATATTAAAAATGGGACCGAAAAGAAACAAAAAATTATGTTAAAGTGAAAGCTATGAAAATAACTCCATATTTTCCTGTTCTCTGGCTGAAATGAAGACAATATTTTGGATCCAAATAAACATTTTTTTTGAACCCAAATGAAATGTTTTATTTGACTTTGATGTCCTTCGTTTACTTGCAAAATAGTTCTAATGTAAATTTAGGTCAATTTTTAAGCAGAATAACATTTTAAAAAGTTTTTAAAATGCCAAAATAAGCCACTTAAGAGTATTTTGCAACTCTTTTCCAGGGTTATTTTTTCCTCATGTTGAATCAGCTCCATAAATTTGACATTATTTACAAATAGTTACAGACGCTCTCGTTATGCATTTCCTGCCTTGTAAAACAGACGACCTTTTCTGACGGGTACAAAGTCAGAGATTTGTTTTAGATTTCATTTTGTAGCCTTTTATTTCTTTTATTTTTCATCGTCTTTATTCACCAGTCTACTGGAAGCCCAAAAGCTTTCAGGATTTGACCTTTTGGATCAAGAGGCTTCCCAAACCCCCGAGGTTTCTCCTCTGAGCAGCCCTGCATACGCTGGGTGCAGTGGCACGTCCTGATCTTTGGGGACGGCACCCTCTGCTCCAAGGATGTCTGCATGGTCTTCTGCCCTGACTGTACGTTAGCTGGATCTGAAGTTCTCACAAAGGCTTATTTGATCTGGCTGAAGGCAGCACTAATCTTCATTTCTCACATTCGCTTTTGGAAGTGGCCAGACCACATCTACTGAAGGCTTATTTGATCTGGCTGAAGGCAGCACTAATCTTCATTTCTCACATTCGCTCTTGGAAGTGGCCAGACCAATCTAGTCCATGCAGCACCAAAGATAGCTTGCAGCTGCCTGCAGAGGATCAGGTGAACATACTTTCTTAACCCCTCCTCTGGTGAATAAGTGTGAGGCAGCAGGTAGCACTAGTAGATCACATTTTGTTCTGCTTCTTAGGAAGAGAAAAACATTCTCTGCACAGGCTTAAGCAGCAGATGTGTGGATCATGAGTGCCTTGGGATCCAGAGAGATATTCTGCCTTACAAGAAACCTGTGCTTCACCAGGAGCTGGCTCTGCTCCATTTGTTTTACCCCTGTCCAACTGATATAACTGATAAACTGTATTGATATAATTGCCTCTGCTCTTTGTCACTAGATATCGAGGCTGTTAACAGTATCAGTATCCTCTTTTTAAGATCATGGAGATAGGGCCTCCAAGAGGGAAAGTGACTGGCTGATATTATTTTGGCAGAACTGGAAACTGAGCTTGTGAGTCCCATTATGGTGGCGTAAGCACCAGTTGGGCTTTGCAGCTCCGCCACAGACTACTGTGATGCTATTATTGTCACACTCAGTTTTGGTGTTGTAAAGAACATTTTGTGACCTAACGAATGGTTTGGGTGTGTCTATCAGTTTTCAGGTTTCAGGGCAATGGCTGCTTTAAGACAATGAGCATATTTCTGTTTTTTAAGCAGGATGGGCTCAAGTTTGATTTCCTACCAGCTTTATTCCAACTTGTATTGACTTCTGTAAAGTAACTCGTGATTTACTATTGAGAGAATGGAAACAGGATCAAACCTGCTGGGTGAATGTTTTTTAAATTGCTTGTTTTCCCTTCCTTGTATTTCAGTTCCTATTTTGTTAACTTCACGTTTTAAAGTAACTGTATGTTATATTTTCTGAAATCCACTATGGGATATATTCTACCCTGAATGTATACACATAGCTTTTCCTAATACTAGTGGAAGTCATGAACATGTACTGAATAATACAATGCAGTGTGCATAAATCCTATGGGGAATCCAAGTCCTGACTACAAGAAAAAGAAATCACAGTATTTCAAAATGCCAATTCTAACATTGCAATGAGTTCCAGGCACATGTTTGCCAATAATGAATGGAGGGGTGCAGATACAATATTGGAACTGTCTCCTGCAGAGTGGTATCATATATAATCATACATACTGTCAGCTTGCTTGATTATGTTCAGGATTGCAACCAGCTCACTCAAAAACAGAAGAGAATTTCATATGTCTCCCAAATTTAATTTTCACGAGAGATGTATGGAGGAATTTAATCGGTGATTACAGCAAGGGAACAAAAGCTCCTGTATCTATATTTGCATAATAAACACACCTTTGTGAATTCCTTTTAGAAAGATAATCACACATTCAGATATATTAACTTCCTCTACTTAGACAAAAAATGTACAGTGTTAAATCTTTATTATATCATTTTAATTTATTGCCACAGCCTTTCCTTTAATGTACAAAAGCAGCTCACATTACTAATTATCTTAATTTTATAGAATCCACCATCACAATTCAATCATTAATCAATATATCAGAACCTCACTCCATTAGCTGTTGTTTGTAGCTGGGCATCTCAATTGATTAGGCTGTAGATTTTTTATGGGTCTTGTTTTATAAATTGAACCTAGTCAAGTAAACATAACATTTGGTAATAGTCTTCATAGCAACTGTCAAAATGACTTATTGTTTTTCCAGTCCTGCATTCCTTCAGAATTAATAATACCTTTGTGCCCTTTATAACACTTATTATTAAAGCTATAAAAGTTCTCTATGTTTAATGAGTGGATGTTTCATTATATGTATGGTTTGCTTGACAGACTGAAAATTTTTCTAATCTGTTTCTCTTTTCCTCTTGATTGAAGGATTGTAAATATGCAATTAGCAGCTGGAGTAGAAGTAAAAGCAGAAAATGTCAACTGTCAAGTAGCTCCATTGAAAGACACATGATGCTTCAAGCTAAGACAGAAAGACAAAAGCATCTACCAACAAGGATGAAGGTGGCAAAATCTCTGTTTAAACATTCCATTAATCTCTTCCATGATATAAATACAGTCAATACATCCAGGAATGAGGAATCCACTATCAAACTGCAGTTTATTTTTGTTATAGAGCTCTGTGTGGTAATGCTATACTCCATTGCCAGTAGACATTCTGGATCCCATCTCTGTTATAATTCATAACATATAGCCCTTTATGTAACATATGGCTAGTCATATCACAGTAACGTTACCAATTTCCCAAGAATACACATGTGAAAAGAGTGCAATGCATCATTGTACTCTAGAGTATATTTCTCTTCTAGACCAAAACTTCCAGTTCGGCTTCCAAATAGTAGATTTCTTCTAAGTCCTCTGTATGAAAAACTGGATATTCTTTGGCTCTGATGTGCAATAGCTGACTGTATTGTAGTCCAGGATTGTGGGAGTGGAATGTTGAAAGGAAACAAGAGGGACATATAGAAATATTTGTTTTCATTGACAAGCCAAGAAAAACTGTTTGCTGCAACATGTTATATTTTAAAACCTATAAAAGATCTAAACAATTTCAGGAAACTGAATTCTCTAGACTCTCCTGGTTATCCATATCAATAGGAGAGGTTCACTGTGAGACACAATGAACAGAATAAGTCTGGTTTTAACCTACAAAATTGAAGACTTGCCGAGCCAGGCCATGCAGAGCTATGAACTCTTGCTGGGACAGTTGCCCTGTTAGACCACCATATTAGCCCAAGATCAACTTTCACGTGTTTTCTCAGAAGCAGCTACTATAGATGCCCTCAGGGTTTAATGCTGTGAAACAAATGATTGTTCAATGTGTGGCTAAATATTAAAGGGTTGTGGGACACGTCCGCCTGCCAACAATTACAAAAGTTTTTGGTGGCCTTCTGGCCAAGAGACAAGTGACTCAACTCCTTTCCCCATCTTCTTCATTTGTTTTCTTATAATTTATGAAAAGGTAAATACTTCTATTCATCTTATATAGCAGATTCTCACATTCTGTTTGTCATATATATTTGAGTTTATTCCAAGATTTTGCAATTCTTAACATTTTAGGTTTGCCTGTCATATATTGGCTAACAAGTCTTATGCTTTAGGTATATAATCTAAAAATAGCATGCATATTCTGTCATCTGATAGGATGACACCTAGAGAAACATCTCAAAAAGCATCTGTACAATGTTAGACAGCTCTGCTATTGATCAAAACAGAAATGGCTCCACTGACGATGTCCCCATTATGTTAAAAATAAAATTAGACAGCTCTGCTATTGATCAAAACAGAAACGGCTCCACTGACGTTATGTTAAAAATAAAAGTTATTCCTGGAAATCCCACTGCTGATTCTTTAGTGATTCAGCTGTTTTGCACGGGAAGGAGAGATGAAACCACTGAGCAGTCTCATGTGCTGCAGTCCCTTGTGGGACAGGGATCTGACCTCCCCGAGGCACGGCTGCAGGAAGCAGAAGCACGCTCCTGCAGGTCCGTGCACCAGCTCTGCTCCCAGGGTGCTTCACTGGCTTCATCACAACTTCTGACAGAGCTCCATGGCAGTAGATGTGTTTGCTTATAGTCTACTTATTTTGGAGCATGGCACAACAAAGAATGGACTTTGCATGAAGATTTAAAAAAAGAGAAAACCCAAACCCCAGAACAATTTGAAGTTTCTTGGCCTATGCAAAATTCAAAATACCTGTCAAAAAGTGTCTTACTTTTTCTCAGTAATTATTTCCTTCATATTGCCCAAACTCTGAGTAGCAGGAATCTTTTGATGTGTTATTTACCACTATTTAAAACACAGACTTATGTTTAATTATATGATATATTGTGAAGAAATAAAAAGGGACAGAACTGTAATCTGCTTGGGCCCAAATTATCTGGGGAAAACAATTAGAAGAGAATCAAGCAGACACACAACATCAGGGACTGGCAAGGGCTGCCTGGGAGAAGGAGTCAGGCTCTGGCAGCCAAGCACCATGACAAGGCTGGCCAAGGCAGTGGCTTGACCGACAAGGACACCATCCCACCTCCCCAAGTGCGGTGGGTCTGGAGATGGCAACCAGGGTCGTGTCAATAGAGACTGGAGGTCATACGTAGGGTCAGGGTAATCCTGCTTCCTTCACCAGGTGGCCATTGAACCAGAAAGAGGAAAGATGTCTGCCTCCACACCTCAAGTGAGCTAACCAGAGGTTGACTTAGTTTATATTAAACAGAAGAATTAAGAAAGTCAGGCTTACAAAGGTGGTTTTACATTTCAGCACGGAAAAAATTTCAAATTAGTTAATGAGGTCTGCTGGACTGAAGTCCAGGAATTTTTATGCAGAGAGAGAAAATAGTATTTCTTTAGGACAAGGTGTTAAATTATTAGGGTTTGTACCAAAACGATGGGAAAAATAGGAGGGATTACACAGCTATTTTGGTAAATGATCACCTGGGAAGGTTATAAGTAATAAGGAGAAATTATGCAAGAAATGAAAAGGCCTGAAGCAAGGGTCAAAATAGAGGTAAAACAATATAGGTCTTTAGTGAGGAATTACACAAGTTAAGCTGATTTACTTTCCAAACAAAAAGCAAGATGTTCTATATGCATATACAGCTAAAATTCCCAAAGGAAAAAGATGAAGGGCCACTACTTCGCAAAGTGGGCTAGAGATTAAAGAAGATCTAACTATTCTCTGAAAACTAGCTGAATATCTTAAACTGGTCCTCAGTAGGAATGATACTATTACAATAAGGATATACTTATTGAGAATAAGTATCTCTTGAGTTTGCACAATTTTGATAATCTGGAAGTGACACTGATTTCTGCACTTGAAGGTTTAAATCTGTTGTTAGCTATTAAAGATTAGGAAGAAATCCAGTGCTGATAGGTAGATTACTCCCTGTTTGCTTCTTGTTTTTGCTGCTTGTTATGAAGTGTCAGACACTGGCCATTCTTAAAGTCAAAACCACATATACTTCAAATTAGGGCAGCAAATCCCACATATCACTTAATACATATTACTTAATTACTTTGTTTGGCCTTACTTAAAAAGACCTGCTAAGTATGAAAGTAAAATCTTATCCAAATAACAGATTTGCCATTCTCTATAGACATATGAGGGGTTATTTGCGTGCAGATTTATTTTCTTTGTGATCCAGGGATTTTATTTTTAAAGAAAGAGTTCTGTTCCCGAATGGAAGACAATTAGAAAGTTGCTCCACTTGCCACAGTTCATATTGCCTCTTTCCTTAAAGAAAAGAGAAAGGTCTGCAGAGGAATCCAAGTTCCACCAAATTATCCAAAGACTGTATTCTCCATCAATCAGTCTCTTGCATGGAACACATGACTTTTACAAGCTATTCTGGGACTGACTCTAGGATCTCATTTTAAAACGTCAAGTGAACAAATATGAAAATGAGCCAAAAAGAATGAGAAATAATCTAAAATTATACCAGGGAGAATATTTTTTTTTCTTTCAATGTTTTTTTTCTTCTCAGGGTCCCAGAGAAGGGGCATCACCAGCCAAGCCTCTGATTGCATGTCAGAGTCCCAGCTCTGCTGTGTGACCAGCAGGCTGGCCAGGGGATCCCTCCCTTCTCCAGAGCACAGTCTCCTCTCACCCTGCTCCTCCTGGGTTAGTCAGACATTTGCACCACGTCTCTCCTCTGCAAACAGAGAAGAAATGGTAAGGAAAGTGATTCAGAAGAAAAGATATCATTTCCATGCCACAAAGAATTTGTTCAAGTACTAAAGGATTTCAAAATTCTGGAGTCATTATCCAGAAAAAGAAATATTTGGTTTGGAAAAAATTACATTTTTTTTTCTAAAAAACATTCATTTTTTTCAATCTACTTAATTTCTGGCTTCTACCATTTTATTAGTGCAATTCAGGGATAGATGGTAATCCTTGTCTCCACCTCACACAAAACATTTTTCAAAAATTCCTTCTAGACAGATTTCTCCCTGTCTTTTTTCCTTTTAATCTCCATTCCTTTCCTCCTTTTTTTTTTTCACCCAGAAGATGGAGCCAGTTTTGCCCATCTAATCAATCACATTTGGATGAGTAATTTTAAGGGCATTTAATTTAAAACTCTGTTAGATAATCTTGCTTAAACCAGGGAAAACAAATGTACAGGACTGGAAGAAGGACCTAATTGAAATGAGAAAAGGAAAATACTGTGATTATAGGATTCCAAAATGCCTGACTACCAAAGATATGAACGTGAAACAAAATGCCCTTTGTTTGACTCCCCATTGAGTGTTACCGCCAACATTGCCAGAATGCCCATTATTATTCATAAACAGAATTCTCCAGAACACCATATAACTGTCATACAAGCAATACGGATTGTATTGTGTCACAAGCAATTTTCTTTTTTTCCTATAACAGCTTGGCACAACCTTTCTTTGTCCCTGGCACTGATGCCCATTTTCCTACAAATATATGTAGAGAAAAAACGAAGCCAACACCTGTAGCCACTCATATGCTGAGCTTTCACAGCTGCAACACCCATGTGCCAACCTCCAGAAAAGGTCTTTCCCAGGAGTGGCTGTGAGTTTGGGGCTGACTGGTTCCCAACTGCCTCCTTTGTTGTTGTTTAATCCAGTGCTCATGAGACACCACCATCAAAGGCAAATGCTACTTATGTATTGATAACCTTAGTACTTGACTATCCAAATTCATCAAGCTGCATACTTTGTAAGGGGGAGAGAGGAAAGTCATTATTTAACTGTTTAAAAATGACTTAAATCAATTCCTGCCCACCTTTCTGAAAAGACTTCAAAAGCTTTAGGAAATGGATGACAGTCAGTGACAAGACCAAAACCATATGAATCTTCTGTCTGACACTTACTGAAGTGTTGACAGCCCCAGCCAGATGAAGTTGTATTATATTTAATGCAGATGTGTCTTTCACTTTAAAAGAAACAGCTGCTTTTAATTTAAATTTAATTTACAATGGAGTCAGAGATTATCAAACGCCATTCCCCATTCACATCCAGCCCCCATAGGAAGCAGCATTAGATAAAATCCATGCGAGGTGGTATTCTTTGCTAATGCTGGCTACGTATGAGGGAATGTAAGAAAAAGTGAGAACGCTAGACAAGGAACCGGGACACAGTGAGAACAGACTGTATTTAAAGCTAAACTTTCACAGGCTGATAATCAAAGACCATGTGAGCTCAACGAGCATAAGATCAAAGATCTATCTAGCCTAGTATTATGTCTCTAGTAGAAGGCCAGATACTATGAAATGACTGTGAAAAACAGAGTTTGTGGGGAAGGATCATTCCCCTTCCCATTTTTCAAGACTTATGATTTATGGTCTTCTGGAGCCAAAGAACCATCCAGGCCATTGTGTTTAATCAAGTAATGGTAGAAATGTAGGATTTGTTGTATGAGTTGATCTATGATAAAGCACTCAGATCTATGGTCTACAATTTTAAGCTTTCTTTGAATCTTGAGGTTTTTTCCTGTGACCTGCAATTCCAGGCCTTTCCACAAAGAGCTGTTAAAAATAAGGCAATAAGAACAGCTACAGGTCATTACCCTGTATATTACCCTACAAAAGTAGCTGATTTCTACTCTGTCATATTGTTGTCGCCTTTTCCCTGAGTATTATTTACTTGGATTACAAATGCTTAGCACCAAAGACATTTTATTTTCTATTATACGCCTAACCCACTTCTGTTAATGTAAATAAAATAATAACTGAAAAGAACAAGGAGCCCGAATTCCACTCCAGTTCTTTGTTCAAAGATTAAAAAGAGATCACTTAAAAACCATGACTGATCTCTCTCATATACCAAAGCAGAGATACCTGGATCCAGGGTTTTCATTCTAAATCATTTCATCTACTTTCTTTTTAACATGTTTCAGGATGCAGTTCATTCTGATTTACCTTTACACATTGGAAAATAATATAATTAAATGCTTGTTGAAGTAACACTTGATATTTACAGAGCACGTTTTATTGAGACAGTCTTGAAAATATGCCACAAACTTTTTTGATTGATAGCGTCTGCTAAATACATGAATTTTTTCTCATCTGAGTACATAAAGGAGAAATGCTTAATTTTTTTAAATTCTGGGTGTTGTGAGTGAAAATATACATAGTCCCTCAAAAAGAACAACCAACCTATTTGCTTTTGCCATTAATAGAATGCAGACATTATAGTAAAATGAGTGAAACTGAATAAATTCACTCATTGCTTCATACTAATGAACACTGAACAAAAATGAAGATAAAGTTACACAAATAGTTTAATTGTAAACACTGTGCTTTATGACAAAATTCCATGAATCTGGAAAAAATATTTTGGTTTTAATCTTTGCTGTTCACCTCATGTAGGAAAACTGATGACAGAGCAATACTGCTGAGAGTATGGAAAAAATATTTTCAGTTCAATGCTAGTAAGAGTGACAAAAGTAAAATTGTCAATAAAGACTGGAAGTTTTAAGATTAGAAGTTTCAGAGAAGCCTAATAGTCTCTGGCTTATGCAGCTAATTGCTGTTGAATTTCAGTGGAAGCAGTGCACTATTTAAAGTCACTCACTGTTTTTGCATTGGAAAAATATTTCATTTTTTGCTGACAGAAACTTGTTCTACTGTTAAAACGATGATGCTTCTGAATGCAAATCTTTGAGTAGAGAAGTTGACTTTTATATTTGACTCAAAATCTGTGTTTTTTTCAGAGAAATTATTGCATTTTACCTTGGAACAAACCTAGAAAATACACGCCAAAAACATTAGAAACTATATAAATATTTGCAGAGTAAAAAGAAGTTATTGTCATAGTAACTTGGGCCCCAAATTTGCAGACCTACTTACACTGATATAACCCAGAGACACTCCATTCTCTGCCAGGTAATGCATGACACTGGTGAAACGCAAGATCAGAATTTAGCCCAGGGACCTCAAACTCATTTTTAATCCTAAATCAACCTCTAAAAACATCATGCAAAGGAGGATAAGTATAGCTCAACAGAAGTTACATTTTACATTTCATGCAAACTTGCTTTAAACAAATCAGAACGAGTAACGTGTCTGTTGAATAAGTTATTTTAAATTTTGGTACATCTTAAGACTGACTAATATGCAGGGGAGAGGGTTTGGCACTTTGGTGAAAGCTTATTCCTTATATAAGATGAGCAGCATTCAAGCGCAGAATTCTCTATTCATCTATTGTACTCCCAAACCCAGGAAGCAGTTGCTGATAATGATTTTAGATGAGGCTTTATCAGCCTCATTTTATAGCAGTTCTTCATTCATAAACAACGGCCACAGATTGAACAACAGTGGAAACTGGAAGAAAAGAAAATATTGCTGAATCCTCAAATTCTCTAATAGTTGGAAGGGGAAAAAAAATTGAAAAAGTGGTTCTGCCTTGACAGCACTAGGATAATTTCTTTTGAAAAGAGCAAAACCCTTCAGAAAAAATAAAAACAAACCCACAAACAAAGCACAGGTTCTTTGTGACCTGATTATGAAACAGCCCTGTACTTACCTGCACTCCAGCTTTCACAGAGATAAGAGTTTCAACCTTCGTGGACTGACAGAGACTGATGGTCCAGAAAGGAGCCTGAACAAGTTGTACAAAGAATCTGGAATGCAGCGAGTTTAACATTAATAAAATGAAATCCTTTTCACTGAATATACAATTGGCCCTTTGAACTCAGTGTTGCATATTTTTAGCAAGGCTTGCTAACACCCACATAAAGCTGAGCATGTAACAACCTTGCAGGAGTACTCAGCTAGCAAAGCCAAGATTTAAAAAGACGAAGTTATCCAGACCCTCAATCATTCATTGAGGATTAATTAAGAAACTCTCCTTGCTACTTTATTATTTCCCAACCATTTACAGGACTTTGTGTGTTTATCTATGAATCACCTGAAGGATCTGATATGGTTACTGCTGGGAACAGGAAACTGGACAGACAGGGTAGTGGTATGACTCTATGTGGTGATCCCTGTGCTCCTGGGTTCTTAATTTGGATATGAGCAGCATTCACACTGCAGTCAATACAGGCTCTTCCTTGGGTGCTTCGAATGACCATTTGGAGCCTCTACAGACTCAAATCCGATGTCTAGCACTGGGCATTGCACTACATACTTATGCTTAATCTTTCTGTATTTCGTGCTGCAAAATGGCCATACTTCCCCCCCCACTCCCCCCCCAAAAAAACCCCAACAATCAAACATTTCATTTCTGAAATGAAAATAAAAAGGCAAAGCTGACTAGTTTCCTGCCTTGCTTTCTGGTAAGAAAATTTTGGATCAAGCTGAAAGTGAGACATGAAGTTTAAATTAGACGCAGAGACACCAGAGCTAGAAAAATCCAGTAACTACAGTCATGATTTGACTTGATAGAATGTGTTTTCAAGTTTACAGCCATGGGATTTCCACTTCAAAATAATGAGAAAGGAAGTGGATGCAAAGAAATTTGACTGTAGAAAGCTGCTAGAAGAGCTACAGTTTGATGGTGTTTTCCCCAGAGAGAGTGCTTGTATCATAGTGAAAATATAGAGCAGCAGTCCTGTAAATGTCAGCAAGGCCAGATACCATTAGAGATTTATACTAAGAGACAAAGCTGTTTTCCATTTAATTCAGAATTGAATTCAAAAGCAGCCAATTAAATCTTTGATTTGAAGTGTTCTTTCAATGTCAAATCCCATTAGAAAATTAGGACCCGATTCTCATTTGTGTGAGAATATAAATGTGAAAGTACGACATTTGCAAAGGAGAAACTATATCTATGACAAGACTATGGTTTGAGACTTATATTTTTTCTTACTGTTCTAGAGCAATCTGAACTAGCCTTCAGAGAGATGAGAATCATACCCTTGAAAAACCTGAAGCCTTCAGGAGCTAAAGCAAATGGAGCTGAGAGACAGAGTTAGGCTGTAACCTCAAGTTGTGCTGGAAACAAGTACTAGGTATAAACATGCATCCATGTCTCACACTTTCTCTTAAGAAAACTACTCTCAGATGAGTAAGATCTCCAGTAGCAACCGTAAGGGAGATCATTTTGTGAAGAACCTCAGCTATATTCCTGCAAAATCTATGGAAATGAACTTGGATTGGAGATGGGCTCAAAATCACACAGGAAAAAAAAATAAAGTAAGTATTCTTTTTCAGTTCAGCAATAAAATGTGGGCAGACATGATTTAGCCTAATATAATGGCATCCAGGCTTGAAAAAAACTTTTGAAGCTAGTACATGTTATTGTATCCTTTCTCTGTAATAAATTTAACTAAGAGATCAGCCAAGTTTCTCACTGGTACAAACAACAAGGGATCATCAACCTGAACAACTGGCCATGTGCAAACTGACTAAGGGACTGACCCCTGTTGGAAAGGATTATCCCATTTTACTAAGAAGAAGGTGATGGTGGGGCTGAGGAGTGGGATTTAAAAACGTAGAGCAGAAACACCTCAGAAGAATGCAGGGCAATCAACAGGGAGCCTCACAGACACTTGCAGCAGAAGCCTGAGGAACAGCCAAGAGGGAAAGAGCTTCGGGGAAGCGACTTGTTCAAGAAGAGTCTTGGAATGAGGAAGGAGTAAATTGGCTCCCCTTGCTTCATCCATGCCCTCTGCAGAGAACTTGAACCTGAATAAACAGATGTCTCCATAGAAATGCAAGTCCTAATCTGAAGTGGAAGCAAATTGCAAACCTCTTACTTCCCTCCCCAGCCCCAGTGACAACCATTGGGTCAAAAGTGACACCAATGATGAAAGCAGATGAAGAGAAATCTAACTGTAATAACAATTTCTGCTCTGTTAGTGCCTTATTAATTGGTTTGGGTGGCATTCATCCCTTTTTGAAATTTTCTGTATCTTTTGGCAGCTAGATAGCATTTCAGCGGAAGTTTAATCTCCCACTCAAATTATGTCGCACATATGCATGAAGAACAGCAGTGGGGAAATGCAAAAAGTATACGGTTTCTGGTAGCTGGTACTGTGTGTATAATTATTTACAATGAGTAAGCAATTTCCTTCAGGTCAGACATGCAGAAAGCTTCTTACATTTGTGAAGATAAAGGAAGTGATCTTTGTTACTAGCATGAGTAGTAGCTTCTTTTACCTAAAGTAAAAAATAACACCAGTACTGGAGAACTAAACAGAATTACATAAAATAATACATTCTGTATTAGTATTTTACTAGGGTTTTTAGAGATGATAAATGCAATTTTTTTTTTATTTTTTTTTAATGTGTGGTTTCTTTTGACTCTCTCTGCTTATCCATTTGGTAAATATAGAGTTTCAGAACTCATTTTTTTAAAGGAAATATCATTTAGTGATTAGACTAAATAGACTACTTTCTTGGGACCAGGAGGTATAGGACGGGGTACCTCTGCAAATTTGGGTTTTGTCATCTCATCTTTTTAAAGGAAATATCATTCAGTGATTAGACTAAATAATTAGACTACTTTCTCAGGACCAGGAGATATAAGATGGGGTACCTCTGTAATTTTTGTTTTTGTGAATTGCTTCTTGTCAATAACAGGCCAAACTGTAATAATGAATCCGAGACCTCCCAAACCTGGAAAACTATTCTGAGAATTGAAATCACTACCAGAGAAAGCTGTAACTAACAGCCAAATTCATCCCTGTGGTAACTTGGTTGGAGTCATTCAGTCACAGCTGATTGTTTATGTGAAGCTGATAGTGTAGCTGAATGAGATTTAAAGGCACAGAGAACTATTGGAGAAGCTGGATATGAGAAGCTCTTTTTTTCTGGATGCTAATTTCTCCTAAAGAAAAAAACCACAAGTGTAGTATTATTATTATACTATATACCTAAGTCAATACTGTCTAGTATTTTACTTCATTTCCACACAAAATTAAATTTATTGGCTAAAAGGAAAGCATTACAAAGCAAACATATTCTGTGTGTCAGATGCTGCCCCTAGCCTTCTTGCTTGTCATGCCTTCATCTATCTTTTTAGAGCTGTGTGAGTTCATGGTCATCAAAAGAACATGATGAAAGCTGGTAGATGAACAGGCTTATAACAAAACTGGCTTATTAGAAGCTATTATTTTCTAGACTGAAAACAACCCCCAATTCTTTTTAGTCCTCAGAGGATCTAATTGATATTTTCAGAAATTGTGTTGCAACCACAGTAAGATGCAGGGGAAATGTCTGACCTCATTGAGGCCTAGGGGAAACTGAAGAACTCTTGGGGGCCGCGATTTCATGTGTCATGGCTATCCTAAGGCTGTCTGCGCTATGCAAAGCCAGGCCATTTGCGTAAGGCTGCCTCAGACTGTGTAATGTCTCGTGCCTCACTTCACCAATGGATCCATACAGAAACAATCAGGGAGCCTACAGGAGGGCTGGAGAGGGACTCTTTGTCAGAAGTGTAGTGACAGGACAAGGGGTAATGGTTTTAAATTGGAAGAGGGGAGATTTAGATTACACATGAGGAAGAAATTCTTTACTGTGAGGGTAGTGAGACACTGGAACAGGTTGCCCAGAGAAGCTGTGGCTGCCCCATCCCTGGAGGTGTTCAAGGCCAGGCTGGATGGGGCTTTGAGCAACCTGATCTGGTGGGAGGTGCCCCTGCCCACGGCAGGGGGTTGGAACTGGATGATTTTTAAGGTCCCTTCCAACTCAAACCATTCTATGATTCTATGATTCTATTGTAAGGAGTATCTTGTGTGTTTGGTGCTGAAAAATGCTATGTGCTTATTCACTGATGTCTGTGGGTGTGAGAAGGACCTGAAATCAGACAATGAGTGTGTTAAAACAGCCAACAGAGAAAGAAGCTAATAACATATATCTGTTTTCAGAGTGGTAGCAAGTGTTTTATGCTTATAAATTCCTCTATAGCAATGCAGTACTATATGGCTGCTACTCCTCAACAGTGCTGTGCTTTGGAAGATCTGTCTTTTGAATAAGAACAGACCGCAAGAAGAGGTGAAATTGCAGGGAGAGGAAAATAATTTACATTGGTATGAAGCAATATTCCATTTTGCCACAGCAAGTACTATGCACTTCATGCTAACAGGAAGTATGTTAAGAGAAAGACGAACAATAAAAATGTTTCTAATGCATTTATTATTGTAAACATACATGCATTATATTCAAACACTCAGTATAACTTACTTACTGCCACAGGCCAATTAGATCATCTCCAATCACATGTGGAAAGAGCTCAAGCTAATCTAATTTGTCCAAGAATGCTCCATTTATTTCTGTGTTTCTGATGTTTTTATACCATTACAAAATGATCGCTAAACATGCCCTCCAGTGTGGAGCCTCTGTGCACTCAGAAATGCAAGTTCAGGGGACCATCCTTCTAGCAAAATAGTGATAACTGACTGTACTTCTAAATTATGGTGCTTAATGTTCAATAGACATCTGATGCTAAACAGGGAACACTTGGCTCTACACCTGCAAAAACCACTACTCACATTCAATTGCAAGTAAAGTCAACTACTTACTGTTTATCAGAGGAAGGAAAAAAATAACCCCACAACAGCGTTAGTTTTCTTAGTTCTGTGGCTTTCAGCCTCTGGCAGTGTTGAACTTTATAGTAGTGGGTTGGATGACTCAGGAATTTTAGTCCTCAGGGTCTTTTAGTTCTTTGTCACGCGTTAAAATTCCAAACTGTATGAAAAATAATCTGAGAGTATAGTGTCATAAAACTTTGTGCAAAAAAGGAGAAAACAAGAAAATAGTGCATGAAAAATGGTCTGCAGCGATATTTGGTGTTCACTTATTTTGTTACCAGAAGGGTTGGCTCTATAGTGAAAATGGCAATGGAGAAGACTGTGGTGCCATTTTAACATCATATCCTTAAATGCACGGATATTTTATAGTTGCAAATTTTGTTATACTTTATGAAAAGTCTGGAGAGTGCTCACAACTTGACAGACACATCTAATCAATAGGTAAGGGGTACACATCACGATGTAACAAGTTGAAAGCTTGAGTCTCATGACAGGAAACATTTTGTTTCTTCATGTTTCAGATGGATCATATTATCTTATTTTTTTTATCCAGTGGCACCAGAGTTTATCATATGGATCAAGTTATCCCTAATAGTCTGTTTTCCTCCTTGTCATCTTCACTAGAAACATTCAATCAGAATACTTGCACAGTCTGAACCACTAAGTTAAAGTTGGGTTCTGTTTTTTTTCTTTCCATCATATTTCTCTTAACTTAATGCATGTAATACATTGTATTTCACTGTCATTGGGGAGTGTCATAAACATCTACAAAACTCCTACGCAAGTTTGTCTAAATATTTTCTCAGTAAAACCAAGACTGGGACTGTATCCATCAAAAGCCAGCAATATTCACTGCCATGTGAGCCTCATTCAGGCAGTGTTCTGCAGCTGTAGTTGTAACTGCATTAAATGCCTTCAATAAAACCGTACTTTTCCCTGGAGTGATTGAAGTAAAACATAATATTTTAGTTATATACTGTATCTCACATGAAATGTAATGATCTGAACTTACAGTATGTTAAAACCCTTTGTCACGGCACAAATTGAACAGTAGGCAAGGTCTAGTGTATGTTACAGGACATTAAAATGAGCATTCAACCAAAAGAAAATCATAAGCTGACTCCGCCATAAATCTTGTGCACCCCTGGTGGCTATTAAAATTCCACCAAAATTCACATGCTAACGATGTGATTCCAATCAATCCAATTTATCAACCTTACGGGCTGATTAAAGCTATCACACCATTATGATTAACTCATTGCTGCTGGAAGTAGGGTTTTGCAAAGCGCCACACAAAGCGGAAGCTCCGGCTTGCTTAATACTGAGAAGTTAATAGGAAACCATAAATGTTAAGAAAAATGTTAGACCAGTTCATAAAAATCTCTGTGTTCAGTAAGGACTGATCCTTTTTCCTCTACATTTTTAAGCATTCTCTGCTCAAGCGGCCGAATAATTTATACTGTAACCATGTTCAAACACCATTCACATATATTCTTTAAAGCTAGGAGTTTCTTATCCATCCCACTCCCACTTCTGCTTTGGACTTCAGTCTCCTCTTTAACAAAGCAGGGAGGTGTCCATTTACAGACAGGGGGAAACAGCTCCATTAATCACAGAAAAGGATTCTTTATGTAGAAAAAAAGCATGCTCCACACTTTTTCCACATAAAGACGTGATATTCATGTGGAAATGGCCTGAATTAGTTTTTATGAATAGGGCCCTTGGTGACTAATTCTTTTCTGGGGAGGGTAACAGGCAAATGTTATCCAGATGCATTCCTCTGGAATTATTCCCAGTTTCTGGAAGTGAAAACTACTGTACCTGTAGTACAATACAGGGCAGTCAGTGAAACTTGATATCAGTATAAATAGTGCAACAGTGTTCCCTTCACTTTTCGCCATTGCTATAAAAATCTGATCTGTTGTAAACATCTACCAAATGACCTTCCAGTAATTCAGTAATACCTGTACTTATTCACACACAGATCTGTGTATGGGAGGAGAAAGCAACTCTTGGAGATTGTAACCCACCTCAACAACTGAGTCAAACAAAGCTCTTCCAGCTTTGAAAACTTTCTGACTCTGGCCAAGAAAGGGAAAGATGAGAAAATAAATGTTTACCTATTCTACTTAAACTGATTTTTAGGATGGAATCACTATACCCATCCTGATTTGGTAAGGTGAGTGCAGTAATTTAGGAGTTCAATACTACAAATAATCATGACCATACTAACAAAAATGCTCCTGCAACATCCTTTTTACACTTTATTCACTGAATACTACCTTTCAGACATAAAGGTCAAAATACTTTAAAGAAATGGTAACTGCTGTTGTGTTCAAGGCACGGACATGGGGCAAAAGGATGTGAAGTGACTTGCACAAGCCATTCAGCAAACATCTCCAGTGGCAGCGTCAAGGATTAACAAAGTTAAGCATTAGTAAATCCTTAACAAAGAGTTCTAAGTAAAGACCAGCCTCTCAGTTTGTCTCCAGTGCAGAGATAAGTGGCTTCTCGTAACTGCTGGAGTAGTTTGAAAATACTCCTTCAGAAGTGAGAACAAACACTGTGGTCATAATGGTCCAGCTATTTGCCAAAAGGAATAAGAAAAAAATCACATTCCTGGTATAACAAAGCCTGTTTTTAACCTTACAAGGTTTATTTGTTCATATCTATTTTGATATTTCTTTGTAACTACAAGGCAAGAGTCACTGTGCATGTATTATATATCCTGCCAGCCTAATGGAAACTGTGCTTCAATAGTATGTTTGATGGTCTCTGTGATATACACTGCATTATTATATAAGATACAAAGATGAAGGAAAAGTAGAATTCAGTATTAGTTACTGATAAAGATGGCAAGATTTTTGCGTTGGTGGTTCTCTGAAGCATAATCAAGGATAGAAATCAATTATGAACTTTTCAGTGTCCAGCTGGGAAGATGGTCTGATCTGGGTCCCTCATGGGTCATTTCTGACTATTGTGATATTAAATATTTTGAGACATTTGGAAAAGGGTGTTGACTAGCTACCCAATATCTCTAGATTGAAAAAGCTTGCCACTTAACCTTGAAATACAGGTTAAAATAATGTTGACAGATTCAGAACATTATATTAATGAGTGGAGAGACCTGTGCCAATATTCTTTCCTGTGGATTTCTTCAATAAGTGATTGGGAAAACGGATAAAACAAAAGGGGGCATTACCAATGCAAGAATAATGCCAGTACTTGAGTACATCATATTCCTTCTATTTTCTTAACAGAAGTAAGGACTGCACTGAGAACAGTCCCATTATAGATGATCTGCATCCCTAATTGAGAAGTACAGTCATATTTCCCTATTTTTTTTTACTATTTTTTTTAACTATCTGTGGAGTACAGTATTTTAGTGTCATCTATCATCTCCATTTCTATCACTATCAAGTAGGTATCCATGTTTGAAAGCTTATTACTACCTCCAGGCATCGCCTCATGCCTCCACTAAACCACTGATCTCTCTCTACAAGAAAAAATACTTTTACCTGTCAATATTATCCAAACTGCAAAGCAGATTTTAAACATTCATTGTTACATGTATATGTTTAAATCAGAAAACCATCTTCTTGCCCTACTCCCAAGCATAGGCTTTCCTTCACAAAATGTAACTAAGGCCCATCAATAAGAATATTAAGCCTCATTTTCTGTCATATTTACGGCCCAGCATCCTACCCACTATAATCAGGCACCTTTAGAAAGCCAGTACCTCAATTTTTTTAACAGCTTATGATTGCTTCTTGTAACCTGTGAGATATTGGATTGCGCTTTCTACACATGAGTACCTTTTTCAGTGAAGAAACTCTTTTAGACACTTTTTAGAAGATTTTTTAAAAATATCGATGGCTCATCTAATTGTAGCCACTAAAAATGCTTGCCTACCTCCATAACTGGTAGAGAGCTACAGACATTTCTAGGGACTGTTTCACTGCATTTAAGAAAGCTATCAAAGATATAGATTGTATTTTATTTTTTTTTTTTTTTTAATATTGAGCTTTCTCCACTCTCCATTGAAAGAAAATATTTAACTATCTTATAGTGGAAGCTTACCTTTCAGACTGCTGTGCTTAGGAGAAACTCACCATTAGGGTCCACCTTGCTCTCAGATTTCTTGGCGATTTATATAGGAGGAAAGAAACCTCACAGTAATAAAATATGGCATTCATACATATTTTAAAATTCTAGGAGGAAGCTCCATCGTAACTTTCTTGTCGTAAAATCATAGACTCATAGAACGGTTAGAGTTGGAAGGGACCTTAAAGAACATCTAGTTCCAACCCCCCTGCCATGGGCAAGGACACCTCCCACTAGACCTGGTTGTTCAAAGCCTCATCCAGCCTGGCCTTGAAATTAAAAAATGTGTGAGAAGTGCCATACTTGTGGTTGTGTGATGAGATACAGGGTTTATTGGCACTGCATAAAGAAGAGCGTGGCCAGTAGGTCGAGGGAGGTCATTCTCCCTCTCTACTCTACACTGGTGAGGCCACAACTGGAATACTGCATCCAATTCTGGGCCCTCCAGTTCAAGAGGGACAGGGAACTACTGGAGAGAGTCCAGCGTAGGGCAACAAAGATGATTAAGGGATTGGAACACCTGCCTTACGAGGAAAGGCTCAAGGAGCTGGGACTCTTTAGCCCAGACAAGCAAAGACTGAGGGGAGACCTTATTTATGTTTATAAGTATCGAAAGGGTGAGTCGGACTCTTTTCAGTTGTTTCCAGCGATAGGACAAGGGGCAACGGGCTCAAGCTTGAACATAGAAAGTTCCATTCAAACATGAGAAAAAACTTCTTTAGGGTGAGGGTGACGGAGCCCTGGAACAGGCTGCTCAGGGAGGTCTCCCTTCTCTGGAGATCTTCAAGACCCACCTGGATGCAGTCCTGAGTTATGTACTCTGGGCAACCCTGCTTTGGCAGGGGAGTTGGACCAGATGATCTCTAGAGGTCCCTTCCAACTCTGACAATTCTGTGATTCTGTGATTCTCTGAGACAAGCACAACCCAGACTTCTGACTGCATGAGCACTCAACAGTACATAACCCTCAGATCTTTGTAGTGGATCTCCATTCTCTGAATGTTGATTATTCCAAAGTGTATCAGCAGACCTCATCTGCCATGGACTACGCATTTTGATTTGGAAAAATACTCTCTCTATCCTCTCCGTGGATAGGAATTTAACCACGAAACAATTTATTAAGCAGGTTCTAAAAGCTTCCTTCTTTAACAAGCCAAAGAGTTGGTCCTCTGTTAATTCACAAACTGAAGATGTTTCACAGCCCATATGAGAAATAGTTCTTGTATTTTGGCACTGTTAAATGGACATTACTGCTTTTTTAGTGCAATATAAAAGTGGGATTGATCTGCATATCATATTTTGGTTCCCCACAACAAATGGATGTTCAATATTTTGCTGGGAGAGTAGGTGTAAAACATTATGGTGAAAATAATGTATGTACAAAGATGGCTAATCCTGCAAAACACTTGAACAGAGGTGTGGCTTTACTCATGAAATTCCTCTTTATCGTGTACTTAAGCATTTGTAAAAGTTAGATCTTCAGATAGCAAATGTTGGATTTTCGGTACTTAACAAATGTGGGAACCCACACTTGTACATTTTTTGAAATCTGTAGCCCAGTTCCTGCAAATATTGTCTCCTACTTTTGGAACAAGGCCCTGAGGCAGGACATTTTTCCAAATGTTCTTATTTGCTGGGGTACTGAAGAAGTCCTGATGCTAAATCCCATACTGGACTTCTTGAAAGATGTCACAACTTTTATAATACCAACAGAAAAAAATGGTAATACCTTGTGCTGACTGAAGGAAAAACTTTCTGGAGATTTTCTTCAGTTCTCTTTCTCTTTTGCCTTGTTCATTTGTTTTATTTATTCTGTTTTTAAGAACTAGAAACCAATGGACTGGTTTCCCTGATAAGGTGATGCTCCTGCAGCCATAGTTGTCTGGGCTGGAGAAAATCAGCTGTCATATATGCTCTGAAACGAAGCAAGAGTTTAAAAAGGCCTTATAAATAGATCCACTCCTCACTAGCATTGAAATGGCTTCCTCCCCTTCTCTGACTTAATATAACCTGAATTTGACCTGCATGGCGTATTGCAAAGCTCATCTTTTTTCACTCTATTTGAAAATGGGGGTATAAAATAGCTATTGTAAAAGCAGGGCATTGATCGAGCAGGGAGGGAGGATCAGTGTGTGAAGAGATGCTTTTCAAATTGCTGTATCAGGACGTATTTTCAGATTACATCAATGGCATTTAGGCCATATGGAGAAGTTACTTTTTCACATTTGCAGGAATCCAAATAAATAAATAAGCCTGTTGCTTGAGCTGTGAGTATAATTTTTCCATGTTGCCTGTTACTAGCCTCTACAATCCTCCTCCTCCAGCTGAGATTTCTGGGGTCAGGCAGTGATCCTGGCAGGGAGGGTAAAATGCTCAGTTGGCCAAGGAATATAAATAAGACTAATTTACCAGTATACTGTCCTTGCTTACAACTAAACCTATTTCTCCTTTTTCTTTATGAGCTGTCAGAGGGCATATCCATCTACAACAGTGAGTTTCTCTTCCCTGTGTGATGCACACCTCTTATGACTGCTATCTGCATGGCTCTGCCCATTGAGCAGGTCAGGCCAGGCTCTCACTGTCCACTTTGGAACTGGCAGTGCTATCCCAGCCCCATCCTAGTGATGCTAACTGGTAGCATCGCCCCTGTGATTTTAGTCTTGCAAAGCAATCACGATAAGCTGCTAATTAATGAAGGGCTGATATTGATGGCATAGTCAGCGTGAAGCAGAGTGCCATGGTTTAGTAACTCCTGGGCCATAAGTCACTGTGACATACCCCACGAGCGAATCTGGCAGCCCTTTCAAAACTCAAGATGTCCCATCAGTTGCATTGAATTGAATATGAATGCTCAGGTGCGGCGTGTGCCAGTAACTATACTAATCACTCTCGTTTCAGTGTTGGTATTAAAGACTCTATTCATGCCCAAAGGAGCGCTGTGCAGCTGCTCAGTGCTTTCTTTTAGAACATGCATGTGGGAGGTAAGTTGCATAATGAGACATAGCCCTATATTATGTCCTCATCTGTACGTGGGAGGGTTTGAGCAAGCAGAAGCACATCTCAGTTTAAAAAAGGCCTTGAAGAAACACCTCTTTTGGCTTGTAGAACAGATCACATGATCGCTTCAAGATGTTTCTACAGCACCTCCAGAACAGCAAAACCCTTGATTTTCTTTCTAACAAAATGGAAGAAATTTACTTCCTGGAATTCTGTGTCACTTGAAGCAGAGGTCTTACTGGCAACTGCTGCTGCTTAACAGTAGCCATTTGTTGTCTGGGCTTGTGCTGATAATTTACCAATTATTTTTGTGAAGTCTGTACATCTCAGTGAAAAGCTGGGCCTACTTTCTATAAGAATGTATCTGCTGGCTCTGAATTGTAGAGCCAATAAGGAATCAGCTGGCATCAGAACTGAATTTTTGAATAGAAATAAGTCCTTATGGTGGACCAAATGCACACAAAAGCTACTCTTTCTTTCCTTGCAGAGTGCCTTTTTGGGTGTCTTCTTCCTACTGACCTCTTGGGTAACGTCTTTGCCTGAATCCTGCAGTTTCAGTGCATTAGCTCTATTTTTCAGGTTCCTGTTTCTTTTTTTCAGTTTGTCAAATCATTTTCACTTCAGATTCAGAAACCAAACGACTGTCTTCTAGACCTCTTTCAACTTTGCGCTAGGAACCAAGCACCATGCTCAAAGCAGATCTTGCAAGATGATCACCTGATACGTCCAAGATTAGTATGGAGCTGCACGCATCATCTTTTTACTTACCATAACTATAGATCCTGTCTAGTTCTCAAAAATAGCCAACAAAATTTCAGAAAAGCCTGAGAGAATTTTTTAAAACATTTCAAGAAACTTTTCCTTATAATACTCTTATTCTTATTTTCTCAGTCCAGGTATTTTTGTGGTATATATGCTTGACATATTAAGAGGATTTTTGAAAAAGTAAAGAACTAAATAATTAATTTTCTGAACACTGATACCACCAAATAGCTTAATTTTAAAAATTTATGGCCTGTTTCCACTAACATTAGGAGAAGAAATAGGCCCAAATAATTTCTGATTTCAATAGACATACTTCTACTGAGTTTAATATGCTGTCTTCTATTTAATTTGAGACCAGGTTCATATCTCGTAGTTTCTGGGAGTTTTCCATAACAATGGTAGGCGCTTTATGTAGAAAAAAGTTTCTGAATGTGAATTTTTATTTCTCTGAAAACTACCATTTTCATATTTTAAAAAAATCAGGATTTTTGCATTCTGAATCTGATTAACTTTATGACGACAGTAAAAAAAAACCACTAAGTGATCACATTAAAAACATTCAGGTTCAGTATTTTAAAGACATGTCTGTTGTTATCTTGTTGTAAGAGATTTGGAATTCCAGAAAAAGGTGCTTCTCAAAATGAAGAAGAGAGGAAGAAAATGAAGATTTTAAAGAGGTTTCAATGCCTTCTTTATTCCTCTTAGAGTTACAGTAAGCACAGGATTTGGACACATGAAGACCCTCACCTTCATGATTGTGGGTGATAGTTTTTGATACTTCATACTCATGAGTTTCCTCAAGACCATCATGCCATCCCAAGAAATGCCTTTCCACATGGACTGAACATCTACACCTTCCCTCACACAAAACATTCTGCTCTGTGCCCGCCACCTTGGCATTGGGCACAAAGATATGCCATGCTTTAGTGTCCCCTGATGAAGGACATGGGCAGAGCTGTGGGGGCAACACCACACAGCTGTGTGCAACTTCAGAGCCACGGTCTGTGACTGAGGCATCCGACTACTGTCTAGTAAGTACATAAAAAGCACTCAGTAAATATATAGTTCTATAACCTGTTTTTATAACATTTTCTGTCAATTTGTGATTTAGTAAAGATGTTATCAGTATTTATATATTTTTCATGTTTTACATATGGTTGGCATAGACTGACTAGATAATTTTAGTTATTGCTGTTTAATTTCTAACAAGGCTATTTATCCAATATACATATGCCATTAGTATAAGCTTACTTAAATAACATTGTCTGGTTTTGCAGACATTCATAAAGTTGCAAAATGATCTACATTGAAGAGCACAACCTCTCAGCTGTCACATTATCAATACATCGAGTTCTTTACGAATAATTTTCTATTTATCTCTTCTAGAAGTAATCAGAAAGGAGTCACTTTAAATAAACTTCTCTTCACAGATGATTGATTGATTATAGAAAATGTAATTTCCTATCCTTTCTAAAGATCTAGTTTCATATATAACTGAACATTTAACTATATTAGAAGCAAGTTGATTTTACTTGTCTCATGACAGAAAGGTTAAATCAATGACTTATAGCTGAACGCTGAATCCTCTCTTCAGGTAGAGTTCCCTTTGCAAGGACTGAGCAGAAAAGAAACCATCTGAATACATGGCCATTTCAGTCAAAAATATTTGAATGGAGAAAGCGTGCAAGTATGTGCATGCATGTGTCTCTTCATACAAGGATTCATCATGACTTGTCTCGCCCAAAGCAATAACATGTTGCATAACAATAAAATATGCTTATATTGGACATAACGTGCTCTCAGCTACCCTGGTGCAACCCGTGGAAAACAGTGAGGCAGCACCTAAGCAAATGAGCAAAGCATGGCCCATTACTGTCTACTCCTCAGGAGGAAAACGTATGGATATTCAGCAGTTTTCAACCTGTAAAATAGGGGAAAGGCACAGAGGTCCCCCTGAGCTGAATGGGCTGACCAGCAGGGGAGGCTCCAGGGGTGAAGTTGGCAGCTCCTCCTTGTCCCTGCTCCCTGGACCATCCCCAAAGCAGGACGTGCAGGTCTGGGGAAGCCAGCCATGGACACCCTGCAGATGGTGGGCTGGACAGCCACCGCAGCCATGGGGACAGCACGTCTTATCCGGGCTTGTCTGGCCTTGTTGTGGTTCTCCTGCTGGGACAGCAGAGAGCCGACCCTGCATGCCTTTCACTGACCCATTTACAGTGTTCCCTTCTGTTTTTTAAGCATTTCTTGGCTTGCTGAGCACTCAAACAATTTACAGATATTACGGTCAGATCTTGATCATCGTCAAATGCGCTGGGGTGTAACTTCATCTCACAGCCTAAAATAGTCACGACTGCAGGTTTCTGTCCACAGAAGTTTTCCTGCCAAAACCAAGTAGATTGTAGCTCAGGCCTTTAAGAGAAGGGGAGGGATAAGCCGTGCCATGTGTTGAAATAGCCTTCCTTTGTCAAACATAGTTGGTTTCAGTTATGACTCAATATGAAAAGACAGGTTCCTAAAGAAAGTTTCCACATTTTAGTGCCATTCATAAATATTTTAACTTGCTTTTACTTAATGCACGAATGAAAAAACCATAAAGAGGATTTGACCTTAAACCCTTAATTGACAAAGACTAGTTTAAATCCTCTGCAATAGCCGACTAATGCAGTACCATTATGAATCATAAGGAATCTTAGCATGATGCATTCCCATTGTCACTGAACTAGTTAAAGCCAGTGAAGCATGACTAAATTGTTGTGACATTTTCCCAGCCCTACTATTACCTGTCAGATGGGAAAAAATCAAGGCGTCAGGACAAGCTTCCATATTGATGTGCTTGCTGTTGATATTAATTGATGTAAATGGATAAGCTTGTCCATCAACAGTAACAAGCACATCTGCTCATTGTAAAAAAAAAATCTTCTTAACCTTCTGTTCTTTTCAGACTCCTTTGATATGAAAAAATACTCAGTTCTATACTCAGCAAATATGATGTCTATTGTATTTGTTTTTATATTTTTTTTCTAATTTGCTGACAAAATGAAATATGAACTATTCTGGTATTTCATGTTTTTGCTCACAATGGATTGAGTTATATAAAGTAGGACATGGACAAATTACAAAAGCCAGAACAAGCAGAGTACCTAATAGTCTTATATAACTGCAAACAGTCTGCATCTGCTTTAATCCATCATCTTCCTTACTGCTCTTTGAAAAAAAAAAACAAACTCTTTTTCTTTCTTTTTTTTTCTCTTTATTCATTTTAAGTACAAAGAAGTTTTCCATGGACTAAAAGAGCAAAACTTTTCCTGAGAAGTACTTCAAAGACCTATAGCAAAGAATCCTTTGGAATCTTTGCTGGATGAATGTACTAATTCCTGAGGAATACTACATGTTAAGATACAAACAGAGCTCTCCTAAAGATCTTATTGTCAGTACAGTACTTGTGACAACAAAGCCTGCTCATAGAGGGAATACGTTTTTTCCAAATGTCATCCTCTGCCCTGTGATTATTTTTTCTTCTGCCTGGTAAAAGAAAAGTAATAACAATTAAAAGTACAATATAAGTAATCATGCTGAATTCCATGTATTTTCATTCAGTTATGATTTGAGTTTAATTAGGAATGTGATGTCTCCTAGCAGAAATAAAGTATGCACTGAGCATCGTGTTTGTTGTTTTGAAATCATATTAATGAAGGCAGCCACTGCTGCAGACTATATTTAGCATTTCTGTTGATAGAAACAGAGAATAATTCAGAAATATCTTCATGTTGGTGAAATATTTACTGGAAAATAAAACCAAACATACTGAGAGAAAGGTAAGTGGAAATGTAATCAAGGTAAACAGAAATACTTTCAATACAGTACATAAGAAAATTGAGATATCTTGAAGAGCAGTAAGATGTTTTTGAATATCTAAATATTATCACCCTCTGATAAAAAATTTTACTTATTTTCTTATATTTTACCTAACATAGCTATACTGTGTGGTTTGACTAATCTGGAAACAATGTTGATGTCTGAAACAGGCATGAATACTGATGAAGGGTAAAAAGATGCCAAATTAAACCTCAACTCATATCCTCTTTATTATAAACTATGTTGGCACATGTATTTTTCCAGAAAGGTCTTCCAGTCCTTCTGAGACTGTGGCTACAAAGCCAGACTGAATGCATCTCCTGGGAATAGTTTAAACAAAGAGAACCAGTTAGGCTATTGTTAAGTTATCTTGGTTTTTCTTTGCACCTCTGTACGAACACTACTCCCACTACTCCCACTCCATTCCCCAGCAAATGAAATCTTGCTCTGAAGTTTGAAAGTTCCAGTTAGTCACTATTTATAACATTCATACTCAAGGGAAAATGTAGAGAATTCAGTACTGTCCAGATCAGAGGCTGGCAAGCTATTGTTTTCCAAGCACAGCTGATACAAACAAGTTATTGGAAGGCCCCTTTTAGTTGTTTAAGTTATTTAAGATAGCCAGGAAAATGTCAGCTAACGCAAACATATCATGATGCTTGATGTGATACTTATCTTTGTTTGAATCATTCTTCCATTTCAGAACAAAAAAACAAAAACATGTTGAAAATTCATGTTGGTGTGATACATCTTTTAACCATTCATTTCACCTGGATCCTATGGGAGTGTTTGTGAGTCCAAAATTTTCTGCTGACGTAAACAAGTGAAAGAACATTGAGGAACTTCATTTTGCTGCACTCATTTACCAGAGTGGAGATGATGGCCCAAAGCCATAGAAAGTTAATTTTCTACTATTAAACTGTTATTTTTTAAGCAATTATGATTGAAATAAATACTATCTTTATATCAAACCCAAAGGGACGTAACATTCACTGCAGAGGTGTAATTCACTTTGAACATAAATAAATAATGTAGTATTAGCTGAATTTTCTTTTTCTAATGGTTTTAAAGCATAGAAAGTTTCCCTTACAATTTAAAAATTCATTAGTCACTAACACTTCCCAATATTTAATCTAAAGCAAGTTTGGAAATAGTGAAAATAAATATCATTGATAGGAAAGAATGGAAAAAATGTATAACAGGAAAGAATTAAGAAGAATAAATAGTTTTTATAACCAAAAGAGGAAATAATGCTTTATATTGTCTGTATCTACGTTTTGTATTGAGACAAAAGAATGTATTTTGTTATGACTCGTCTGTAGGTTGTTAACTACCACTTGGCCAAATTTCAAGAATTAGCAGCAATTGCATTAAATCCTCCACAGATACTAAATAACAGATATGATCTAATCAGAAATTATTCCTCTCGGGATTTGATTTTACCCAAATATAAATCAGATAAATTAAGAAATATAGGAGGAAATAGCAGGTTCAAGCTCAGTAATGATTTTTAGTAATTACTGATCTCAATTGTATTTTAACTTAAAACCTAAAATTGAATGCTACCTCATTTCCCTAGCTGTCCAAACAACTCTTTGAAAACAGAAATAACATTAAGACAGTATTTAATTTCTATCATGGAAGCTGTATCATACAATACAATACAGACAACATAACAATATTTATGCAGATGCTGCTGAGCACCCAATAGGTCGTGCCACAGATCATCAGAGCTTTCTCAATAACTACCAGCACAGTGGTCTAAACCTTTTACCATTTTGATTCTGAAGCAGCTCAAATTAATATAGAGTAATTATTCAGTTCCTAAGTATTGTAACTCAGAGAAGATATTGTTCCTCTCTTTGTGTGTGTTTATGCGTGTGTGTGCCTGCACACACGCATAAGTGTAAGTATATAAGTGTATAAGTGTATAAGTGTATGTATATAAGTGTAAAAGTAAGTATTACTTTCCAGTGAAGTCAGATCGACTCTTAACATAACCGTATGGTTCAAGTCTTTGAGATTTATGATAGCTATATATGTTAAATGTCAAACAAATTAAAAGACAGAAACTGGGGAAGAAAAACTTGCTTACTTAGACCAGAGACATGAGAAAAAACCTATGAAGGGAGCTGTAACTTTCTTTTAACTAAAATGCATATTTGAGATGATGAAACAATTCGCAAATTCATGTATAATTTATCATTTTTCAGTAAAAACATTTTAAAAAGTCAAAACACTTCACTCTGACATTTTCAAGTGGAATGTTTTGATTTTTTCATTTCAAAACAACTTTTCATTTAGAAAAATTTACCACTTTTTAAGATGATCCCCTGAATATTTAATATTTGGGTCAATCTGAAAAGAAAGTCTCAGATGTCTTTTCTTTGGGAATATGAAAAATGTTCAAATTATTTTTTCCAATTAGTTATTCTTTATCTACTTGATCAAAAATTTGGTTATTCACACAGTTCTCCTCTGGCTCTCCTGAAAGACTGCTATGATAGGCTCAATAACCATTTCAGCTCCATTATATCCACCTGAGTGATGTGTTGATGCTTCCATCATTGGTGTTACTGCTCTGTAAATATTAATGCAGCTTTGGCCAAGAAAAGGTGTACTGTCTGAGGAAGAATGCTACATCAGCAACAGCAGCAGTAGATGGAAGTGATAGAAGTCATGCTTCCAACATCCCTCCTTTTGCTAAACGTTTAACAGGAGAAAAAAAAAGGAAAAGAATTACCTACATAACAGGAAAAAAAAAAAGAAGCATTTGCATAGATATGGTCTGTATGGATAAGCTGAATATGATTTGTACACTGAGGGACTGTGGGATTACACTGTTACCATAATGCAACTAGCACCCATCAGTTTGTAGTCAACCGGTCATTCTCTTCTCTCTCTGCTAGCATGCAAATTTCTTGGCACAAAATTTTCAGATAAAGCAGAAGAGTCAATCTGAACGTAAAGTTTAAAAAAAGAGATGTTGGATTTTGACTTAATAATTTCTAGACAACAAATATTAGCTTGACTGTTGTCTTGCCTATTTGGTTCCACATCCCCCAAAAGAGATCAGCTTTGTATTTTAATAGTGACATGGAAGTGGAGCTGAATTTGCTCAGGGAGCAACCAAGATGATACTTTCATGAGGATTCAGGTGGATCAAAGAGTTAGAGGTTGTTCAAGGGTAAACTTAATATCTGCTGGGTGGATAGGTAGTGGCACTGAAGTTGGTATGGCAAGATTTAATTCTTTGCTCTTGCTTTTTTTTAGAATGCATCCTGAAAGAAATTAGCAAAGCAGTTCCCACAAATTTCAGCTGTAACTGCAAGTCATTGAACTAGGTAAATCCATTGTCTTTCTCCAAGGCAATGAAAGCGTCAAGACCAAAGAAACCAGGAACCTTGTTGTTACAGTTGAGCCTGAAGCACTATGTGTGTCACTGTGTGAACTAGATGGTTCTCCACTCTGAAACAACTCTGTGGAGAAAGGCATCCCTTCTGGACTTAGGCCTGGGGTCAAAAAGCTAGAGCAGACTTGGCCGTTAGCAATATCCTTGCGTCCTAAACACTCTCGGCTTCTGCAGAGGGGAGAGCTGCAAGAGACAATGGGTTAACTCTTGACCAAGTGAATCAGATGTACAGGGAATCATCCACCTGCACAGGCTAGAAATAAGATCATTTCAAAGCTTATAAGTGAACTTGATGCTGTCCTTTAATGTGCCACTAAACAATTCATAAAGTTCATGGTTGGAGTTGACCCCTGTTACTGTGCTCCTTCTTGGCAGTGTTTCTAGGAAAAAGCTATTGCACAGCTGTAGGAAGCTCAGCACAGGAGAACAGAGGTTTATTTGAAACAAACCAAGGATTATCATGATCAGATCCCTACAGACATACTGACTGTGAGCCCAACAATATATTACATATCAAACTGTACAGACCTGGCATCTTTTAGACTGGGAGATCTTCAGACTTCTATATTCCCTGTAATCAGATTCTTTTCTTGATTACTTTTTTTTTATTATTATTTTATTTTGTTATGTAAAGGTTTTAAAATTACTTGAAATTATACTCATAGTAGCAATTGCAACAATGGGTTTGTCTGTAATTTATCCTAGTGTTTTGAAACCGGGTTTATTTTCTGCCAGGGAACATATTGCTATAATACATAGAAGGGAAGGGAAAGGAATAGGTTGTGCTGCTAGAGCAGTTAGGATTTACCAGATTTAGCGATCAATCTGCTTTTAATGTTCCCTATGCAGATCCCACTTGCTTATCAATTATATTTTTTGATAACTAGGGTGCTTTCTGTTGTTAAGAAAAACATATAAGACACAGTGTCATGATGCCCAGAATACTCCAAGCTACAACAGATAGCAGTATCAAGTATCAAAAGTATCATTAGATGGCTAAGAATACTGAAATACACAAAATTGATCATGAGGATACTCTCTCTCATACACTCATTGAAGTACTTATGCTGCACTAATGAATAAACATGAATAATTTCAACGGCTGTTCCTGGACTTAATGGTTGCAATGATGCAGGTACTTGCCTTGTGTGCTCAGCCGGGATAGTATCTGCCAATACAAAAACTGAAATCAGATTTGGAACCAAAGAAGTAACACACTTATATAGTAAAAACTCTTTTCCTAACCTGCTCCTCTGGTCTGGGAGAAATGGGCTATGTGAAAGGGACAAATAGAGTGAACAATCAATGATCCTTTGTGATGGCTTGCTTTTAAGACTGCCTAGCTTTAGGCACTGAACTGATGTGATTCTTCAAAATAAGAAGTCAAACCTTCCACTCTCTCTATAGAGCAGCTGGAAGAAGTAAGTTTCTGTGGAAAGTGATTCATCTAAGAATCTCAGGACACTATAGTCGAGCAAAGTTAGTCAGTGTGAATATGCTTCCAAGGAACTGCACTGAAAATAGAGGTAATTAGATTTTTAAAATAATGTTTTCTTAAACAAAGTGGCAATGATCAGCTGTACTTTGAAACACACACATCTATTCAAATCCTTCCTTTTTAAGTTTTCTTACCTTATGAAGTAGAAAACTTTCATGATGAATTATAAGGATCAAACAATAAACAGCAACAAACATCACTAAGGTCATCATCAGGATCAACAAAAATAATAAAATGCAAGCTAATATTTCTTAATGCAAAGAGCACATAGTATCTGGAACTTTTCTCATCACTTCTGTGTGAGGCAGGATTATCCATTTTAAATTAACTTGCCTCTATAACCATGAAAATGCATTTCTGTTTTATCATATAGACACAACAAGCTCTTCAGGACAGAAATAACTGAAATTACCAGAGGCCATTAGCTGCATATAAAGTTCCTTTTTCAATATAACCATATGCAGGAGTGCACTGTACCCATGGTGCTTGGCAGTATCAGGGGACTCGGTGGTGTTACTGTAAGCAGAAATGCTCAGTGAAGTCTAGCATGGAATGATCTGTTGGAGAAAAAAAAATCAATCCAGAAGTTTTCCTAAGATATATTTCAACTTGTCCATTTACTTGATGAAGAACAAGACCCACTCTAGTATTCATAAGAACAGGTAAAGCTGAATTTGTGGTGCCAGCAGCTCTCTGCCCTGCCCTACTCTGCAGTCATGTATCCAGCCGTACCCGTCTCTCCTGGCACAGTTTGCATTATTTCAGAGCCAGATTTGAAGGCAAAAACCTCTATAGTACAGTTAAAAGGAACGTTACTCTTTCTCCTCTTCTTGCGAGCTGATTGATTGATTTTTTTCTTCTCATTTTCTTCTTTTTCTTGCCTTTGTTCGTACAGGAGTGGCGTGGTAGCAATATCAGTGGTGATGCTGCTGCTGTGACAAAGTGTGCTGCAAGCCTGTGTAGTTTTAGATTGAATTCAAATGTTTGATCTGTTCTTTTCTGGGTACGAGGTGACTTACCCTACTTCTGCAGAACACTCGACCACTCGGTTTTAGGCACTACTTGAGCTCAACTGTCAGCCCCCTGTATGGTCAATGGAAAAAATAAGCACCCCCAAGAAGTCATTTAGGTTGTAGGTGCCTGAATAGTTCTCTACATGAGCTTTTCTCATCTTATTAAATACTGAAGCTTAGGAGAGGTATGCTCTCAGTTTATTTGCCTTGGATCAATTCAGGATTTTGGGACAAATATCAATGCTCAGTTGAGAGCTGAGAAGCGAATTACCCAGTACATAATCCTTGCTGAATGTATGGCAATAATACAAAATAGCAAACTACTTGAGCAATGGAATATCGCTGTAAGATTTAGTTTAAACAAAATATTTGCATATTTTTGATTATTTTTGTATAATTTGGTATTTTTCTATGTTTGTATAATTAGTGGTATACTTCACCATCTTGTAGGGAAATAACAAGTCTAGGCAATCAGTATAGGTCTTTACCCTAAACTGTAAAGATACTGGATTAGGTGATGATAAAGGTGTCTCAGTTTGAAATTTAACAAAAGTAGTGAGAATGTGGCCATACACATCATCTATTTTCTGTTCTCCCACATCAAATGTATTTTGGTACTGGACATTTCAGCTGCTAAGTGATCATTTTTGTTCTTCTAGAGATGGAGTTTCTGTCTAGGTTAAAATTATTCAGCTAAAGTTTTTTCTGATGTCTGGACTAAAGAGAATTGTAACTCCAGCTGTCAGCTTCCAGCAGCCAATAAAAAACCTATTTACTTGGAAATTTTGCCAATTTTAATTAACTATTTTATATACTTATATGTGCAAGTGGTGCACTTAACTAGTGCTATGTCTGGGTATGTGTTCTTTACCTTAAAAGGTCAGTGCAGTCCTATGCTTTTATAGCAGAAAATAGATAAAGCTATTTTTATTCCCCTCCCCCCCTCCCCCATTCCGTTTTCCAATATATCAAGATTTGCTTACTTGCTTGCTTTTTCCCAAACATACATCTACTCAGGAAGATATCTAATTGAGTCTGAAAAAGCTTTTGCAAACTCACCTGCAATGTTCATCTACTATTGTTACCTTATGTTTGTGTGTATGTGAGAACACATACATACACATATGGCTGAACATATGCTTAGGACAATTAAAAGACAAAAATCAAGACTCTTTTCCCTTTCTAATGTTTATTTTAACATGTACTTTTGATTTGAGAGGGAGTATTTTAGGGGCGTTTTGCAGGTAGGGTAAACAATTAACTTTCCAGTGAGGTAGTGGTCTTTATCATGCCATTTTGATTAACCATGTCCCATTTTAATTAACCACGTTGGGTCATTTGTGATGTGGTTAACACTCTCCAAGTCCTAAAGGTCAAGGAATGTAAGTTTATAAAAGCTTGAACATGTTGTCTTCAGAGCCTTCCTGGGTTAGTATTTCTACTCTGTCATTGCCCGTTCTTTATGTTTTTCACAGCTACAGCCAGTAAGCTGGCAGTAGGCAACTTCTGTAAGTACGTCTTAACCCTGACCTATGTGAAACATATCAGAACAACGGTGGGTATTTCTAATCACACTGTAGGAAACAGCTCTCTGAAAGTGGCTGTCACAGCATGTCACTTTGTCATATTTACAGGCACACAGGTATTTGAAGCACCCCAACGTATCTGTAAGTAATTGGCATGATGATTCGAATCCATTGCTAGCTATGAATTAAATATCTACACAGTTTTGGTTAACGAACTAATTATCCTAGTGGAAAATTGTATCTTCAGTTTATTCAGTGAGCTGGAAATAGAACAGGGGCTAGACATCGCTGTTCCCAGAGTAACTACGATTTCTGATGTGAAAGGAGAAAGCAAACAAGTTAAGATATATCTTACTGATGTACATCGTCGACGGTTTAAGACCCCTCACCTAATCTGAGTCTGTCAAAAGAATCTATGCATTCAATAAGTAGTTTGTAGCGAGAGCGACGTAGTACTGAATAAAGAGGACAGTAAGAAGAGTCTGACACTTGAAAGGTCTTTGACAGCCTGTGGCCGACCGCTGATAGTGTTTAGAATAGACTTATTATCAGCCCTGGTGTATCTTATCAGGACAAACAGGGTTGTTTGAAAATTAAACAATGTGAAAAAAAAAAATATCTCACACTCAGTGATTCTAATACCTTTGCACTAAAATACACATTTCTAAAAATTGAAAAAACCCTTCTTCTAGTAATTTTTAAAAAATTTATTTTCTGCATAGAACAGGCACAATCACACCACAGCATTGTCTAAGTGCATTATTATAGTATTATTTAAGCTTATACTTATAAAATCAGAATAAAGTATTTTTATTTCAAATGAGGAGCTTTGTAAATGGAAAGAAAAATACAAACATCTTTTTTTTTAACCTCCTTTTGTTTGTTCCTTTGTTAATATCTTGCTCTGCTAGGTTTACAAATCCTAAATAAATAGAAATTAGTGCTCCTTACTTTGCAGTCCATTTGCTTTAGATGTTTGCCTTGAGGGACATTTGTGTATTCTACTAATGGCTGCAGCAGAGTGCTGTCTCATTTTCATTCTGGCAAAAAAAGGCCGTTTCCATGGTTACAGTTTCATTTGCTAGAGAGAAACTGATGGCTGTTAGTGATCCCATCATAAGCAACTTCTGTCAGATTTCTTATCAAGTAGACATATTTTGACAAAGTGAAAGATAACACCATAATAAGAGAACTAAGTTGCTACTCCATGTAATGAACCATTTAGCATTAAATGAAATGTGAAACCACATTCTTAAGACTGAAGGTGGAGAGGAAAAAGTAATATTTATAATTTATGAAAATAAAAATATTCAGTGCTGGAATAATGATAGCCTGCTTGCTTTCTGTTGTCAAGGTAAATCTAGTAGCATAACATTGATTTATATTTTAGGGTCAGACACAAACCTTTGCCATTACCTATTTCACAGAGAGGCTGCGTGGAGCTATAATAAGTTTTAGGTTTTCCTGGGGTAGCCCATTTGGTTACGTATAGCCCAAAGCTGAATCAAGGGCTAAATGCGTGGTTGGTAGGTCAACCCCCACATCTAGTTCCAGCTCAGCCTACAAGACAGTCTAGCACCAAATACAGGCCATCTCTATCCAGGAGAAATACTCCAGGCTTAGAAACCTGGAAGAAACTGACCCAACTCTTTGTTCCTGTGAGCTGGGCAGGATGCCAGACCACAGGTAAGATTGCACCGAAATATTCTGTTCTGGAGAAAGTGTTTATTGGAGCCCTACGTAGCCTGAGGACTGAAGTTAAATAAGGTTATTGAAGGGAAAAGAAGAAAGCATACAGCTTAATTTTAGAGCGTTGCCTTGTGTTTTAAGTCTTCAATGTATCATATAGAGACTGCATCACCAGGTCTCCAGGCTTTCTTGGTTCATTATCAACACCCAAAACCTAACCAACAGAAGAGAAGAACGGAGGGAGACAAATCAAACACATTGAAATATTAGGACAAAACCAAAATACCATGAAAAATATATCCCAAGAGGTTGTGTAAGAGGACTGAAATAACAAAGGAATACTCAGGTAAAATTAAATACTAATACACTGTATATAAGGTGGATACCCTAGGGTTAAGTTGAAGATTTGTAGAGTATACTCGTACTAATGCATATCAAGCTTTTTCTCCTCAGACTCTTCTATAAATCTCCATCTATATACAGATATTTGTTTAAAATTTAATCTCACTTGAAGCAGAGTATCAGTTCATTATTGCCCTTCACTTTCTGTAGTCATTCAGCTTTACAAGTGATGTGAAATGCTATCAGACTAAAATGATAGTGCCTGATTCTTATCTAAATTAAAATTTTTTTATATTTCTCCAGCACATTTGGAAATGGGATGTAACTCTTTAATCAGTTCTAAGTAATTCTTTATTACCTTGCTTTGGAAAAGCACTTTAGAATAGCTAAGAGAGACCAGTAATGGTGTAGATCTACTTCGCACTCAAGATGCACTCTGGGATCAGGGCTATATGTGAATTTGAATTACCTCCAAAAAGCCCACAATCCCCCAAAGGCTTTTCTGAGATACAAAAGCAGTTGATGTCCTGTAGATTCATCTTTAATTCTTTGTTATTATAAATGCTGTATACTCCATGGAGATTTGAAAGTGTTCACTTGCCTGCCCTGACTTGCATTACACTTTAGCAGAATCTTAGCTTTAAGATACCCATTCAGCACTTCAAGTTGCTTTTGCTATTTCAAACATTACTTACAACCACGGTGTGTAATATTGTCTGGAAATTTATGCATTAGAAGTCAAAATGAATGGCATTAATGGCATTATGAATGGCATACTCATTCTTACAACGTCCTTCAGAATTGGATCCTGCAGCAAGACTATTAATGCACCAATGCATAGGATCCTGGAAACTTTGAATTGAGGAGCCTGTGTCAACGTGTCTGGAGGCATGGCTGAACCCAAAGTCGTTCTCTGAAGTCCTATTGCTGATGTCCTGTTTCTTCACGGGAGCCGAACATAAGTTTCTTTCCCACCCAAAGATCCCATTGACTTGAATCTAGAATGAGTCCCTCTGTCATCTTTCTTTCAATACGCATGAAGAATTGGATCTTCTACAGCAGCTGGTGCTGCCCTACTTCAGGTTCCACTGAAGTTAATGATAAAACTCTATCTGGTTTGAACTCAAGCAGAGTTTGGTCCACAGGACACGCTTTCGAAAAATCCCACTCCATATGGTGTCTAGAGTTAGTGATGAACAAAAGGCACTGAAGTAATCTGTACCTTTCAGATGGGATTTCTAACATATGTATAATAACATCAGTGACACAGGAATTCAATGTGTGGCACTCTATTAAATTCCATGAGCTGTAATGCTGTATTCCTAAAGCTGTGGGAATGTTAATATCTGTGTTTGCACTGCAGCTGTGCTTTGCCACAACCTTGGGAATCTATTTGTTTATGAATTAGAGGGAGGCAGGGTGAGTGTATCCATAACATGAATAGGGGCTGAGTGATGCGTAAGCCTGCATAACCCAAGAACTGTAACTTCAGCAGGCAGCACTCCTCAAAAGAGATACAGCTTCCTTAATGCCTCTAATAAATATAATTTGGACAGACAGAGAGACAACAGAGAAGTTAGCAACATTACTCCAGAAAGTCCTCCCTAGAACATCGAGTTTTGGGAATTCTTTCTTCCTTTACCTTTCTCCTTAAACACAAACTTCAGATGATTGTGCTGCTGTGTTTACTAAAGCTGCTGTTGTGAGGAGCACAGATTGAGCTTTCTTTTTTCTTTTCTTCATACACATGATGTTTACCACAATCAAGACAAGGACTAAAGCAGTGGTTTTTTTCAGGAAGTGTGGCAAACATGGCTTAACTGCATTACCAACATTACCTGAAATATAAATTTAAGATGGTCTTTTTTGATGGCCTGATCAAAATATCTAAGCAATTTAGGGTCAAATTTGCCACTGCAGTTCAGTCCTTCCACGACTACCTACATAAGCAGCCTAAATTTTAGCAATGCTTCACTCTTCCACGGTTTCTAATTTGAACAACAGTTGTTATGTTGTCAAATCCTAGGAACAGGCAGTCCTAACATTTAAGTGCCTAAGAGTTTTATATGTTTGACTTTCACTGGGATTTGAGCACTTCATTCCCCTAGCTCCTTCTAAAAATCACAGATGAGGAATTTAACCATTACTCATTCTTTAAAAGAAGAAAAATTCTTGTGTGGATATATTTATTTGTTAGTGCCTCAGTGAAAGATGCCATGGCACCTTCTGGAGCCAAGGATCTGCTTGGGCAAACTGACAACTGTGAGCAACAACTAAAACTGACAACTTCATAACCTTGCCAAGTATTAGGGAAAAATGGCTGTTCATTCTGCCCGTGGTGCACAAAGGGCTTTTCATGTTCCAGTATCCAGGATGTTGCCCTGTGGAAAGAGGAAAGGTCCTGACTCAAGCTGTTTCCTGTTCAAATAAGAAATAGTAAAAGCAAATCTTGTAGCATTAGCAGTATCTTAACAAACCTTGGGTCTGACATGTGAGTCATGAAAACAGAAGCAGAGAAGCTCCTTCAAGCTCACATGGTAAATATCAAGGTGCAATTTGGTGGTAGGGTGTATCACAAACAGATATCACTTAGAGATACATATCTCTGAAGAGACAGGTCTCATCCTATGTAAAAGAAAGAAACAAGTTTTCTGGAATCCATGTTTGAGTCACCCTGAGCGCATTGATACAATAAATTTCCAAAGCAATTTGCCATTCAGGAAAAGCAGTGACATCAGTTTTCACAGGGCATATCTCAGTATTCATGTGACAAATGGAAAGGGAGAGCAAATGTAGCAAAATTCACCATTTCCAATAAAGCTAAACTCACATGGATACTATGTAAGGTATTTTACGGATAAGGTATTCTCAGTTTCATGATATCACCTAATTTTTCCATTCCAAACTGAACTCAGAACTCATGACTTCAGAAATGTTAAGAGTGGATAGCATAAAAAAATAAGCAAATGGACAAATATCAGAACTTACCGTTTCAATAATGTTATGAACAAAGGCAACACATATTTTGTCCAGAAGGATGCACAGAAGATCTGTTAATGCTACATATACCACAACTTGCAAATGTTTCCCAGCAGTGGAGAACAGATCAGGCCGAAAGACAACAGTATGAAAGATTTCAAAAGGTTCCTGGAAAAGAGGGCAAGTAAGGTGTTTTTCCTTTATCTTTAGTATACAAAACCAAACACCCTGGAGGAAAAAGACTTTCCCAAATCTTTTTTATTGAAAACACCATTTCTAACATTTTCACATTGTACAAAGAAACCACCCATTTCTTTTTCTATTCAGGAGATTCAGCAAAACTGACTCTTTCCTTCAAGCAAGCTGCAAGTTTTGAATTTTCCAATGAGAAAATGAAATTTCCCAGGCAGCCTTCATGCATTTTTTTTTTCCTTGTACTTCAATCATTCCTGGAGTGGAAAGAAACCATTTAGCAATGTAAAGCAATACTACACAATAGTTCAGTGACAGGAAGTGAAAAATAATGTATCTTGTGGGGAAATTACACAGTTATCTAATTAGACAGGATATTGTGACATATAATTAGTTTATGTTTGCTGAGTACTTAAAAAAATGCAAAGCTCTTTATAAATGCTAACCATTACTATTTAACCTAGGCATATATAATTAACAAAGCTTGTTCTAGGCAAAGAATTAGAGCTAATTAACAACCCTACTTTCATGAGAATTACTATCATATTCTGCATTTTCCTAAGATGCCAGGACCTTGCTATTAAGAATGAAATACAGAACCTATGCAGTGCTCTTAAATATTAAAACAGGAATTCAAGTTGTTGTTTCTTTTTGGTTGGTTGGTTTTGATAAAACCATGTCCCACAGAATATCATATAGTCACTCTTTTCCTAAGCACTTGGGTTGGTTTTGGAAGGATTCCACCTAACTACGTCTTACTTGACTTCTGGAAATTAATGAGATTACATTACAGAAGAGTTTGGCAGCAGACTGAGCAGCCATCATTCCTATTTCACTGTCACCGATAAAAGTTGGAAGTAATTCCACGATGTCAGTGTGGTTACATCAGCATGAACCATGGCAAACGAGAATTGAACCAGGCCTATCATACCCAAGGGAAAGGTAAAATTTGGGATCTGAATTAGATAGACAAATGTCACAGGAATTAGTAGCAATCTTTGCTGATTGTGAGGAAAGTTTTGTGCTTTTTTTTTTTTTTTAATTCAAAGAACTAGATTTCATTTTGAAAGGCAGGAAAAAACTAAATCTTGAATTGCAAAAATGAAGTGTCTTTTTTTTTTTTTTTTAATTCAAAGAACTAGATTTCATTTTGAAAGGCAGGAAAAAACTAAATCCTGAATTGCAAAAATGAAGTGGCAAAGGTTTGATACATAGCGGCCCTATATTTCAGCCAAAACAAACTTTTATGACATATGGTGTTTATACAAAGAGTAACGACTTCTGCTATTTCCATCCAGCTACTCTATGTAGCTTTGTACCACTGTAAATTTTGCTTGTTACATGAACTTTAGCTCACATTTTAACAATAAAAATGTTGTGCACTGACATTTCTTTCTTGCTTCAGTTCTTCAAGCAAAGTTTAAAATTTTTATTTTCTGTATGGGAAATAGAATCTGATGTTCAAATACAAAGCACTAGTCAAAACCAATCTTCAATTCTGTAATCTGTATTGTATGAATTTTCCTCAAATAGAAAGGTATTGCTCTCCTGGCCAAAACATCGTTAAATCCACGCAAGATGAGCAACACCTGCGTATTTATTAAATATTGAACTGATGAAAAAATGAGTTAGAAAAGTCTTCCTAATCAGCAGGATTAAAATAGAGACAGTCTCTACAGATTCACTAGCATGTTATTTTATGGAGATATTGCACAAAACATGCTCAAAGTGGGACAGAAACAGAAGGAAAAACATAGGGTGAGTAGCAAAAAGAATCCAGCCATGACACACATTAGTGCAATGTGAGAAAATAAAAAAAGCAATAAACAAAAATAGATATTGAATGAAATCAGTGCCTGGAAAGCTAAGGGAACAAAATGTGCCTAATGACTGTCCTGCAAACCTTTACTTAGGGAAATGTTCTGTGCTCATGCAAACAGCTCTATTTTTGTTAGCTGGACTGTCCATGTAAGGATAAAATTTTGCAGCTGAGTTCCTAAAAGACTTAAGTATCTTATTTGCTTGCTCATGTCTCATTAATATAATGTAATCTGCTCTCTCCAGTTCCTCATCCAGGAAGACTCAAGTAAATCTTAACATTAATTTCTAAGATCCATCAGCAAAATATACTGTCTATACATTGAGATAGAATCCTCGGCTTGTTTTGAATGAGCATTTATCTAGTGGTCTTTTTTTCCCCTGAAGCTAGTAATTGAGGACATGACGCTTTAAATTTCTATCCACTGGGTCTAAGAATCAGAGCAATATTGTAAATAATTTCACAAAAAGAATCCAGCTAATATCAAAGAGACCTCCAATATATTCAAAGTTTGAGCTTGATCTCTACAAGTTTTCCATCTTGAGCCCTAGGGATTACATACCAATGTTATTTTTCAAATTGCTGTTTCAGTTTTCTGGACTCATGGTATCTTTAGATAAATGCATACTTTCATTCCAGCTGATACATGATCTTCTTTTAGTCTAAAGCTGAATTCATAATAAGCTACAGAAATATGCAGAAAATGGAGACACAAACCAAGTGGTCTTAACAGATGTGATCTCATCAGGGTTCCATTTGTTAAAGGAAATAATTGAATATTAACTAAAAGTTAATTAGACCTAATTGCCAATTAGAAAGAAAGGGTAATTTTAAACTATCCACTGCCAGTGTCCTATCATTACCTTTAAGAAGTCTAAATCTTGAAGGGGGTCCTTAAGTATGCTACCTGTCCATATATCAGTTCTGGTATGCTAAGTCCATTGCTAAATTCTGGTTCATTAAAGGAAGTCTCACAGATTCCAAAGATCCAAAGGAAAGACAAACAACTTATCTTGAAATACTGGAAATGCTGAAGGACTGACCAACTTGCTCTTAATAGAAAAACATACACTTTTCTTGTAGATTTTTTTCCCAAAGCCCTTCATTTTCAAAAACAGTTGAAGGGACACCAGACTATATTGGGGCGCAGAGATACGCTGAAAGAGAAGCATCTATCCAAATGACGTACACTTGATGAATCACAAAGCATAACACACTTCCAGGAGTCTTTGCATCCCGGATCATTAGCTGCACAGTCAAGATGACTTCTACCCATTGCTAGAAAGCCATGGGAGTTCAGTGTACTGTGTCTAGTGAGTATCCTAGTAAAGCAAAAGCCTAGAAAGACAAGAAGTAGAGCTTTCCACAGATAACACTCTTTGAATATACGTAGGAAAATAAAAGAATACTATGACATCCACCATAGCTGAGAAAGAATGCAAGTAAAGGCCATGAGGTGGTGAGGTCAATCAGTGACCATCTTCTGCATTGAGCTTTTCTGACACCTCTTTGAAAATTAATATGAGAGGGTTGCAGAAGTACTTCCAAATATCTCCTCAACTTCTCCCCCATCTTAAAGGAAACTCAAGACATGGTGTACTTGACACACTCAGTAACAGGAAAATAGAACAAAGATTCAGATTTAGAAACTTACTTCAGGGCCTGTTTTTCTAATAACGGAACCCTTAGTTTTTCAAATAAAGTAACTTTATGAGAAGTAACTCTGTAGAGAGCACAAGAAACTGTAACTTAGCTTTGAACCCAGCTCATAAAAAACTAACACCTGTGCCTACCTAATAGTTCCAAGTTTTGAAGAACCACCTTCAAAAATTAGTGTCAATTAATGGGGTTGCTTCAGCTAGCCTCTAAAATGCCAGAAAGAAGTTATAGGCAACATATCCAATCAATTCAAGCACTTAGGAGGATAATGCTGCAGTAACGGCAGGGGGAGTGGAACTGGATGATCTTTAAGGTCCCTTCCAACCCAAACCATTCAATGACTCCCTGATTCTGTGAATTTTTGGTGTAGTCTTCTTCAAGAAAGGTTCCCCATCAAGCCAAAAAAAAATAAAAATTCCCATAATAATTCAAGTCTTGCTGCTTGACACCAAAAAATTGCCCTGCACATTAGTAATTTCAGCCTTTCTGCTTCAGATTTTCTATCACCTTACGGGTATTATAAAGTGGGGTCAGTATAAGTTGTCTTGGGCTTCCTTGATTTGAAGGGATCTGCTGCAAGTTAATATGAACCGCACTTTATTTTGCAATTAAAATTTATATCTCCACTTCTACCTGTGAGTTGCATGCGTAGCACTCGGCAGAGTCTGCCGACACCTTTCACTGCAAAATCCACAAGATCAACTGGATCATGTTTTTCAAAACCAGTCTCAACACAGCAAATTTGTCACCACTTCTGTGAAGCATCTGTTGCCATCTCAACCCACTGGGCTGCTTTTGAAGATCTTTAAATGAAATAATATTACATTGGCTGAAGTAAGAACTGGTGAATGTCTCCAGGCACCTTTCACTAAGTTTGTGTTCTAGATTCACATTACAGAGTTCACTTTGATTAAAAGAATTATTGGACCCATCCTTAAGGCTGCTATGGGAAAGTTTCGAAAGAAAGAATAGAAATTCACATCTCAGGCCTCACGAAATGAAAGACCTACTGAGACAAAGGTGTCATACAAGGTCTTTTCCACACTTCTACACATTAATAGAATTTCTGTTGTAAGGATTTGGAGAAATATCTAATACTGATTTTTAGGATCACAGAGATTTTTTTTTTTTCTGACTGTCTATAATCTGGACCTTTACCAGTTCCACAATGAGCTTTTTGTAGCATAATGTCTATTCTTAACAGACAATTACTGTCAGAGGCCTGTGCAATTCCTTAGTAACCACAAAGACATTCGGTGGCAAAAAATCAGCCACTTCTGTATTTGCTTATAGCTTCTGAGTATAAACACAAATAAAACAGCAAAGAATCAGTAAGAATGAAAGCAACAGCAGAAACAATGCTTAGTGGAATTGCAGGTGAAAAGTAGGGGCAGAAAAAAATTCACCTATCAATACATTGCAGGAGATTGCCTTACTGAATCTGTCTGGTTCCATAAATACCAGAAATACAGAGACATATTTGGTTTCTTCTTTTCTATGTTTGTTTCATGCTCTATGCCCTCATTCAGCACATATTTACTTATCTTAAGTTGAGCAGTTACATAGCACTGTTGATCAAAAGTATTTCAAGAAATCATAAAGTATTCTGATAAACCCTTTTCATATTATGAAAGTATCTTCCAATTTATTTATTTATTTATTTATTTTTCAATTACACATACATTCAGTAAAGGTGGGATGGAAAATGAGAAGCCAGGGTACATATGTTTTATAACAGTAACTTTTTATCTTAGAATACAGTTACGTCTTTGCCTCTTGTCTCAAGGAAAGCAAGTGACAAAATTTATTGCTTAACAGATTTCACAAAAGATGTTATTTAGAACACAAAGAGTATACCTGAGTACTTATAAGAGTAATTCTGACAGATCACTATCAAAGTCACCTACCAAGTCACCTTATGTAGAATTCTGTAGTTCATCTATACAATCAATATTAAAATCTTGTTTGTATTGTGCATGTTAAACTTCACAGATATTTTCCAATCTCAAAAATCATAAGGAAATTCTTAACCACTCAAAATTTCACAAATATTGTTTTGTCACACTTGACACACTGACCTCTTTGTTGTCGTTGTACAAACCTCTCCCTTGTCAGCAAACATAAAACCATTATCTGTTAGTAACATAGAGCCTCTGGCACAGAGACAGGACTACTACCCACCCTTCTGTCTTGGCCCTACATCCAGCCCAGGTCAAGCTTAAAATGTGACTGTTAAATTCTTCTGTGCAAAGACCACATCTTCATTTTGTGTAACTGGTCATGACAAGTTACTTAAGACAAATTATACACAACAGTAGAGGAGGCAAGAGAAGGCAGATATGAAGTATTAATTAATCAATCAATTAATTTTATTCCTCTGGTTAAATTTCTGATAGCAGTGACTGAATGCTCACCTAGAATTTGTTATATTACTTGGCAGTGGAAGTTAGGCTTCCCACTCTGCCAGTGGCTGAGTACTTATAAGAGTAATTCTGACAGATCACTATCAAAGTCACCTACCAAGTCACCTTATGTAGAATTCTGTAGTTCATCTATACAATCAATATTAAAATCTTGTTTGTATTGTGCATGTTAAACTTCACAGATATTTTCCAATCTCAAAAATCATAAGGAAATTCTTAACCACTCAAAATTTCACAAATATTGTTTTGTCACACTTGACACACTGACCTCTTTGTTGTCGTTGTACAAACCTCTCCCTTGTCAGCAAACATAAAACCATTATCTGTTAGTAACATAGAGCCTCTGGCACAGAGACAGGACTACTACCCACCCTTCTGTCTTGGCCCTACATCCAGCCCAGGTCAAGCTTAAAATGTGACTGTTAAATTCTTCTGCACAAAGACCACATCTTCATTTTGTGTAACTAGTCATGACAAGTCAGTTAAGACAAATTATACACAACAGTAGAGGAGGCAAGAGAAGGCAGATATGAAGTATTAATTAATCAATCAATTAATTTTATTCCTCTGGTTAAATTTCTGTTAGCAGTGACTGAATGCTCACCTAGAATTTGTTATATTACTTGGCAGTGGAAGTTAGGCTTCCCACTCTGCTAGTGGCTCACACAAAGCAGAACAAAGGCTTAAATATCCCCCTCATTGGCTATTTCGTTTCTCAGGCTATCATTAATTCATAAATTAAAATTTAAATGTTTGCATGGCTTCTTCTGAGGTTTCCAGCCTGTGAGGCCAAAACTGACCTCAAATCATAGGCAAGTGTACCAGCAGGAGGGAGGAATGAGAGTTTTTGGGATTTGCAGACCACCAAGACCCATCGTGTGGAGCAGGAGATGACAGCCAGGCTGTGGCACAGGTGGGGAAGCTACACGCTGGGTGTCGCTAATGAATGACATGACAGATTCAGAGAGCAGTAATCTCAATGAATGCTCTACCTGAAGTAGCCCAGCTACTGAGATAAGCAGTAGAAAGGGACCAAGGGACAGCAGGCAGAGTTGTTAGGTCTAAGGTGCAAGCAGTAACACCCTGAGTGAATATCTCGTTAAAGAAAATTTAGAACAAGGGCAGAGGTTTACAGCCTGATGCAAAGCCCATTAAAGTCATTGAAAAGATGGCTATCTGGAAGCATTTGAAAACCCCAAATGAAATTAAGAAATGGGAAGGTTCTAGGGTTCGTAAAAAGAAAAGAGCAGCATCCATAACTTAACGGACTTTACTCATGGTAATGAACATCAAGAGGTTCCACTGAGAAAGTTGATGTAGAAATTAATACAGGATGAGTGACAGAACCTTATCAAAGTCTGTGATGGAAACCTGAGGACAGTCACCAGAAAAAAAGATATTTCACTTGAAGATCATTATGCCATTTTCCCTCTTAGTTTATGCCAAGACTCATAAGACAGAAAATTCAATAGAGGTAGAAACTCAGTACGGGGTGAATGCTGAGCCATATTTTAGCTCTTTGAGATCTGACATTTTTACTGTTTCACTGAGTAGTCTGTGGCTTTTGTGCTTTAAAGTCTGATATTTGCATTTGGTGGACAAATTCAAATTGCTACGGTTATTTGTACAGTGGATAATTTTCTCTTTTGTTTTGTGGTTAGTTTTCCATTATTTTTTTTTTAAATTTGGTTTCTTTTCCCTACAGTAATGGGGTTTGACAGCATGATTCCCTCTTGGGGAAATTGGACATATGTAGCTTTTAATTTCTTCTGGAGAAAGGAGCAGCTAAATTAAAAGTAGCAGGATGTTTCTCACAAAAGGACAAATTTTCTACCCAGCTTGAGTTGTGGCTCAACTTGGGTAATTTTGTGGGAGAAATCATGCTCCCTACTGGGGAATAATTGCCAGTGGCTCGGCACATTCCCAGTGGGCATGTCATTTTAGGGCAGTTTCCCTAAACCTTAATCCTATGCATAGTAGAGTCACAGTGGAGTTGCAAGAGGATTCATGTCAGAGGGAAGGTCCCAGTCATTCCAACGAGAATGTTGTTTGGGTGAATAGTTCATGATTTGGTCTTCAAACAAGAATGTGTTTTTAGGTAGGACCTCAGTGAAAATCTGGGTTTGGTTGCAGGGTATGTCTTAACCTCTTGTGTGGCCATGAATAAGGCTCCTTATTTCCCTGTGTCTCAGTTACTGATTAGCAATACTTCCTTCTCTCACAGAAGTGTTCTGAAGCGTTCATTAGTATTTGCGAAGTATTTAAATGAAGAACTTACTGAAGTAGAAATAATTCAGGGCTGGGCACTTGGGTGCACACTATTATTCCCAGCACAAAACAAGCCAAACCAAATCCCTAATTAATTCGGAGTGTTGAGGAAATGCTCTTCCATGTTCCCCAGATGGCAAAAAATCCCAATGTATACAAAATATCAATAGGACAAGCAATCGTGCTTGAAACAGAAACTTTGAGGCTGTGCCTCAACTTAACTGGAACCAGATGCTCGTCCATGAACAGTAGTAAAAGACTTGAAAAAGCACAAAGTAGAGCGCGTACACAAACCCAGGTGATAAGTAACTATCAGAGAGCTCACTTCATTACAAAGTGACGACAATAAGTTTATCAGACATGCTCAAGGATAGACAAACAGGTCCAATTAAAAAATAATCCTCAGCAAGTCTGACCCTGCAATTAATCATGATAGTTTACTGAAGTAACAATTAACTGCAGCTTAAATTATAGTCTGAAGAGCAAGCGACTTTCTGGGAGACAAAATGTGTGATGTGGGAAATGAGACTTACGATTTGATCATTTGTACCTGCAACTGATACCTCATAAGATAATGTTCCCAATGTATTGCTGTACCAACATGGCTGGCCCAATTATCAGGCTAGAGTGAGATCCCTTTGAAAATTTGGTTTACAGTCAGTTTGAAAAGATACACAGTACATTACCAGAGGGAAAAGCGAGAGATTTGAATTTTAATGTAGTGCTCAAAATTTTGATGTGTTTATTACTGTTTTCACTTAAATTGTCTTCAGTGTTTTAAATCTTCAGCCCTGAATTTGCAAAAAAAAACCTAAAAAAACAACCCAAAATGTATATGTGGAGGTGAGGGAGCAGTCGATGAATATATAAAAAAAAGTATTTTAAGTTTTAGGTGGATACTCTTGAGATGTAAGTAGCAAGCGGACTCGAATGAAATGAATACAGAATCTGAATCACATACAATTTACCTCAAGATTCTAGCAATATTGTCAATGTTCTTTGGTACATTTGATTTCAAGTATTATGTTTTATATTTCATTATTCTACCACATTAGAAGTTACTCTACAATTAATATGAACTGATTACTTTCTCTAATGAGTCATTGTTTACCATTGTAGACTATTAGTTTAGCTTAGGGTCTTGAGCCTAAAAGCACAATTTTTGCAAAACACTTAAGGCAATCATAAGTCCATAGAAGCCTTCTGTATAACCTATTTTACTGACAAACAATTACATTTTAGATTGAAGAGGTGAAATGATTAAGAATATTTGACTTAGTTGCCATGACAGCATGCATTTTTCATCAGGCAGAGTGTAATTACTACAATTTCAATGATGTAAAATCAAGAAAGATGATAACAAACAGCAGAACCATGGAGATATTGCCATTGCAACCAGGTTGCCATGGCAACAGTGATAATAATCTCAGTGATAGATGTTTTCTCTTGCTCTTTCCATTTTGTACGGTTATAACATTCAGAGCCAGTTTTTACCACAGCTTTTTATAGTTTATTAGACTGTCAAAATAGTTTATGAGATGTTGTTGCAAAGGAAATGACTGAGTTCCGCAGCCTAATAAAAATGCCAAATACTCTGTTTACATACTGCTCCAGCATTTAACAAACATTAAAAAATTGTATGAAAAATGATTTGATATTGTATCTGTATTAATCAATTTGCAAGGCATAAGCTCTGTCACTGAAGGTCAAATGAATACCTTCCAAGCATTACTTTTAGAGAGCCCTTTTAAAGTTTATTCTTGACACCATGCTGCCAACTCCTTTTACCTGAGCTGTTGCAAAACATGCAGCTCACAGGAAATGCTTCGTTAAGACTAACAGATAGTTAGCTACAAAAATAATCTTAATGATTTAAACGACGTAGGAGCATTTAATAACTTCACATCAAAGAAGTGGTCAGTGCAGATAAAAGAATACTTTATTTACCAAAAGTCTACCATAGATATGAGATAACACAAAAAAAGGTAACATAACGTGTGCATGTTTTTTTATATATATATGTATACATACATATATACACAAACTATTGTATGCATGTACTATTTTATGCAGTATGCTTGTAGTTTATATATGAAGGTAGAGAATAAATAACATCTTCACAATGTTACCTCCTATGTTACAGAGGTATCGGGAGGCACTGATTAGTAAGTAGAAGCAGCATTGAGATTTAGTTCTGAAGCAGAAATAAAATCCCTCTTTATAATTTTAAAGACTGGCTTTCTAAATCTGAAACAATAATTCTTTAGGGAACAATGTAATTTTTAATGGGAATATTTAGAATTTTTACAAAGGAAAAATTTAAATATCCTTGCCTATTTTTCTCCGTATCTTTTTCTCACTAAGCTTAGCAACAGTCACCATCCATCCTAAAAAAAAAATAAACAGACTCACTTTGAGAAACAAACATATTTAAAATCTGAATATTGGATACAACAAATTATTGTTCTTCACTGAAGTTACTCCAGATTTATTTACATGACTGAAAGAATTGCTATCACTGGAGCTTTTTCTACCATCCATTTTGGCCAGCTGCCTTATACATTTGCTCAGCACCGAGACCTTCAGTAGAGAACAAAACCCAGAGAGAGAAAGGGAGGGACTCCTGAAATGTCATGGTTAAACAGGTGGGTAATGGGGCAGGAAGATTCAGAAAGAGCATGAATGATTATGCACTGCTTTGAGGTGTTAATGTGGATTTGAGGACGACATGGGGGACTAGTGCAACAATACCAAGACAGTGGTGACTGATGGCATCAGTTTCAGTCATGCTGCTCCCCAAAACAGTTGTGTCAAGGAGCACAGCTCCTTCATCATGTGGTCCTGAGTCTGCTCATCCCATAGCACATATAGGCAAACATACATACTATAATTCCTCCATGAAAATGAGTAAATTTCCAGTTTAGAGAACTGTTAACTGGTCCTAAAGGTTTTCTTAAGTGTTGCAGGTAACTGTGTCCCACAGTTAGAAGTCTCAGTTCAATCTAGGTTACCTTTCCTGAAAAGAAAATACAATAAAGTGAAAGTACTGAAAGAAGTCTGAAGTACTGAAAACATTTGGTTTGTCAATAGAAGACTACTAAGTACTACTGACAGCTTATTCCTTTGGTGTTTATACATTTGATAAACTAGAGGTTTTAAAATTTTAACTTATGCTTGTGGAAAAAATAAATAGATACCTATCTATACCAACCGAATATGAATTTAAATGTACATGCCTCATTACAGTTAATGGGTAAAATACGTTTACATTGTCTACGCTGCTTGCAAAAATGTTCTTTGTTGTATATGTTAAATGTCTATAGAGTATGCATGTGTGAGTGAGAGACATGAAGAGAAGGAGAGTTGGTCTCCAAGAAGATCTACTGTAAAATTTGACAAATGTTATCTAGCAGTCAAGATTACATAATCATAGACAAAATCAGAGATGCTTTAAGATATAAGAACTTGGTTAACACCACAAAACTGATCTTAATGGTACATTTGGTAAAATCTCTTTACCTTAATTTTATCAGGTTCAAAGAGTGGAGCACTTATTTTTTGATATCAAAATGGCTTGTGCTGTGAGAATGGGGTCCTGGTATTGAAATGCAATTTATTTCTCTCAGTTTCATATCATGACTCTTAAATATGCTCCCTTACAATTAAATAATTTACTATAAAGTCTTGTATAAAGTTTAGTTAAAGGACCAAATATTTGTTGTTCCATCTTCATTTTTATTTACAGTTTCACTAAACTGTATGTTCTAAGAGATACTGTCAGTTTAATAGAAACTTGCTTTCCCCTGAATATCATTTTGCTTTGTATTCTTATTCGTACTACATACAAATTCCACAGAAAAAGCATAACTGAAAGAAATTCAAATAAAAAGAGTCTGATTGGCAAGAGGAGTTGAGGGAAAGAGTTAGAGTACTTTAAGCTACTTTAATTCTTTATTTGAAACTAAGCAGTTTTCAGGATGGTGGCATCTCTTTAAATAGCTTTTCTTCCCAAGGATATCCATCCCTTCAGCCAACTCACCATTTTTGTTACTGTTCTTTAAAGCTCATTCCAGATTCACAGTATTTTTTTTTTTTATTTTTTTTTTTGGTAATGTGCAGCCAAAAAAACCCCACCATGCAATAGCCTAACTGGGATGACATAGGAGCTGTAGAGATACTGTTACTTGCCCCCTCCACCATATGATGTCTTTGTGCACGCAGCCTAAAATTGCACTGCCCTTTTTCTGGCAGCTGTTACACATTGCAAATTGATGAATATTTTGCTGTCCACAGTTAATCCCATGTGTTTCTTGCACCATTATTACTTCCCAGGTTTATCTCCTTCATCAAATGAACATCCTTGCATTATGTCTGCCAAATATTATATACATTATGCCAAATTTAATTTTTCTTTTTTGTTTATACAGTTACAGAACACAGTCCTTTTCATCTGTTTTTCCTTGGCCTCTGAGGTGTTTAAACTTCTTCCAGTCTTTGAATTTCACTAATAGACCTGACTACTAACGACTTAACAAAAATTATAAATAACTTCCACCGCCCATCAATCCTGCTTGCGCCTCGCTAGACTTTCTCCAACTCAGTGCATTCCATTTATCATTACTTTGTGTTTATTGTTTTCTTGGTCACTTTTCAGATCTCAGATCAGTCTTTCTTTTCCAGTTTAACTACATTCTCAATTCTTATTTGTATCAAATGCTACGTACAAATGCTAGCTATCACTCATCCACCAATTTTGCAATTTGAAGGAAAGAATGAAAGCAGAAAAAAAAAAACCCAGAAAAAAGTCATTCATCTGGAAAGCCATATGCTTGAGACTTGCCTGGGTTTTAAAGTCTAATTTCTTATGCATTGGTATTATGTTAGAGACTCTCATATCTTTTGTTTGGAATACACAGAAAATTTCCACTAATTGTAATGAACATTAATTATGACCTTTTAGGGCCCATCCCTGCTTTCTGACATGGCATTCAGCACATACTGCCTATCATTTTATAGACAGGCTCCTGTAAAGGATGTCCTTGGAGATTTTAAATGGCGAGGGGGTCCTTTGCTGATTTTCAGGTTGACACATGAACTGCACTAACTTGTGAATAAACAGAAATAAATTTAAATACAGAAACAGAAATTACAGCTTTGCAACTTTGTGTGTTTAATTGAAAATCCAGAGACCTTCTGTAAACTCTAAGAGTTTCTGAGTGCACAGATAGTAAATTGGATTGACAGTCTACAAAAGAAGTTGCAAGAGATTTACCAAGAATGACCTGCCTGCCAAGAATGGGCTAACCCTTTCCCCCTACCCCTCCGTTTTCAGTGTCGCTTGCCTGTTCTGGAGTAGGGCTGAAAAAATTCCTCTTACTGGACTTCTAAGCACATGATGCTTTCAAATGGAATTATGCTACAGAGTATGGGATTATCACTCCCAACTGCCCTTGAAAAGGTGAGGAACTGGAAGCACTGAGTCTCAAGAAACAGTTCCCTTCTTCAGAGTAAATGCAGGGTCCTGAAAAACTAGCATAAACTATTGAAAAAGACTTGTACCCACACCAAAATGGTGATACTGATTTGAAATTCTTCACTCTGCTCCCAGCTGCTGGGACCCTGGAAAACCATGTCCCTGCCTGTTCCAGCCCCACAGAAATGCTGCAGAAATGGCATTTTGCAAAATATCTCCCTCCTACATAACGCAGGGAAGGAGAGGTGCCGTTTTGACCAGGGCAGTAAGTGATCCCCTGGACTTGGTCCCACGCTGACAACTGATACACCTTGAGGCATTTTAATCTGCTGGCTGTGTGCCAACACCTTCCCCTATCTAAATGCAGGACACATCTGCTTCTGGGTCGGTATGTGACAAAAACCTGAGTCGCAGTAATCGAGTAAGATAGTGATGCTAAAGAGCTTATAATGGAATTTCTTTTTAGAGAGAATTTCATCAATAATTAAAGTTCCCACCTGTCCACTGTCCCTTCTTTTAATTATACCTGATGTCTCTTGTCCCGCAAAACACTGATATATGGAGCCACTGCTTGTCCCTTAATTTCAAGATTAATTAATTGTTGCCATTGTGTGCAATCTCATTAGGAACACTGTAGAAAAAAAAAAATCATAATTAAGTATGGGCAGGAATTTTAAAATATTGTAGGTGAAGTTCATAGCTGATGTTTAGAACGGCATTATGCAGCAAAGCGTCATTGATGTCACCTACTACAACAGCAATAATTACTTTGGAACAATATGCAGACCAAGTACATTCAGAAACAAGGATCCAATATGTTGTAATGTGTTTCAAAGCCTGAGCAGATGCTTTGCTATCATTTTCCTAGATGAAATTCTTCTTCCCACCTGTCTTTTCCTGCACCACTTAAAACACATGAAGGGTGGATGTTGGCATGAATGATAGAAAGACCTAGTGATGACCCTCTGCACCTGAGAGAATTTTCCTCCAAACAATATTTGGATGATTTCTAAAACAGATGTGCAAGCCTTAAAACCCTCATCCCAATTGCCCGAGATATAGAAGAAAAACGAATTAAAATATAGATTGAAAATGTCTTTTGATATTAAAAATCATTTTCTGAGGAACATTTTAGAGCAATTTTCTGTCTTATGCATTTTATCTTGCCATTTTCCCATTGACTATTATTTCCCTCTGCTCTCGAGTGGATATATCCTGAATAACATCCTGAAAGATATTAAGCCATGCAACAGTAAGAAAGAGCTCAAGGAAACTATTGCATCTTAGTCTGCCTCTCATTCTACTTTAGATTTACATGGCCATGGTATTTAATTTTCAGGGATCCTAGCTCAAATTTCTTCTTCCTACCTAGACAAACTTTCTGTGCTTTCCATCCGGTAACCTCTATAAAACCATGCATACCACTGCTAGTTGCCAGCATTTTTTCCAGACACCCTGTCTTTGCTTGTTAATGTTTCTGGATCTTTTCTTTTTTTTTGCCCTTTGCCTTTCTACCAGAGAAAAGGAAACTCATTTAATGATACAGCCCACGGAAAGTCCTCTGCTCTAGGATTAAATGCAACATATTCCCTTTCGTGATCCTAAAAACCCTGAATGCTTGATCAGATCTTTCAGTTATGCAATATGCACATTTTTTTGTAATGTTAAAAATCCAAATCCTAAATTCAAACAGATCTAGCTGAACCGTTCTTTTAAAAGACCTCAAATTATTAAAACTGCTTGCTGTGCATTTTTATAGGAAGGTTTTAAATTTTCCATTACTGGTTTTGCAAATGATGTATCTTTTAAAACTCTATAACGTAGCATGATAGCTTTGGTATGATTTGATGTGTTTTTCACTATCACAGGTTACCTAGGAGAACATACATATTGCAAAGTCTAAATTACTTTTATTTCAAATGATGTAAAACAACGAAGAAAGAACAAATGGGTATCATACAGGACAGAGCAATCAGCCTTTTAGCAGCACTGCATGAGTCATATTTGAATTTATTTCAGTGGCTGTTCTTTGTGTTGCTGCTATACATACATTTAGAGATTACTTGTGCTGTGTGCCAATAGACCACAGACGTAAGTATGCCAAGGGAGTGACAAAAGCAACTAGGGACTTGTTTTTGGTGATCATATACATTTTGCTCTACCTCAGCGATCTGGGATTTCTATGACACCCTGCATTCTCATCCTGGATGTTGCTGTGGGGAGACGTGGGCTCTTCTATACTTCCTAACTAGGATCCGCAGCTGACTGGGCAGTCATTTCTGCCCAGTTTCTATAGCAAGCTCCAATGCAGGTACGCTGAGGAAAAAGGTGAAATGAATAGCAGATGAGAGGAAAGAGAAGAAAAAAAATGGTGTGCACCTTTCTGGTAGAGTCATTTGTAACGCAGCGCGCACTACAGAAATACTATAGTAGTAATCAGTTGGCCATGCAACCTCTGAATGGCAGGGATGCAAAGTGCTGTGACTATTGCTGGTGCCTAGGTATTTCTGGAAGACAAAACATGTCTGAAATGATTCCAAATATTTCTTCTGCCTCTCAGACACTCAAAAGTCTGTACTCATCCACTGAAGCACTCAAATCAGTGTTTCCCTAGATTTAGGAAAACTTTAGGCTACCACTAGAGAAAATGGAGTCATATGGATGCATCCAGGAAGCAATTCAGCCCGCCTCAGACTTAAACTGTCATTTTAAAGGTCTTGATCTTTCTTTAGATAGAAGGTTGGATGAAACCATACTGGGTGGTTTGATTGTTTGGTATTTGCTTGGCAGAGTGTTTTTTTAGGCGGACTGGTTATTTTTTGTTGTTGTTGTTGTTTTGGCAGTCTGCAGTCTGGATAGGCACTGTTACTGAGAAAACACTTGGGTACATATTTGCTTCTAGATTTTTTCATAACTTAAACTCTCAGACACTGTAGGCACAGAGAAGTTAAAATATCAGCACTGCCTAAAAAGCAATACATTGCAATGTAATGGAGAAAGACTGAAAAGGCTCATCAAAATAGCGTTTGTTAGCCTTGGAAAACAACACTGTAGGCAAACATTTTGCCTCAGAGTTGTATCTCCTTACCCAAGCATGATGGATAAGAAAACATCATTCCTTATCACAGTCACAGCATCTTTCTCCTCTCACAACCTGTTCCTTTGTCATTCACACTTCCTAGTGTAAAGTCTTAAGTTCTGTTTAAGACTTTGCCCATATTGATCCTAAACTATTTGAGCTGGAGAGGGATCCGCTGTCTTCAAAACTGCTAATGATTTTGTAAACACTTTTATGTTATTTGCTTGAAGGTAGAACTATCTGACTTCAGCTTTAAAGCCATTTGCTCGTGATAAATTAAAATAATGCACCTAAAGGGCCTCTTCATTAAAGCACTGGAGAGTAAAAGCTCCATTTAAGTGACATGTTTGACTCGCCCTCTCTTTTAAAGCTTCTATTTGTTGCTGATCTCTTCCCAACTCCCACTGTTTATTCTACTAAATATGGTATAGAGATAAAACCATATTCCACTCCATAGGCTTTTTCTAAGATTTCCACATGCAGCGGGAGGTAAACAGAAGAGTCAGATAAAAAGAATTACAATAGGATGTTATTTATGCATTAGAATATGTGGAAGAACAGGGGAACAAGAAGGATACACTTAAAAGAAATGAAAATTGAGCTTGACAAGAAATACATGATTCTTTAAATGCTTTTACCAATCTAAACACTGGAGATAAGCTCCCCTTTCAAAGAAAAATGATATTTAGAAACATTTTTCTTTCACAATGAAGTAAAGTCACCTCTGGGAGGTGAAAAGTTATTGTGGAAAAACAGAACTCAGAGTTTGTGAGACACTATCCCACGTAGGTGAGGAACAGGAAAAGAGTTTATCGGACACAAGGTGGGGGGAAGCATGTAGAGGCTTCGTCACACAAATAACATGGAATCATAGGATGAATTGGGTTGGAAGGGATATTTAAAGGTCATCTAGTCCAAATATTACAGTTTCCATAATGATGTTCCACAGCTTTCAGAATTTCATGCAAAATGCTTCTGTCCTCTTCCCAAGGCGCTGTATCCCCACATTATGCCCTTAGAATCTAGTTCGCCAACCTAAGGCACGAGATGCTAGGAAACAGGATATTCAAAAGTCAACAGCAAGAAAGAAGGCCTTGATTTTATGTGCTCTTATTTTATTTTACTTTATTCAATTCTAATCCCTCAGACTTTCCCAGTTAGCCAAATCCTCTCCATGGGCTCAAGGAGGGTCTTTTGCTGCTTCCCCAGGTTGCTTATAATGTCTTTTCTTCTTTTCTAAGCCACTCAATATCAAGATGGAAACCACTCACTGTTGTCTTCTTTAGCAAAATGGTGTTCAAAAAGTCCAATCCAAAGCACGGTTTATTGGCAAATTAACAGTTTCTGAACATTTTACTTTGCAGAATTTTTCAAAATATTATCAACTGTTCCATTTACAGTAAGAAAGTGCTCAGATCCTGGAAAAGCAGTACTGAAGTCAGGAAAACCCACAATCTGACAAAAACAGAACTGTTTTTCCAACAACACAAAATAAGATTGTTTTCCTTCTGTGATGGATTATAAAGAGGTTGCTGTTGGTCTTGCTAGCATTCAGAGTATCTTGAAGCCTACATATGCTTGATTGGAAGATGAGCTTAGCTGTCTGTGTCATTTCCACTTGTCTCTACCTACTTCATCTGTCTTTGTGGAGTTGTTGCTCTGTCTTCTTCAAGGCTGCTCAGGACTCTTCCTTGAGGTGCCCTGGTGCCACTTGCTGAATTCCTAAGAAGCTACAGAGAGCCAGGGGAAGACACCCACTTGTTTCTGGACCTTCCTTGGATCCCACAGTTCGGGTAAGGGTACGAAGAGTCAGAAAAGTTTTAAACAGAACTTGGACATATTCTCTAGATGACCAATCTCTAGCAATCTCTAGATGAATCTGAAAAACTGAATTGAGGCTTGATCTGAAATGGCATGACTCCTCCAGTAGTTCACTCACTGGAATACAGCTCTTCTGAGCTCAGTAACGTCTCTGAGGAGACCTTAAGTCTTAAGGTCTTAAACCCATTACAGCTTTCTTCTGGTTAGTTATTGTTACATATTATTTTGCTCTGGTATTATTCTTGCAAAATGGCTTTGTCACTCTGTTGGCCTGACTTCAAGGATTCCTGCTCTTCATTGGGGTAGAGAAATCAGCAGCTGTATACCTTTGTCTTGTCTTGTCCATAAAAGTGTGCATCATAATACCACATTAAAAGAAGAGGAGAGGTCTGAATATTTTGATAAGAAAAGTCATTAAGTAAGTTTCTTAAATAAGCAATGGCTTGTGTTATTTGGCTTCACACAATATGGGTGTGCTCTGCCATAAAAAGTATCACCTAAAAATTAGAAATGGACATAAATAACTGGTGGTATTTATCTGCCTGGAACTGCAATTATGAGGCAGCATATAGGACCAGTAAAGTTACTGACAGAATGTGGGGCAATTAGTGTTTAAGTAATGTCTACTGGAATTATCTATCTCACAACTTAAAAGTAATTTTTATGTAGTGATCCATTATATGTGTGAGTTGAAACTTCTTCACAGTAAAGATGAGATTTACAATCGAAATTCATATTAAGTATCAAAGTCTCTTGTTTTATGGAACTTCTAGAGAATCAGTTCTTTAAAACAAAAGGTTGTTCTGCTCTCTCCTCCTTTTGTTTTCCTTTGTCCTTTTTCTTAGCAGAGATGAGATTTTTCAAAGTCAGACATTTATCTGATTTTGATACCTTCATGTTTTTCTTGAATCTAAAATTCTGCTGCGGGAATCCTGGTCTCTGTGAGGCCAATGGGGAAAAATGTCTTCCTGTTTCCTGGGGTTCAGATTTCATATGATGTCTTCTGCCTGATGCAGCTTTTTCATATAAACAAGTAAATGCCTTGTTAAGTAAATGAAGTAGAAGTTAACCAATTATAAAAACTCTATTGCCAGCATTAACAATTTTTTTTTTTTAAATTTTATTTTATTTCAGTATTAGATTACATATGAGAAGCTTATTAAAAGAACATTACATTTGCAAAGTCAATTTCTGGAAAGTTGCTCAGTGCTGGGACGAAGGCTGCATAAACAGATTCAGTCATAAGTAATACTACATTTTAATGCTGCTTTAACTGAGAAATGTTTATAACTACTGGAATTCCAAGTCCCATACACTCTTTTTTTTATGCTGGTCTATTTGTCTATAGAGGCAACTTTAAAATCTCAAGAATTATTCAAGTACTTACTGTCTCTAGCCTGAATTTAAATACCTTACCTAGAGTGATGGCTATGCCTCAGTTCCTTGACAAAAAAATGATAATGCCATTTCTTACTGTAATTTTCCTTTCTTTCATACATGGTTTATTGAAATTGCAAACTGTGTGGCAAGGACTATATTTTATTGGATAGGTGCAGGCTGTCTAGTAAAATGGTACCTATAATTCGGGAGACACTTCTAGGTACTGCTATAATATAGATGAATGAATAAAGAGCAACTTGTTACAGCAACACAATTTTTCAAGATAAGAAAAATGTGTCTTGGACCTCAAGAACTATGCTCCAATTCAGACAGCTACGAGTTTTTAATGATTTTCTAGAAGTCACCAGGTAAACAATAAACCTGAAGGCCCACTTACTGCATTAATGGACAAGGGTGCCATTGACATTTGTTCTTAACAGTATTATAAATTCTGCTTCTGCACAAAACCTCATAAGCTAGAGACTTAATCAAAGCAATTGTACTAAACAACTATTCATTATTTTAATTTAGTTGGAAATATCTCAAAAGCCAGTAATGATAGACTACATGCCTTTTTATGCTAAACTAAATTGTTGGGAATTTTGTTGTATTTCTCTGCATTTACTCTTGTTTAAAATAGAATTTTCGTGCAAAACTTAAAAACAAATTAAAATCCAGGACAGATTCAATGAGCAATTTAATTATCAATGTTCTGTTCAACTAATTGTTTCATGGAGACAGTGCGCTTGGTAGGAGGAGACTGCAAAAAAATGAGTACACAAATAGCAACATAAATACATTCTACGAGATCAGCACCTTGCCCATATTTTTGGCAGTTAACCCAGATTTTATTCAGAGTGGTTCCCTTTGCAAAATCTGAGAACCAGAATTAGGCTTGGAACACTTCCCTAAAAATTCAGAAAGGGAAATATTTGTGTTTAACGGACATTTTTGAAATGTTTGTAACACCACTTTTTCTAGAACAGTCCAGAGGAAGAAGATAAGGACCTGAGAACTTGCCTGGAAATAAAGTCTTTTGAGTTCATTTCTCTTTGCATGTCTAAACAAGGATGTGAAACACCTGAATGGGTCAGGTCCCTGGTCCTTTCTGGGCACATGCCTGTGGACCAGCTCCTGGCTGGTTTCAGCAGATAAACAAGCAAGCAAAGAAAGTGCTCAAGAGTTAAGGTATCTTTCCTGAGCCACTCTGTGTCTGACAAAATATAGAGTTTGACAAAACCTGTTTGAGGGCATTAGCAGATGGGAGCCTATAAGCCATCACTGGAACTGTTTGACCTAATTCTGCCACCAGATGAGAGAATCAAACAAAAGAACAAACTTCCTCTGAGATTGCTCCATTGAAAGCACCAGAGAGGTAGGACAGATACATTTCTTGGGGAGAACATAAGGCCTGATAAGGCTGGGAGGGCCTGCGTGACAGAGAAGGAAACCTTCAGCATTTTTACAACATGAGAAGTGTTGATTTCTTAAGAGTAATATCTCCTGAGAAAAGCTTGTCAGTAACCAATTTTCTGCTTGGTAAAAAGAACAGGAGAAGTTTGAAATTGTCAAAATATCCCATCTGAATTATTTATGAAGATTTTTATTTTTTGTTTTAAAGCAAGCTCTAATTCACACTCAAAGGAGAAAGAAAAAAATGTAAAAATAAAAATTATTTTTTTTAAGTACACAAGGAAACACTTTCACTAATATGACCCAGAAGGGTAGGGTTTCTTTTGTTTTCATTCTGTAGAAATATTAAGTATTCTTCTTTATTTTATCTCTAATGAGCTTGGGAAAACATTTGGCCACATGAATTCTCACAGGATCAGAAAATTCCTTGTCCTAGAAACCTGCAGATTAGAAGACAGACAGGCTGAGGATGCTCTGCGAGAGGAGGCAGTGATATTTTTCAGTGTCAGAGTTTATTTGTAACAAGGCAGTAGATATGATAACAGTTGTATTTATTGGGCTTTCAGGCAGAGATAGATGTAGATAGATACAGGTAGTTATCACATTATTTTCCAACTTTTACAAAAATAGGATATATTTCATAGAGCTTACTTTACAAATAGCACAGAGAAAATATGGTTCATACCCTGAAGAATTGGGACATTCATTTCAAAACACACTGAACAGGAAATTTTACATAAAGTAGCTCCAAGAGTTCAATCTCAAAGCAGCCTTGAGTGTTTTTGTTTGCTTGTTTGCACGTATTATTGGAAGGGAGGTTTTCATCATCATCTTCTTCTTTCTGAGGCTGGCAGTCACTGACAAAGCGTCACGGAAGGGTTTGTTAGGGGGGATTTGCCTCACGGGGATGCATGCTGGTAAGAAAAGAAGGGAATGAGTACATACAGGGTTGCACAGCCCTAATCCCTCAATCTTAAAACTAGAAAGAAAGGACTGAAACAAGTTATTTTCCTTGGAAAGGGAGAGGAGAGAAGGTGGAAAGACATGGGGGACACTGCATAGGTGTTAACGGGGGATGTTATTTGGGAACCAGAAAGGTATTTCTGGTTCCTCTGCTCCTCCCC